>NC_134021.1:10385833-10752500 GCF_040712315.1 Castanea sativa
GGATTGGAAAAAGCATTATAGTCACATCAATTTCTAACCTTCTATTTCACTGCCTCATTGCTTTGATGTGGTGTCTAATTAATGATTTCTGTTTAATTAACTGATTAAATCATCTTATATAACAAAGGTTTAAAAGAAATTTTTGTAAAATTAAGAATATAATTTTTCAGCTTTTTTCCATGCAAATCTATTTCTAGAGCATCATTTATCAAGTCTAATGCTCCCTCTCTTATTGGGAAATTGATATGGATTTAAAACCATACTTTCCTTCTATTATAATCAACATGTTTTTTTTAAAGCAGTGGTCAAATGGCACTTTCATCACTACCTCTTCCCCCCCATTCTCACAAGTATGTGATGGTGGTGAGGTCTAGGGTTCAATTCCCATGGAGTGCATGAGTTACTAATTGGGAAAAAAAAAACATTTTTTCTTTAAATGTCTGTATTTTCCAAATGTGGCTTCCTCAGGCACAGGTAACACAACAAGGAGAATTCGAGTCTCTGCATCGTGACCTGAATGTTGGATTTGGGGCCTGGGAATTCAGTCCTATGGATCTGGAAAACCCATTTCCAAACAATGAAGGTTCTGTCCACTTGTGGCACGGGGATGAAGATTTGATTGTGCCTGTTACACTGCAACGATACATTGCCCAACGGCTACCATGGATTCACTATCATGAGCTACCAGGTACTGGACACTTGTTCCCACATGCTGATGGAATGTGTGATAGTATCATCAAGGCAATATTGATAGGGGAGAAGTAGCCATTGAGTTCCACATTTGTTATGGGCTACCCCAGGTCAGTGCTCTGTGCATTACATTTTCTCCCCGGTGTAGAAATCTGAAATTTCTTTTGATCATTTTGATATGAATGACAAGTTTTGCACCAGGCATCAGCATTTTGTATGAACTGTTGCATAAGAACACAGTTGCTACTTTGGGCTTGAATTGAAAAATATAGTTTGAAAATTTGAGCTTGCCTAGCTTTTAATGTGTTCTGTGACACTGATGGTCAGATAGTCAACATCTATAGGATCATGACTGGTGAGTGGATGAACTGAGAAATATTTTGGTGGGTCTGGATCATGTAGTTGACAACTATAAACCCTTTCTTTAAATCACTTTAGCGGGAAAAGTACCATGCAAATGCCCATATTTTTGCCATTGTAATAGTTTGCTTTATAGATTTGCACAAACATAATGGTTATTGATGTGTTATATATATGAAATCATATGGCTTCATTTTCTTTTTTGTAGTTTTTGAAGGTACCAAATTGTCACTGTTGATGGGGCCATAGGAATAATGTGAGTTGGCGCAACTGATGGCATAGGAGTTGGGACTATAGAACTATAATCAATAAATGCTAATTCAGTATTCTCTGTAGTAGATTTAGTCATGAGGATGATCATTAATGGCTGCCATTGTATGTTATGTTCCACTCAAAATTATGGATTGTAAGAATATTGTAGACAACTTACAAGAATATTTTCTATTCCTTTTTTGAGACTTCGTTTTGTGTATCTACCCTTTTTTTTTGTTGCTATTTCTTTTCCTTTTTTTATTATAAATATTAACTAAAAAAAAAAAAGGTTCTTTAGAAGGCTAGTGATCTTGTTTGTTGGAATACTCAGCCATTTTACAGAGCTGATTAGAAAAATCCCACCTGACAATTGGTGAAAGGTATCAGCTAGCATATAGATACTATTCTTTTCCCTTGTAAAAGCTAGAGAGTTCTGCTTCCATTTCCCAAGTCTGGGTTTTGCAACTTGATGGCCACTACTGGACCAAATATTGATTAATTCACATTTACTCAGCAGTCAGGACTGTGATGCCAACTTGTAATCAAATAAAAATCAGTTGCATCAACAACATTTTTACAAATTAGAATAAGGAAAAATCCACCTTGCTGTGAAACAATTCAGTGTGGCAATCCAAACAAGTTGGTTTTGGAAGCAAAACCCTAAACAAATGAAGAAATTCCTATGAAAATGGTCAAAATTTTTAAACTTATGTTATGATCTTATTTTCTATCACTGTTTAGTTGGCTTATTGAGGCATTGAAAAGGATTGTGGAATTTGATCTTAGCAAGAATAAAATATAATTATGTGATCTTTTTCTTTTTTATTTTGAAGTTTTTGCAACTTACCTCTGCCTTTGGGGTTTGGAATGATGAAGTCTTCACTCATTCTCATGCATTCTTCTAGAAAGCACGGTTGCGGCTCCCTGGCAGCCACACTTGCACCGGACTCGCGGCGGCGCTCCTCCGATGCGCCGATTCGCCCTTTTTTTTTTCGGATTCGCACCGACACGTGCCGATTTGAGCCAATACGGGCTGATTCGGCTCCGATTCCAACATATTCACGTCGATTCCAGCCAAAATTGGCTGAAACCAGCTGAATTTACCGAAACCGGCCGAAATACATGTTATAAAAAAACAAAAAAAAAAACTTCTAGATTGTATTCTAATTTATGAATATAATCTTTTAGTTATTATCTACTATTACTCTTAAATTGGTATATATTTACAATTATATGAAAAAGTATGCTTAACAATATATAGAAAATATAAATAAAATATTTTAAATAATTTTTTAATCACTGCACTCCCGCACTCGCACCCTACTTTTTAACAAATTGTCGAGTCTCACACCTGCACCCGCACCTGCGCTCAAATCTGGAAACGCACCCGTGCTTCATAGGCATTCTTTATGTTTGTGTCTAGGCTCAGGATCATACCCACATTCAGTAAAGTCCAGTGCCCTGATTATTTAAGACTTGTTTGGCTTCAATAATATAATCTTTATAGTTGTTTCCTTCCATTAAAAAAGCAGGGTGTATTCAACAGATAAAAAGAAAGAAAATGGGAAAAAAGAAGAAGAAGGAAACGAATAACAAAATGAAAATTATCAAGTGACCAAACATTGGACCCTGAAAACAGCCAGTCCATAATAGATAAATACTCAATAACATAAATAATTATTTCCATAAGATTATGTCACCCAATTGAACAAAATGCCATTCACTCACCCCTTACTTTTGGGATTAAACCTTCTTCTCATGACCCGAATTTGCTTAGGACTTAATCCAAAAGCCTTCTCTAAAAGCTCCTCATGGATCCCAGATCCAAAAATGGCAGTCGGTATTTTTTGCAATCCAGGATTTTGGCTATTGAAACTACCAAATATTGTTGCTGGCTTATCACCAACATTCATCAGGAAGTGCAGTAGACCCCGTGGGAACACAATGACCTCTCCCTGCTCAATTACTCTAGCAAAAACCCGATTAGTGGAATCCACAAAGCCAGCATATACACTTCCTTGCACCACATATGCAATTTCAGTGGCTCTTGGGTGAAAATGTGGTGGATTATATCCACCAACTTTAAGGTCAGCACGTACAAATGACATGCCTAGTGTGTTAATGCCAGGAAAGATGGCTGGGTTCACTGATATGGCTGCAAGGCCGGTGTCACAGAAGTTTCCGGCTCCCTTCATGCCCGAAAAAACAAAGTCATCGGTAGTAGCCTCGGATGAATTCTTGCATGGAAGACTACCAAGGTGAGCAATTTTTATGGAACCAAATTTTGGGTTGGGTATGCAAAAATCTTGAATTGGGTCAGGGTCTGAAGCCGATGTTGTAACGCAATATAGAAAGAATGCAACAACCAAAATGGCCAAAATTGGAGACATTTTTGTGTTCTTTCAATTGGATTATGATCTATGAGTGTGGTTTTGGACGGGTTTTAATAGAGGTTTAAAGATTTTTACATTTCCATGAACGCCCTTACACTATAAGCCAAGTAGCCTCCATGTATGATTGCATTAAGATTTAGCAATTTTTGCTTTTGAGGATTCAAGGCACATGTTGTGCAAGAGGCAATAGTTTCACATAGCACAATTATCTAATTCGGGTCCTACTACTCATAATCTCATCTGCCAATACAAAAGGATACATTATTGATAATTATTTCAAGCAATAAATCAAATAGTGGGAATTTGACACCATGATTAAGTTGATTATAGGTTCTTGATGTCTACCCCGTGAACAAAGGTAACTGGTATTAATTTACATTCTGGAAATACAATTTCATGAAAACCAAGTTTATAATCGAATAGGAGATGGATAACATGGTAAATTTGGTGTTAATCTTTGCTTGGAAGTGAAGGGATGAGGACACTAAATCATGATTAGTTCCACCTATTGGCAAGGTGATGATTTTTCAGATCAGAATTATCAGATGGTGTCTAGAATAGTCAGAATCAGAAAAGAGAAAAAAGGAACAAGAATCCTGTTTTATGTAGCATCAAGCATGTTTTTTATACTACACGTGTATGCATGCTTAAACTCTAAGCAATAAAATTCAGTCTGAGCCTGAATCCTTTTCTCACTTGATGCAAAGTTATAAGCTAGAACAAAAAGCTGCCTATGTTTCACTATCATCTACTTGGTGGTCATCAATTGATCATTTGAGCTATGCGCCAAGGTTCTCATTCCTACACTCTTAGACATGAGTACATGACCATGCTTGAACTACTTTTAGTTTCACTTGGGCCAGTCTTGAACCCCAGTACTCATTGTCAAATAGTACTTTTAGCTTGGTTTAGCCCACAAGTCTATTTAATAATGAGCCCTCTAAAAGAGGCCCAAAAATAGTTACAGTACGCAAAAGCGTGGTTTGGGCGTAAAACATAATTTGTGAGAAGATTAATTTGGAAATGGCCATTTACTTAGAGTTTCACCTCATAGACAAATAATTTTACTATCTTTAAGCCTGAATACATAGCTAGCTTCATTTTCACAGATTCACACTAATCCTATCTCACCATATCTCCCCTTTAGTTGAAATTAGGGGAAGGATTAGGAGATATAGGAGAGGTATTGAAATCCCAATCAGGATCTATTTAAATTTAATATAAGGGTAAAATGCACTAAGACCTCCTAACTTCTATGTTATTGCACTAAAACCCATTTAACTTTATTTTTCTTCAATATAGTACATCAACTTTGACATTGTACCAAATAGACCACTTATGTTAAAGTTTTGTCAATTTGAAAAAGTGATTGTGACAAAGTATTAACGGTGCAACTTTAGTAATGTGACTTAACTTATTTCTAACAAAATCCCAACTCAACTTTTAGCTCACCCATTGCTATTGAAACCAGAAAAATCTCTTAGCTAGGACTGTAAACGAGCCGAGTTTTGTCGAGTAGTGAATGTTCTAGCTCGGCTTGACAGTAAAAGTAGAATGTTCAAGCTTGGTTTGAGCTTAATATGAGTCTACAAATAGTGTTCAAGCTTGAGCTTGTTATAAATTATAAAAGCTTGAGCTCGGCTTGGTTCATTAGTCAAGCCAAATTTGAGCTCTAGATCAAGCCCAAACTCAAGCTCAATATCATGTTTTTGAGCTTGAGATCCAACACAAGTATATTATCAAGCCTATATTAAGTTTATTATTTAGCCTATTTGGTTTGGATGAGTGGTCTCAACTTATAATTAATTAAAGTCTTAGAAGGATGTGAGTTTACTTGTCAAGCTTATATAAATGTTATTACAAACTCATAAATAAGTCTATGCTCAACTTGTTTTGTTACTTTTGTATCGAGTCTTAGTGTTCACGAGTTTATTCATGAACAATATTTTTTACTCGGGCTCGGCTCGTTTATTAAACAAGCCCAAAACGAAAGCTTAAGCTTTGCTTGTTTATAAACAAATAAACATTAACGAGTTTTTTTATCGAACCAAGCCTGAGTTGTTTATGAACGGCGTGGTTCATTTACAGTCTTACTCTTAGCCTCCATTGAGGTCTCTCTCTCCTCACTTTTCCTTGTTTTTCCTTTGTTTTCTCGGCAATCAAACAAATACATCTTATGGTTGCCAAGAAAACAAAGAAAAAATGAGAGAAAGTGAGGAGAGAGAGGGGCCAACTGAGGTTGAAAGATTTTTCTTGTTCCATTAGCTATGATTGAACTAGAACTTGAGTTAGATTTTTTTTAAAATTTTTTATTAACGTGACATCTTTTGAATGGGCCAACTAAGTCAAAACTCAAAAATTACACCTTAATATATCACCACATACTTTTTTATTAGCAAATTGATGGAATTTTGACATATAATAGGTCTATTAGGTACATTGTCAAAGTTGATATATTAAATTGATGAAAAAAAAAGTTAACAGCATCTTAGTGCAACACTATAAAAGTTCAAGGGATCGTAGTGCGTTTTACCTTTAATATAATATATTAAATAATAAAAGTTGAAATTTTATAAATTGCAATTGTAATAATTAAGCTAATTAATGGTTAATGCTAAAAATATGATAGATATTGCTAAAATGGTAACGTAAGCTACATCATAATATACTCAAGTGCGTAAATTACAAGTATTAATAATCAAGTAACGGATTTAGAAGTGACCAAACATTTGTGTAAAGATTATTATAGTCTAACAAAATTAATTTACCTTACTAATAGATTTTATAACAAATACAAAAATAGTATATAACTATATATAATTAAGAATATAAGGCTAATTAATGATGTTTTCATGGTGTTAAGAGCTTTATAATTTATCTGATTGATACTTTTTGATATTTTTAACGAGTTATTTTAAATTTAAATATCTCATTTCTTTATTATTAAATTAAAAAAAGGGAGAAGTTATTTTTGCATGATGGCATGTATGGACCATGTTGTTTCTTTAAGGGGCCCAATTATTCGAGATCAGTACACACTACATAGGCTTCCAATGGTGGCGTACCTCAGCATTCGAGATTAGTACAAACGGCTTCCAATAATGGCGTGCCTTTGGAATCTTTAACAGTTGCTCCATGTGCTCTATCACATCACATCACAATTCATCTAAGTATAACTTGTTAGTTTTTCTCATCCAAAAAAAAAAAAATTGTTATTTATATATTTATTTTTTCCTTAGAGGGAACCTAAATTAAATAGAAGTAAACAGTACTAAGTACAAAGTTTAGGATAAAAAAGGTTCGTTTGGTACGTGTGTTTAAACAATAGTTTTTAGTTTTTTTAAAAATACATGTAAGTGAAAAAGTGTATAAAAGTACGTATAATATTATTTAAAAACTGAAAACATGTGTTTGAAATCATGTACCAAATAAGCCCAAAAACACCGAAATTCAATCAATAACCTTGAAAATATAAGAAAGTGGATGTAAATACAAAACAAAATTAGCATTATGTTTGTTTCAATATAAAATTGTGTAAAAATAATTTTTTTTGCGTTTTTTAGTGTTTGATAATATAAAAAAAATGAGTTAAAGAAAAATTATTTTTAATCAACGGAAAAAGTATGACTTATTTAAAAAAAAAAACTTTCACTAAATATTTTTGAAAAAAAAAACTTTATCTTACAACAAATTAAATAAAAAAACTAAATTTTATTTCAATTTATTTAAAATTACTATTAAATATAAGAAAATAAATAATTTTATAAAAAATATATTTTTTAAAATAACTAATTTTTTAGAAAATATTACCCAAAAAGCCGAAAACTTGTAACTAAATGACAATGCTATATAAATATATATATATATATATATATATATATATATATATATATATATATATATATATTTGATGGAAACGGGGTCTTACGTATAAGATATATAAGAGTTTATACATCAACAACAGTTGGCCTTCGGACACATAGTCTATTTGTCCTGAGTCCTGCCAAATTCCGCATATAACGTTAACATGCGTATACAAAATTGGGACTTGAGACATACAAAATGCGGTAAGGTATCCCATATTCTCATAATGTAGAACTTAAAATGATTTTATTGCGTCTGGGTACCACAACAGCTTGAAACAGAATTAATTGGACAAAAAGAAATACAACCCAACTCTCCCAAAAACAGCGGCCACCAAACCACAAAACTACGGGTACTATTACTACTCAATAAAATCCACCAGAATTGTCCACAAACCCAAGGCTAATTTCGTCAAAAAGAAAATTTGCACGTGAAGGAGATGCCCCTAATTTGTAGGACCAACTTGCCTATGATATCTCACACCTTAGGCATGAGCTATCCACCACCATCACATGTGACACGTGGGAATTCTTTACCTAATCAAAACCACCAAAACTTCATGATGATCACCTGCTTATTGTTAAAATTTTAAATTCCCTATTTTAGAGAGTAAAAAGCATTAATTAATTATTACTAATCACTTGCTCATTATGTCCCATAAATTCGATTCTGAATTAAAGGGTTTTTGTGCATTTGAATTGACTTATTTATTTATTGAAATTAAGCAAAAGTATGATTATATTTGCTAGAATTATGTGATTAAAAAATTAAATTTATCATATTCTAATAGTTTAAATTTTTGGGACAATAAGTAATTTAATATGGTATCAAAGTATGAGATCCTGAATTTGATCCCAGTCTCCTTCACTTTGCCTCATGATTAGAATCCCATATATTGAACCTCACACACACTTAAGTCTTAAATATTGACTTTCCTCACTAACAAAAAGAAGTCTTAAATATTGACTAACAAACCAAACTTGCTTAAATAAAAATGGATAAAGTGTTATTTAACCTCTCTCTAAGTTTTGATCACTTTTAAATTGACTTCTTAATTATACAAATTTATCATATATATTTTGGAGAATTACAATAGTGTCAATGTATCATCTTCATTAACATAACATCCTTTAAAACATTGCCATTAATTCACAAAAAAGTTATTTTAAATAGAAAAATAGGAACAACAACATTATAAAATAAAATAGGCATATTGATTATTAACATTTTTATCATATATAGTTTTTTTTTTTTTTGTTGAATAGAAAAGTGAAATTTATGGTATGAACTCATCGACCTTACATTACATTAAAAAAATGGATAATACTTATATATACTATCGGAGCTTTAATATAACTATTCACTCGAATTGCTCACTAAATGAAGTGATACGACTATGAGGATTCCTACTATCAAGTCACATCCTGACATGTTACGTTTCGTTACATATATATATATATATATATATATATATATATATATATATATATACACATATATATAGTTGATGATATAAAACTTATAAATTTTAGATGGTCGGATTTGAAAAGTGGAGGGTTTGGGGGGCATGAGTGTTTTACATGCAAGACTTGGCACCGGCGAAAATAGGGAGCAAACGTGTTAGGCTCGGAATAGAGGCGGCACCATAATAAGGGTAATGAAGCCACATGGCCAACACGTGGCGAGAGTTCAGAGCTTGGGACCTTGGTTTGAATTTCTACTACTGAGCAGCACTGTGGATGGATGTGATTGACTTAAGACGCTATTGTGGGCCCCCACGCCCACTACTACTTCGCCGGGAAGATAGAGAGTTGGTCAGAGAGATGAGAGAAGAAATAGACTCATAGATTAGTTTGGACACCGCGAGTGAGAGAAACAGAGAGTTTAGAAAAATCAAATATACACTCAACACTTACACTAACAAAAAACCCTCCCTCTTTGACTCTTTAGTCGTTACTCTTTATTTTTAATCTTTACAAACTTTATTACTCCCTCAAATTTGGTATTTGGTACTTGGGGTACTATATAATAAGCTAATTAAGAGAAAAAGAAATGTTCCTTTGTTGCGGTTTTGTGAGCTCGTCGATCTGTTCAAAGAGGTGGTGCAACTCTCTGTTTTTGAGCTGAGCAAAAGCTTCTTCAACTCACTCAATCGGGTATGTATACATGTTTTATGATTGTGTTAATTATTGGGGTTGATATTGTTGATCTTATTATGTGTTGGATATGATATGAAAGATCTGAGCAAGAAGGAGATTGTTTGTTTCATGGTTTAATTAGTTTCATGCAACAGTTCTTTCCATTGTTATTATTTAATTGATGTTAGTGCGTGTTAGTGAAGAATTTTGAAAAATTCTAGGTAGGTAGGATCTGCGAGATGCTACTATGTATTTATTGATTTGTCATGATAATTTATTTTAACACTAAGTGACTTACTAAAATAGGAAAGATTCTTTTTTTTTTCTTTTTACTTTTCAACCCATCTAAACTAGATTCTTAGCTTCCTATTTAGGAAATAAGATTTGAATACACAAAGGGAGAAGAGAGAAGGGTTCTCTAGTCATTATGTCCATGAAATGGACCTCTCACATTCTTAACCTTTGTCTATTCTTCTTCACACTTCAATTCTTACCCAAAAAGAAAATTCTATTCGTTTCATTTTTTAGTAAGAAATCCCATCGTGTTCAACAGTATGAGTATGTACTATGGTTGCGGCATATTACAAGTTGGAAATTCCCACTTGATATTAATTTTCAACTAGCTTCCAATAGAATGGAACCATGTCAAACAAGACCAATGTTGCCCTGTGGATAGGTGTAGCTTAAATAAATAGAGGTTTTGTATATTGTGGTACCAAAAGGTCGGATAGGGTTAATGGTTTTAATTTCTCTGTCCAATCTTCATTTCTTACTTTATATTTTTAATGGTTTCCAGCCTATAAAAGACATGGTATTTGCCCTTCAATTTAAAAAAAAAAAAAAAAATTTTACACCCATGTGTTCTACTAGTGGAAATATGGATGAAATTTTTTTAAAGAGTTTCTAAATATTAGGTCACATTTGGTAATGTTGTTTGAACAATATTTTTCGTTGTTTAAATAATACAGCACGTATTTTCATAACATTTTTTTACTCACACATATTTTCATAGCAGTTAAACAACGTTATTAGAACAACCTTACCAAATGGACAAATTTTCATAGCAGTTAAACAACGTTATTAGAACAACCTTACCAAATGGACAATATTATGGTGACTATTTTTAGACAACTGTAAAGTAAAATTCTTAAAATCCTATTATAATTATATTATTAGAATGACTATCATTATTTTGGTATTACCTTTGTTCCAAATTGTTTTTTATTGACTTTTTCAATGAGTCCAGATTGTTTTTTATTGCCTATTTCAAAGAGGAATAACATTTTGAGATATCTCAAAATAGAATAAAAAAACCAATAATTAAGAATAAATGGACTATTTTTATTAAACTATTGATGATGTGGCAAACTACAATCCATTCATTTCAAAATAAATGACAAATTCTATGGCTTAGTTACCTAAAAACTCTAACTCTAAAAGGATCTTCTACTGCAAATAAAACATGTTACCCCCCCCCCCCCCCCACACCAAAATGAAATTATAGAAAAAATTGGTAGGTAAGAAGATTACAATGTTAATAAATGATTATGTTTTTGGTTTGGCATGATTATTTCATGTATAAAAAAAAAAAGTTTTCTTAACTTCTCATTAAATTTCTTGCAATATTTTGTTTCTTCCTGAAAATATACAGCAACACTTGGTAAAAAGTTTCTTGATAGAGGAAGAGGGAAGAAAAAAAAAATGGATGTTACTAAAAGTATAAAAGTTAAAAACAACTTACCATTGCAAAAAAGATGAAGCAATTTCCGAAAATGTGTCCAATGAAACGCTTGCTAGCTAGTCTTTTTTATCTTCTGGGTGCAGTCCTAAAGAATAAGGAACCCCCATGCCAACAGTATCTTGTAAGAGAGTCAGGTAGACCAACTCGAATCATTCATTCATATAAATACCATATATGTGTTGCTGGCTGATTAGGTTTCTATGTCATTGCATGCTCGAAACGTGTCATTCAGCTTTGTTGGATCATGTACCAACTCACCTTGCATGGCCGCAATAAAAATCTACACCTACCCTCTACATGGGGGACAGTTTTCAAAATTGTGGCATTGTCTTCCTTATATTCAAAAGAACCGAACCACTTCACCTGGTCCTACTCCTTTGCATATTAACAAAAGAAAGTAGGCTTTTGTTTAATATAAATTAACTAGCACATTCACATGAAATTCATTGGCCATCTTAAATTTGTTTTTGACTTTTTCTTGGCCTTTTATGTTTAATAAATTATCTCTTCAGATGGTGTTTATTTTTAATATATGTATATATATGGTATGGTCTCAAAATTTTGAATTTGTTTTTGGTAAAGTTGTTGCTTGTTGGGTTTATTTGTAATTAAATTAAGGGTTCGAATGTATCAAAAATAGATAAATAAATAAATAAATAAAAGGTTCGACCCCTTATACCCCATACAAAATTCCTGTTTTATCATATAGCAATATAATCCACCATAATATGCATGATGTGTCAAAGTGATAGAGCATTGCAATTGTCATAGAAATTTAGTCATTGTCGAATGGAGCTGTCTATAATAAATGGAGGTTTAATTTCCATACAGTTGTTTTGAAGAGTCTGGTTATACTCTAGAGTCTAGAGTCTAGTTGCATTTTATAAGCATATAACACATAGACACACACAAGAAAAAAGTTACACATTTCATTTTCAACCTTCAACCTTTGTCCTATGTTTCAAAATTGGCTTCATCATTTGAAATGTTTTATTTTAGTCCTCATAAATTGTCCATTTGATTGGGTGGAAAGGGAGAAAGATGGAAAAAGGAAAAATAGAGAACGTAAAAATAAGATTTTTTCTTTCTTTCTTAGTTGTGGTCGAAAGTAGGGTGGGTAATTTTTTCAGGGTCCAAAAACCATCCTCCCAAATCTAGAGAAAAAGTGGGTAGAAAATGTTTCTTATATTTAATTTACAATTTTGTCCATTTTAGTTGGTAAGGATGGAAAATAGGGTGGGGGTATGTTTTAATCTGGGCTCACCAGAAACCATCCTCCCAAATTGGGAGAAGAAGTGGATAGGAAGTGTTTTTTTTATATTTAATTACAATTTTATCCATTTTAATTATAAATTTTTCGGGAAAAGGTTTTAAGGTAGTGGCCATTACATTCTTAAACTTTTATTTTGGTTAATTTACTTTATAAACTTCACACACGTGCCAAAAATAGAGGCAATTTACTTTATTTTGGTCAAAGGTTTTATAAACTTTTCTTTCTTTGAGGGTTTATTAATGACAGACTAATTGTACTACTAATTTGGCACATTTGTAAAGTTTGATGAGTAAAACAGCTAAAATAAAATTTTATTGGGTGTAATGATCACTGCCTTCAATCCTTTAATTTTAGGGGAATGAAGGCATTTTTTCTCTATTTTTCAATATTTTTTTTATTAAATCATGTAAGAGGAAAATTGAATCATTTTCTATTTTTCATCATTTATATTCTTCTTACATTTAGTCCCATCTAAAAAGATATCCTTAGTACAATGTTATCCTTGGTACGATGTTGTCGAAAAAAAGATACCCTTAGTACAATGTTATCAAGTATTTTTTAATTAATTTTAGTCATGTTTGTTCGGATCAACTAATTACATAATTAAATTTAATTATTCTTAAAAATAATAATTTTTTTCTCAGGTTGATCACAATAGTTACAAATTTTAGAGAAAATTTATAAATACAAAAAAATTTCACAGTATCAATTGTAAATAAAAAATTATTGTCAGTAATGAATCCAAAAAATAATGAGTAAAATTTTATCAACTTAAATAATATAAAAAAATATTGTAAATATTTTTGGGCAGCATTACTTATAATTTAATTTAGCTTAAAAATACAAGCAATGAGGATTTCCCATTATATCCCTCTTCAATTATTACCATTCAGTCTCTCAGTATTTTTAAGATGGCATTTATTACCTTTTAGACCCCATCTGTAAGCAGCAGCACTAATCTCTTCTGCAATTGGAGCTCCAAACTCCAAGAGTTTCAAACCGCTAAGGTTGCGTCACTCACATCTCGAACAACGCAAAAATAGTGTCTCTTTCTTTGCAACACTGACTTGTGCATAAACTCTGAATCTTAACACCTTCCTTAAAATGTTTCAGCTACTTCTTTTCGATGTACTACTCTACGATTAAAGCAGGTACTTTTATTTTCGATCTTCATCAATTTTCATCTTCTTCATGACAAGCATGGTAGTCACCGAGTCCGATATGATCTCCCAAGGCGAAGTAGATTCGCCACGGCAACACGATCAGCAGCCCAACAACAACAACAACAACAAAAACAACCCTTTCTCTTCGCTTGGAAGACAATCCTCCATTTACTCTCTCACCCTTGATGAGTTCCAACACACTCTCTGTGAGAGCGGCAAGAACTTTGGGTCCATGAACATGGACGAGTTTCTCAATAGTATCTGGACCGCCGAAGAGAATCAAGTCATCACCACCACCACCACCACCAACAACAACACCAGTATCGCCAACAATAACGACAACAATATGAGCAGCAATGTCTTTTTGTCTCTAAGCGAAGCGCATAGTGATCACAAGGGAATGATAGCAAGGCAGCCAAGCTTGGCAAGACAAGGTTCGCTTACACTTCCAGCACCGTTGTGTAGGAAAACAGTGGATGAGGTTTGGTTTGAAATACGCAATAAAGGGCAGGAAGGACAACATCAGAATGGTAATGGTAACATCAATGGTAATAGTAATGATAGTGACAGTGTTCAAAATCCCGAGTCTGCCCCTCGCCAGTCGACTTTTGGTGAAATGACTTTGGAGGATTTTTTGATAAAGGCAGGGGTAGTAAGGGAATCATGTACCTTACCAGCGGTAGTGCAACTACAACAACCTCAGCCACAACAGCAGTACGGGGTGTATCAGAATAACAACCCAACAGTTGGTCACAGTTTTGTCAATAGGCCTTTACTAGGACTAGGTGGTGGTGCTGGTGGTGGAGCTGGAGGTGGTGTTGTTAGGGGTAGCGGTGGTGGCGGTACTAGTGTTAGTGTTAGTACATACCAAGCAATGTCACAAGGTGGTGGTGGGGGTATTGGAGAGTCATCAGGGTATGCTGGAAATGGCAAGAGGAGTGGTGGTGGTGGTGGTGGGTACCCACGACCCGCGCCACCGGCTGTTTGTTTTGGTGGGAGGGTAGTGAATGGTGGTGGTGGTGCATATGGGGCGGCACCGGCAATGGGACCGGTGAGTCCAGTTTCTTCTGATGGGATGTGCACTACACAGGTTGATAACACGAGTCAATTTGGGTTGGAGATGGGTGGGATGAGGGGAAGGAAGAGGATCATAGATGGTCCGGTGGAAAAGGTGGTGGAGAGGAGACAGAGAAGGATGATCAAGAATAGAGAGTCTGCAGCAAGGTCTAGAGCCAGGAAACAGGTAACAATACATTCTCTCACAGATAGAATTTGATAGCCATGCTAATTTTTTGAGGATTTGGTTTTCAAACAATAAATCCTAGTGGGAGTGTAAGTGAATCTCATTTTACTGGAGGAATTCAGACCTTATTCATCAATGAATATAGCATTACTGAACCTGGAACATCTTTTTGTTTCTAGTCATATGTATTGTGATTGATTACTCACCATGGATCTTAAAGAAGAGGTAATGTTGATGTTTTAAAGGCATGGATGTGTGGTGATTTTCTAACCTAACTTATTTCACAATTTCCATACACATTCACTTTTTTCGATTTTTAAATGTGAATATTACCTTTTTACATTTTAATGTACACGTTAACGTAGGCAATTGTGAATATTGTGTGTACAAGTGTAAGAAAGAGGAGAGAGAATTTACCATTTTTGAAAAAATACCAGCTGGGTAGCATGTCAATTCCCTCTCTTTATTGTCTCTGTGGGTCTAGTTTTTTCCTCGTTAATAATTAGAAAGCATAGTATGTTTAGGTTTTGTTTTGGTTTTGTTTTAAATGTGGACATTACTTTTTTACATTTTAATACGTGTACATCGATCATTGAATGCAATTGTGGACATTGTGAGTACGATTGTGTTAAAAAAAGATTTTGAGAGAATATTTACCATTTATGAAAAATACTAGCTGGTAGGGCATGCCAATTCCCTCTCTTTATTGTCTCTGTGGGTCTGGTTTTTCCTCGTCAATAATTAGAAGCATAGCATGTTTTGGGGGAAAGGAACATTTCTATTTCAAATGAATCAATTCGTGGTTTTGTTTAATATTTACAAATCTAAACCTATGTTTATATGTCATCTAAAACTGTACTCTTATATATGAGAAATAAAATCGTAACCTTTCTTCACTTGAAATGAAGATGATCTTATTCCATATTTGGGACAGATGCATAGGAGGTCTTCCTTTGTGTGAAGGGCTTCAAACTATCTAGGAGTTGTCTAATATTGTGAGTTTTAACATGAAAGTGGAGAGTTTAGATCCTAGTGGTTCCCATGTACACATGATGATGGAAAATGAATCTAGAGCAATTGCCAGGGACTTCATGATTGAATGAGTTAGGCTGGTGGTATTAAGGTCTTGCAAGCATCGATGGAGCAACATTAGATTCTTTAAGATGGTTTGATAAAAAATTCTATCAAAGTGACAGTTTAGCTAAGTGCTAATTAATTACTGTACCAAACAATGAAACAACACCTCGGTTTGATTTAATATGGAAAAGCATTGGTTAGAGGTGTAATGATTTGCTTCCACAAACGAAGACAGGAACAAAAGGGCTTGATTGTGCGTGATACAATAAGGTACATAAGTAATATAATATAACTAGCTTGGCTACATGTCAAGGTGGAATATTTTTCCGAGTTGATGGACAATTCACCTAGCATGATAGTTGATGCAGAAAGAACGCCAGCTAGTGGACGCAGAAATGGTATTAGAAGAGAGTTATAGAAGAGATGATATTAAGTACAGAACACAAAAAAGGTAATTGAATAGCATGGAAGCGCAGTGAAGGAACAAAAAATTGCAGCTTGTGCTATAGATTTCCCCACCCCCCCCCCCCCCCACCCCTCTCCTTTTCCTCTCTCTCCACACGCACATACACACAAATTATTTTTGCAAAATACGAACCTACAACAGATTTAAGAAAAAACACTTATTTGTAATTGCCTGAAGATCATTGAGAAGTCCCCTTGAGCCTAAATGACATTCACAAGGTGCCACCATGCTAATACAGTTAAAATACCATAAGCTATGTAAAATCTAATTGTACTTACTTTTACAGGCATACACAGTTGAACTAGAAGCAGAGCTGAACCAATTGAGAGAAGAGAACACCCACCTTAAGCAAGCTTTGGTAATAAACATTTGGAACATTAATTGGTTGAGAGGTTGCCATTTATTTAGATGTCACATGTAATTGCTCACAAGTCTTGCTTTTGTTTCTCTTCAACTTAAACAGGTAGAACTTGAGAGGAAAAGAAAGCAACAGGTAATTATACATGGATTTTGTTTCTTATTAATGCATAATTAATCATACGTTTTTACATCAACGCATGGACTGCACATTTGGTTCGGAACCACCTGTGTTAGATAGCCCTCTCGTGTTCTGTAACAAAATTGCATGTTTGATCACTTAATTGATGGTCATGTAGTTGTAATGTGCAATCTTTTGCAGATGCAGCGCAACGTGATAGGGCCATTCCATGTGGAGTTGTGGTTGTGATGCAAATTTCTTTCAAAATACTCTTTTAGACATAATATTTTTAATCTCTTTTGTCAAAATCATTATGCAGAACCCGTGAGTTAATTGATTTGGGTTTTCTATAATGTATTTTAATCTTGTATTCTTTCTTCAATTCTTCTTTCTGGCAGTACCTTGAGCAAATGAAAACAAAAGTTCATACCAAGGCCCAAAAGGCTAAGGAGAAACTGAGGACGTTGAGAAGGAACTTAAGTTGCCCATTGTGAATAAGATGGTAATAGCATTCATATTTTGTGTTTGAGTTGCAGCATTTTAGGATGAGTCTCTTCTTCTCCACCGATACATATTATATTCATCTGCTTAAAGAATTACCTATATGCAGTTTAAGGAGGATGAAAAGTGGAAGGTCAGACTGAGGAATGAGACAATCCGAGGCCAGATCACAATGCAGGAAAGGCTAAAGAGATCGATGAGGGTGATGAGAAGAAATCCGATTTGGCCATTGTGAAGCAACTAGATCATTATTGCACGACTGTTTGGTGCATGGCATTGTATCAGCTGACCTTCATTTTGACTAAAAATTAATCAATACCTAAGTGTGTAAAAGCTAGTTATATTTAGTGCTGAAGCTACACGTTTGTAATATTCTTTCGTTGTAATTAGGAGATAATGTTGCTTTTAGTGTTCTTATTCCATTGTGCACCCCTTCTCTTGTTTGATTTTTCTGTTTCAATCAAGTCTCCTAGGATGGTACAAATCTACATGTTAAATATTAGCATTGATACACCATGTGAATATGCTAGTATGGATGTGGAAGTGAAAATATAAAGTATAGAACACAAGAATACACAAGGATCACGTAATTCAGCCTAACAGCCTACATCCACGGAGGAAACCCTAAAGGGCTACATCAATAGTATATTAAAGTGTAGTACAAATCCTGTATTACAATGAACCATAACATGTGTATATATAGTAAACTAAGCCTTAGACTAATAGACATTTAATACAAGTAGGAGACTTGGCTTGCACACAGTAGAGGCGCCACTCAGAGTCCAGGGTGTTCCCAGGAACACCCTGACTTGGAAATGGAAAAAAAAAAAAATTACATATAGTAATTTAATTTTTTTTACTTGTTTACCCTTAAAAAAAATAGGAACACCTTGACCAAAATCAGGAAACCCTCAAAATTTTTATGCCAAACAAATTTTGAACTAAAATCTTAAAAAAAAAAATTGTAACAGAGTCGGAAAATAGAAAGTAACAAAGCAAGCCCAAAAAAAAGCCCAACATAATCCTAAACAGATACCCAACAGGCCCAACCCAAACGTATTTAAAAAAAAAAACCCAATCAAAACCCAATACGAATATTGTTGACACCTTATTTTGCAACCCGCATTTAACCTCACTTGGAGGGTAAAAGGGTAATTTTGTCTTGGAAATATGCATCTTGATTCTAGTCATTAGATCCTTAATCATATTTCACCAAAATGATCTTGATGTTGTAATGATCAAATCGACTGGTCATAAGCTCTAATCGAACCACCAGATTGAAAGTTATCATCAAATCAAGTTTTAATGATTGAGATGCACTATCACAAATTGAGTTCGACCATATGTGATTATAAACAATTAATTTCAATTGGTTATATGTATAATCAATTTGAGATCAACGATGTGTCATAATTTGATTGGTTAGGACTACATTTTATGGTACGGTTGCACACACCTAATTAACTAAATAATTATCTTTTAATTAGAGTAAATTTGGAATCAATTAAGTCTGAAATAGGAGTGATTGGAGTCATTTAATGTTAATTGAAAGCTAATTTGGGACCTATTAGTGTTAATTGTGCTGAAACCATTTTCTAACAAATGACCTCTGCTCACTATTTCATCGATATCTCTCAAAATATTTTGAATCTGTGAATGACGTTAATTTTCCCAGAAACTAGACATCCAAGACTTTAATTTGAGCACAAGAACGAGACAATTCCGATCAGAATTGAACCAGATATGATTTTTTGAAGTTGGCTCTACAGACTGTTATAGAAGCTACGAGAAAACCGAATTTTGGCTTGCTTCTCACTCCTACCAATTTTTACATTTAATTCTCCAGATTTCCCCTAAGGCTAAAATGAGGTTTAGGTTCATGATTCTTTGTCAACCCTCATTAATAGCCTTCCATTCATATTTCCTCCACCACTACTATATAAACCCCTCATCTCCTTCATTCCAAGACAAAAAAAACTTCATCTCTTCTCCTCTCTTGAGTTCTAGGAAGTTGAGTAGTCTTGTCATATCTTGATCTTCTTGAGACTCAAGGTATTGAGTGAGACTTACTCTTCCTCTCCTAACTCTTCTTTTTCTCCATCCTTAGGACCTCCCTCAAGAGTCTCCTCATCCACCATATGGATCTTACATGAAGGTATAATCCCTTTCCCTAATTGTTTTTTTTTTTTTTTTGTATTGCCATGATGAGAGTTTAAGTTTAAAGAATGATAGTAATCATTTAAATTCCCTTGAATATGTTTGAATGTTCTTAATTGTTTTTACGTGTTCTTCACATGTTTTTAGTTGTTCATCACATGTTCATGCATAACACTAGTTTTAATCTTAAATCCATATCAAAAACAAGAAAAATATGTTTGTTTAATAATTCTTTTAAATTCTTGAATTTAGGATATCACCATCCACACACATTCACTAGAATTTATTTTTCAAATCTAAATGCAATACTTAATAAATTGAATTAGGGTTTATTACATTCACACACATTAAATTCAACATGCAAATTGATTGATAACATATTGGATGATGTGATATGAATGTTGGCCACTATAGTCTAGAAGACTGGTTTCACCGGGCAAGGTAGGTGCCTAACACCTTCCCACCTTGTAACATAGCCTCCGAACTTAGATCAAGGGTTAGTAGATCAAATGCTTATCTATGTAATTTTCAATTTTTAGATTGTAACTAGGAAACAAAGCCATGTACTTTATCTTAGATTGTATCTAGGACCAAAGCCATGTAATTTTCCTATGATCAATGTAAATTCAATTGAAAATTAATAAAAATGAGGAATTTTTCAACTTTAGTTTTCTTATTTTTCCAATAATTAAATAAGTGGTGACTCCATTGTAAAACCTTTAATCTAAAGGAGAAAATATAACTAGTCGAACCTCCATTTTGAGGGGTAATAACACGACTTCACCCATTCACGTGGGTTTGGCGCAACACTCTATAAAAACAGGCCGGGGGTGCGGTCTCTCACAAATACGTGTCCGTCCGCCTCAATCATCAACAGGTAAAAGCAAAACCTAAAATCAGAAACCTTACCTAACCTAAAGAAAAAGCCTCATTAACGACAACGCCTTATGCCTTAGTGAAATCTCATCATCAAGCACATAGGCACAACGCGGCGACGGCGTCTCTGCCTGAAACTTGAGCAACAAAGCTTAAATCAAACATCGGAGATTGGTCCAATTGGATCAGAGCTTGTGACGCCAACTCTTGGCCTCGAATCCTTTCTCGCCTCCGATGCCTCAACGTGCTGCCGCGGCCCTTGGTGCCACCCCTCAGGCCTCCCTCAAGGTATTTTACACTTTACTTCTCTCTCTTTTTCTCTCTTAATTTTTGGGTTTTGCCGTTTTGCTGTGGAGTGTGACTGTTCTGTTCTGACTGAGAGAGAGAGAGAGAGAGAGAGAGCTCTCTTTTTCTTTTTGAACTGATTCTCTCTCTTTATAATTATTCAATTTATCTGTTGAGTGGGGTAGATGGGGCTGGGGCCATGTGGTGTGGGGTCAGGGGTGTGTGCCAGACTTAGTAAAAAAAAAAATTAATGAAGCAACTAAATACCAATAATTAGTAATTTAATCAAGGAAGTCAATACCGTACCGGAGACTGTACCGGTTTGGCCACCGGTACGATATATTTCGGATACCGGTCAATACCGGTGTACCGTTTCGGGTTTATCGCTATTTTATATATATATATATACACACACATACACACACACCAAAACCTCTAGAACCATGTTTATAAACATATGATATTTCACTTATATTATAGTAAATATAAAAGTTTATTATAAAATATTACCTCAATTCAAAACAAATTATTCATAGTTTTAGACTTTAGTATCAAATAAAAGAAAAAAAAAAAACACAATATAAAAAATAGAAAGCTTAGTTGTTCATTGCATACTAAGAAAACAAATAATACTAAGAAGTTAATGTAAAAAAGTTACCATTATGCCTTTACAAAAATTCAAAAATTACAAAACTAAAAATAAAAAATAAAAAAAATTTTATGTACCGGCCGGTATTGCCCGAAATTGGCCGGTATGGCCGGTACGCGGCCGGTACGGCCGGTATTTTTTTCGGTACAATATAAAAGTGTACCGGTACCGGTGCACTGGCCGGTACCGGTACGGTATCGGCCACACTGAATTTAATTAACTAATATATTATAAAGGAAAAATAAATTAAATTATGTTAAACAAAATAATAATTAATAATTTAATAATTAATGAAACAACAACACAACATATTATAGTTTATAAAAGATAAACAAATTTATGAAACAACTAAACAACAATAATTAATAATTTTATTAATATTTCAAATAAACTTATAGTTTATTGTACAGGTACTTTGTTCATTTCTTTTCTTTTCATTTTTTTTCCTTTTGAGGTTTTTCGGTGTACGAAATGTAAATTTGTTTTGGTTTTAAGAATTTTTTTTTTTTTTAAGCACAAATTTCATGCCAGCCAAATCTTGAATTTCGGCCAGTATATACAGAAACACCCGAAATAGACCGAAATGACCCAAAATTTTTTCAAAGTAGAATAAGAACACCCTGGACAAAATTCCTGGAGCCACCACTGCTTGCACACAAAGTAGAATTAGGCTTGAATTTATGAAAATGATCTAATATATCTCTAACACCTCCTCTCGAACTCAAGATGGAAACTTGATGAAACCTTGAAATTTGATAAGGTTGAGAAGATCCTTTAAATGAAGTTTGGCTGTGTGACGGTGGTTGAGAAAGGCAATGTTCTTGCAGTGTTGATACGACTTCTAACGGTGGCATGACTATACCAGAGAGTTTTGACGGCAGCAGTGGGAAATCAAAGAAGATGAACACAGTGAAGAAACATCGAGAAAGACAAAGATTGCTTTTAATACACCGTAAGGACTAAAAACTATAGCCACAGGAAGGTGACTCTGATACCATGTTAGCATTGATACACCATGTTGGATATGCTAGTATGGATGCGGAAGCGAAAGCATAAAACATAAAGTATAGAACACAATAACACATAAGGATTACGTGGTTCAGCTTAATAGCCTACATCCACAAAGCAAACCCTAAAGGGCCATATTAATAATATATTAGAATGTAGTACAAATCTTGTATTACAATGAACCATAACATATGTATATATAGTAGACTAAACCCTAAACTAATAGACTTCTAATATAAGTAGGAGACTTGGCTTGCATACAAAGTAGAATTAGGCTTGAGCTTATGCAAATGAGCTAATATATCTCTAACACTACAAACATAGACTCACTTGGGCATTGCTATATGTATGCGACCTTGATTTTATTTTTATTTTTATTTTTTTTAGTAAGAACTAACAACCAAGTAGTTTCCACCCGCCCACTCCTAAACCTGATTTTGTAGCTTTTAACTCACAAAGCCAAGTAACATTATTAATATTGTCGATTAGGCTTGGCTTCAAAAGAGAGAGCATGAAACCACACAAACATTAGTGTAGGGCTGTCCATTGTAACCCACCAACTCAAGGCAGTGTTGGGTTGGGTTTGAAATTTATTTTGTGCCTTGGCCCTTGAGTTTGATACATTTAAAAAAAAACATTTGACTCAATCTAACACACGCATATAAATTTATGTTAATATCTTATTTTAATGTTTTTAGTTTGATTATTTTGGTATCTTGAGAATTAGTTTTGATTAATTATAAATTTTGAAATATTATTTAGATATGTTATGTGAAGGAAATTTATTAGTTTACATGAATAGTATCATGTAAAGTGTATATTGAAGGGATGTAAAACATTTGCCATTTAGGGAGAAAGTGATTAAGATTTGCCTCAAGCAGTGTTGGGTTGGGTTTGAAATTTATTTTGTGCCTTGGCCCTTGAGTTTGATACATTATTTTAACACATTTGACTCAAACTCTCTCTCTCTCTCTCTCTCTCTCTCTCTCTCTCTCTCATACATACATATATATATATATATATATATATTTATGTTAATGTCTTATTTTAATGTTTTTAGTTTCAATGTTTTGGTATTTTGAGAAAGTTTTAATGAATTATAAATTTTGAAATATAATTTAGATATATTATGTGAAGAAAAATTATTAGTTTTCATGAATAGTATCATGTAAGTGTACATTGAAGCCGTAGGGTTGTAAACGAGCCGAGTTTTGTCGAGTAATGAATGTCCAAACTCAGCTCGACAGCGAAAGCAGAATGTTCAAGTTTGGCTTGAGCTTGATACAAGCCTACAAATAATGTTCAAGCTTGAGCTTGTTATAAAGTATAAAAGCTTAAGTTCGGTTTGGTTTGGCTCAGTTCATTAGTCATGCCAAGTTCGAGCTCTATATCAAACCCAAACTCAAGCTCAATATCATGTTTTTGAGCTTGAGATCCAACACAAGTATATTATCAAGCCTATATTAAGTTTATTATCTCGCCTATTTGGTTTGGATGAGTGGTCTCAACTTATAATTAATTAAAGTCTTAAAAAGATATGAGTTTACATGTCAAGCTTATATCAATTTCGTTACCAAACGCATAAATAATTCTAGACTCAACTTGTTTTGTTACTTTTGTATCGAGTCTTAGTGTTCACGAGCTTGTTCATGAACAATATTTTTTACTCGGGCTCGGCTTGTTTATTAAACAAGCTAAAACTAAAACTCAAGTTTGGCTTGTTTATAAATAAACAAACATGAACAAGTTTTTTATCGAACCAGACCTGAGTTGTTTATGAACGGTTTGGTTCATTTATAGCTCTAATTGAAGGAACGTAAAACATTTACCACTTAGGGAGAAAGTGACTAACATTTGCCACATTTTTATTGACAATATGAACTTTACATCGTACTATTAATGTAAACTAATAGTTGTCCTAATGTAAATTGTCATTATTTATTGAAAATGAAATGTCTAAAGTCTTACATCCAACACCATTATTGTGAAGTATGATTGTGTTTACATATATAATGAATCTGATGATGGTTAAGAATTTCTCAACACGATGTTGATCGAGATGTTGAGTTGGATTGAGATGGATTAAGAAACCTTTCCAATCCAACCGATGGACATTTTCTCCTTGCATTTATGTGCAGCCAGCCACTCCCCTAGCTTTGATTTTGTTTTCTGTAATGTTCATTTCCTTCTCCAACTTTGATTTTTTTTTTTTCTCTAGTTTAAGGACGAAAAGAGTTAGGGATGAAAAGTTTGAAAACTAAAATTTTAGGAAGAAAAACAATATTTCTATCTACATTTAGATACATAGAAAAAGAATATTGGTTTCACTGGATGTTGAATCCTTTCTAACTTTCCATGTTATGTAAAAATATTATTGTATTGAAAATTGAAATGGTCTGGACTCTGGAGATCATTTTTAAATTTATTTTTATTCTCACAATTCCTTAAATTATTTATATAATGGCATGGTCAACATTAAGGCATGGGCAATTTTTCCTCTATTTAGTTCATGATAGTCACGTAGGAATGACTAAAGTTTTTTTTTTTTGAGACCCAATAGAGAGATAGAGTTTGTTCCTTCTTTTTGTTCTTTTAATAAATATTATTCGAAAAAAAAAGAAAAAAAAACTAAAAATGCAAAACGCGTAGACGGAACTCGCGGCAGGCTCTATCCCAACTCCCAAGTAATGGAATGGCTCAAAGATTCGATTTGTCCATAATGTGAAGCAGCTTGATCATTATTGCACGACATTTTGGTGCATGACATAGGATCAGCCGACCTTTGACTTTGAGACTATTAATCTCATTAATTAATAGCTAAATGTGTAAAAACTAGAAATTAGATATTATTTATGGAGTACTTTGTCCATATTTTCACAAAATTTTTGTAATAAATTATAAGTGGTTACTGGTTATAATATATTTTTTTGAGAAAGTTTCAACCTATAACATCCGCTACTACTGATAACTTTTTATTATACAAGACACCAATCGATTTTTGGTGTAGACAGGGATTAAACTTCAGTCTCTTATTCAACTATTAGAAACTTTACCACTTGAACTAACTGGAACTCACTGTTATTGGTTCTAATTTGAATTTACCACTTAACTTACTTTTTTGCCCCACTAATAACAATTTGCTATTTAAGATTTGTTATGAAAATGTTGTAAAAATATCATGGACATAACATTTCTCTTGTTTGTGGGGTTTACTAACGTATGCCCTTAGTATACATTAATAAATTATTTTAGAAAACTTTTAATGAGAAAATGATTAACTTTTTTTTTTTTACAACTTTTTCAATTTTTTGTAAAACTTTTCCTAAAATAGATGATTAATGTATGCCCTAAGGCAAATTTTAATTAGACCCATTATTTATTATTGAATTTTTTACTTTTTAGTTTTTAATTTGCACATTTGTAATAGTTTTCTTTGGCTGAGAATGTTGTTTATGGTTCCATTTGGTTAGGTTTTTTGGGAGTTTTAAAAGATCATTTTTGAAACTCAAAACTCTGTTTTCCAACTGCAATTCTTTAACTTTTTACAAACACTTATTTTAAACTAAAACCAGTGTTTTCTAACCGTTTATATAAGCTCACCGTATATTAATTGTCTTGTACGTATTTCAGCTCTTTTTTGATGCAGTGTAAAAATATTCTTGTATTAAAATGGTATTACTAGATAATATTTACTTTTATATATTATGTAACAGTGTAGTGTTAAATAAAATTATATGAGAATGATAAGGTCAACGTTATAGGCATGGTATACCGTATACCAAGTATATAGACATTAGAAGTAGACCTCTGGTGTGAATACGTTTCTTGTCCATCATGGTTCTTGATTCCCCTTTGGTGGAATGGGTCCTACTCCGACCTATAATCTATATGTAGCTACGAAATCTTTAGGAAGCCAATGGTTTTTTAAAAAATGAATAAGGAAATGTCCCTATTGTCAATGGCTTTGAAAACAAGTAGCTAGCTAGGTTCAAGTCAATTTCCTAGAAATAACACCAAAGCAACAGCGTTGGTTTTTATTATTTAAACCTAATTGACAAGGTACAATATTGCTACTCTTGGTACCATTAAGGCTTTAATTTTCAGTCTTAATCGTTTGTAAGTCATGGCTTGCATGCGTGGAGGAACAATGTGCTGCTTCTGGATCTTCTACTTCGACATCCTATTCTTTATCCTCGGTAGCTTTATCTTCTGGCTCATCTTCCTTCCCAAGGAGGTTGAGTTCAAAGTCACAGATGCCAAACTCACACAATTTGATTTCAACACCAACAACAACACACTCAACTACAACCTAGCACTCAATATCACCCTTAGAAACTCAAACAAAAAGGTCGGCATCTATTACCGGCGCGTCGAAGCCATTGTGTTCTATAAAAAGAAATGGTTAGCCACGGTGAGCTTGACCCCATTTTACCAAGGGCACAAGAATACAACTATTTTGAGGCCTGTTTTCGAGGGACAACAAGTTCTATGGCTTAAGCCTCGTGATGTTTCCAGTTTCAACGCTGAGAAAAGTTCTGGGGTTTATAGTATTGATGTGAAGCTCTCTTTTAAGATAAGGGTGAGGTATGGTAAGTTCAAGACTCTCCGTTACAAGCCACCCAAGATCGATTGTCCCTTGCAGGTTCCTCTGAGCTCTAATGGGAATTCAACAAATGGTTTCAAGACTACTTGGTGCGACAATGCTTTTTTTTTCTCAGACCCTAATGCTGATTAGTTGAAAATTGAGACTAATCTGGTCCAAGGGAACGTGTTCATTTGAATATGTAAATAAGTAATGGGTAATAGTACTTAGATACAACGGATTATGTGATGTATTTTAAGTTCTCCGACTAAATCATGATTGTACTGATCAATAAATCACGTAATTGAATATAGTGAATCGATTTTTAGTGTGGGAATAAACATGATTGACTGAAAATAGGTAAAGGCTTGATTAATTCTTTCACTTGGCCATGCCTTCATAGAAGCTCAATTATTCGTCTGTGATTAGCCAAAATCAATAAATAACATCTCTTAGATTAATAGAAAGAGAATTCAGTTTCACTAACCCTATGTTTGGATGGAGGAAGATGAGAGAAGAGGAGAATTGAAGATGACTAAAATCTACTAAATTTTAATATATTCCAAACTTTCCAATCATATTCCCCTCTAATCTTGTCTCCTCTCCCTTCATCCCCTTTGGTTCTAAACATATACTAAACCCATAATGCCTTCTAATTTTAAAGTTAAATTTTCTATTAATATGATGATGGAATATGTTAAATTTTCTATTAATATGATGTTATTCATTAGGGGATCTATAAATTCATATTTTGCACATAATTTCTAAGTTAAAAACCTTAGAATTTAAACATTTTATAATATGATAGTTATTAATATTTGATCATTTTGATATTTTGCAAGTATGGAGACTATAACAAAACAATGCTATATGACGATTAATTAATCAAAATACATGCTTCGTTTGTTTTGATGAAAAACTTTATGGAAAAGAAATTTTACTTGTTTTCCAATGTTTGATATCATTAGAAAAAATAAACCAAAGAAAAATTATATTTAGTGTGAGTTTGGGAAGCATGTTTTTCAACGGCTACGTTTTTTTAGTAGGTCCCGTGCACTGTTCATGGGACCCATAAGTATTTTTTTCAGCAAAAATAACTTTAAAACTAGGTCTACACGACACTGTTTACATATTTAAAAATTATTTTGTTACAGTATTTTCAATTTACAGCAATAAGCGGTATCTAAACAGAAAACTTAGTCAACAAAAAAACAATATGATTTATTTTTAGAGACAGTTTTCCACTAATATATATATATATATATATATATATATATATATATATATATATATATATATTTAAAACAACTCTATCTTACAATAAACTAAGGGAAGTTTGGAGATTGGTTTTCAACTTTTTTAAGGTTGCTACTAAATATAAGAAAATGAAATAGTTTTATAAAAAATACTTTTTAAAAAACGACTATTTTTTTTTTATTTAAAAAAGCGCTTAAACAAACAAATAAACACACACACATAAACATAAGTGTATGTATCTAATACCAGCATCTTATTAACATGAAATTTGGTGTGCGTTAAGATTTAAGTACAGAGAAAATATGAAATTTGATAAAAAGATTTTCAAAATATTGAACTAATAAAAATTGATTAAATGTTAATGTACCTTCTATTTTTAGAGAGTATATATAGAAAATAGAATCCTTCATGGTACTTCGTTTTCAGGTTGAATGAGTCCTAGCTCTATACTGTACCTTTGTCAATTTGAAATAGCTTAGCTACTACCTACGGAACCTTCCAAAAGTCGATGGCTTTGGACTTTATAGGTCATAAGAAAACGTCCCGATTGTCATCAATTCCTCTATTCATGCGTGGGATTAAGTTTCATTCCTATGGATTAATTGCTCCAAAGCAACAGCGTCGAGTTGTGCCATTATCAATTGTCAATACTAGTTTTCGCTAGCTCTTGATTTGTCAGTCATGGCTAACTGGTGTGACTGCAGCTATGACTTCTTCCTCAGGTTTTCCTGCATTGTCACCATAATCCTTTTACTCATTGGTCTCATTGGCTTCATCTTTCCTTCCAACCGTGTCGGCTGTCCCAAAAGTTTAAACATTTGAAAAATTGTAAATTTAATCATAATTCTAACACCTTTAAGTTTTAAGGGTCTATTTGCCTCCTCTCTTCTCTCCCTCCATCTCTCCCAAGTCAAACATAGGATAAGAGAATCTAGCAAATGGTTTTAATATACCTAGTGCGAGAATATTTATTTTTTCACAATTGATTCTCACACATTCAATATTTCACAATTTCTTTTATATCAACTTTTATGTGTTAAAATATGAACATTCTTGCATTAATTGTGGATGTGTATGAAATAGTAGAGGTAAATGAGTATTCTAATGTCATTTTTTTAATAAAAGATTTGAGGATGTTGTTCTTATGTCATCTCTCTCTCTCTCTCTCTCTCTCTCTCTCTCTCTCTCTCTCTCTCTCTCTCTCTCTCTCTCTCTCTCTCTCTCTCTCTCTCTCTCTAGAGCTTGTCTTAGACTTCCTATCTATGCAAAACAAGACAAGATTTGATTTCTTGGATTTAACAATTTACATTTACTTATATTAGTTAAAATTTTAAATGACGTGGTACTAAATGATATTTTAAATTTATTATTTTTTAGGATCTTTAGTTTTTGAGGACAAATCTAAATGAAATGCTTTGTGTTGGAGAAGTTACCAATAAAATGATTTTTTTATTACAATAAAAATAAAAATATAAACGTACAATGTCAGATTGAGGCACGGAGGGAGATTTAAACCCTCTGTGGTTGGCAAAACCTAGAAATTGATGTAGCAGAAATTTACTTCTGACTTGTCTCCTCTAGGATACAACAACTCAACAGTTTGTTGTGTAATTTGGACAAACTCTGCATAAGTGGTTAAGCTCAAGGCTCCACCAAAAGAAACAATTTTCTTTGGCTCAAATCTCTCAAGTTTTTAGGAGTACTGTTGAATTCACTCACTTTCACACAATACTCTTTTCTTTAACTATTTCTCTTCATTCACACTTGATATAAAATTAGTCCATAGCATAGCTATATATATAGTCTTCCAATCATTCTCATAATCTACATGTTATTTATTAGTTAGATAACTCTTAATTTTTTTAATTTAACTTACATACAAGTTAATTATTTCTTTAACAAATTCCACTATAACTCATCTATATATTAATCTTCAATTAATATAAGTTTTAACGTAATTTAATTTAAAATGCACTAATACTTTGGAATTTAACAACTGGCTCGAGGTCACGTTTTCCCTAACTAACACACGCACACGCACACGCCCCCTCCTCCCCCCAAAAGACAAAAGCCGAAAACAAACAAACCCTAGCAAGAACAAAAGAGTTTATTGGGCCTAATGTAAAAACGAAGTCAAAAAACCAAAAAAATGGAAGTTTGGGCCTAATAAGGGTGAAATGGGCTTGAGATCTACTTCTTGTGCTGGGCTCCCCAATAAATTAGGTTGACCTTTCAGCTTAGTTTGCATTTATATATATAAGGCCTAGCCTGATCCCGGCCCAAATAATCGTGTATGCTTCAATACTAGTGCTTTCATGGAGGGAAGGGAAATGCAATTCTCTTATCAAGATCGAGTTTAGCAATTCAAATCCTCCGCTTATTCAATGCAAAAAACTAAAAAAAAATTTGTAATTAGATATCTCATTTTTCAATTTATTTCTTTAATAACACTACCACTCAAGATAAAGGCGGTTTTCATTTCCTCTAAAAGTGAACAATATTGTTTTCCTTTTCTTCTTATAAAAACTCAAACAATTCAATTGCTATTTATTTTGTTGGTAAAAGAAATCCTGCTTGTTGTTCATTAGTTCAATAAAAAATTTAATGAGGTATAAGCTTTACAATTAGAGTAGTATTTATTATAAAAAATTTATTTTACCTAGTTTTACGACACTGAAAAACAAGTCAAGATTTCTAGGATTCAGATCCTCTAGAGTTCTTAGGGTACTCTACCAGTAGAGTTCATTAAATCATAACCACTCTTTAATGATTTAATAGTTTAGATTCTGCCATGTCAGCATTTTATTAATAATATTCTTGAAATAATAAAATAATGTTGTAAACAAAACAATTAAGATGATTGTTAATGAAATGCTGACATGGCAAAATCTAGACCATTAAATCATTAAAGAGTGGTTATGATTTAATGAACTCTACTTGGTAGACTACCCTAAGAACTCTAGAGGATCTGAATCCAGATTTCTATGCTTTTGAGTGTGTATATAGAACTCTATAAAACAGTCGTATGCAACAATTTAATCCTTACATTTAATTCTAGGTTAAAATGAAAATTGCACCATCTAAATTTTACTAAAATTCATTTCAGTTCTCTAATTTTACTTTCACTTAATTGAGTTTTTTAAGTTTCAAATTTATTCAATTTAGACATTCTGTCCAATTTCATTAAAAATTTGTCATCAAATTATTTTTTTTTCCTCATGTGATAAAAATCTAGAAAATTAATATAAAAAAATTTATAAACTTTTTTATGCGAGAATTTTTTTTTTTCTATTAGTTAATTGCATATTTAATGGCATTTTTTTTAAAAGGAATTTGACAAAATGACTAAAGTAATTAAATTTGAAACTTAATTGCGACTCAATTGAACAAAAATAAAGTTAGAATCTTAGTCAAACTTAGTGTGTGCAATTTGCATTTTAGGGTTTAGACTTAATTCTAATGTTATTGTTTATTGTTTTATGCCACCTCTCACATGAGTAATTCTTAGATATGCCTAGAGCACGGTAAATAGTACTCTATTTTCTTACATTTATGGTAAGGTTTATTCATTAAATTTATAATAGAGTCCATCGAAATTCATCAAGAAAAACACACTGAATCATGAAATGAAGATCCGCTTCTTTCAAATTATCAGATCCTCATTCTCACAACCATTTCTCACTATAACTTCATCATTCTCAACACCTAGCAATCACTATTGCTTCATAATTATCTTGAACCCAATCTTTTCAATACGTGTGAAAAGAGGAAACAGAGTACTTAAAAACAATTTTTTACGACGACTTATGATGGAGTCAATGGCAGTCCCAACTCCCACATGGGTTGAGAATCTTGAGTAAGTACGGACACGTAGTGCGGTCACACTAGGCATTCGATTTCAATGGACAATAGTTCCCTCAAAGCTCAAATTTTCCATGGAGACACGGTTGATCAATCTAAAGTAGTCGCCTAGAAACCGCACCAAAAAGGTAGCCAACAGCTTTGGAAGTTTCCTACAAAAACAAATAATCATGTCTCGAACTAGCTAGAAGCCTAGAAGTTACAAGGAAGTAGGAACTATTGCTCAGCCTATCACTCACACGGCGCAACAATCGTGTCATCGAAATCATTTGGTTGCTTCACTCACACGCCTCTGGATCTGGATTCTCCTATATAACTCAATTTTTTATCATTTTTTTTCACTACTACTTTCTAAGCCTCTAAACAAAGCAAAGAATTAAACTCTCACCCTTTTTCAGCTCTTGATTATCCAAGCCATGGCTGGGTCAAGGTGTGGCGCTTACTGGCTTTTCAAACTCATCTACATCGCCTTTCTATTATGCTTCATTGCAGTCTTCATTTTCTGGCTTATTTTCCGTCCCAAGGAGGTGGAATTCCATGTCACAGATGCCACACTCACGCAGTTCTATTTCAACACCACCGACAACACGCTTTACTATAACCTCTCTGCCAACATCACCCTCAGAAACCCTAACAAAAGGGTCGGTATAAACTACAACAGCATTGAAGCAATTGCCAAATACCAAAACAAGTTGTTCTCTAATGTGGGTTTGACTCCATTTTACCAGGGGCACAAGAACACGAGCATTCTAAGGCCGGTTTTTGTAGGGCAGAAAGACATGTCGCTTCGGGCTCGCGACCTTTCGAAGATGGATGAAGAGAAGAGTGCTGGAGTTTTTGGTATTGATATAAAGCTCTCGGTTCAGATAAGCATCAATTATGGTAAGTTCAAGACTTTCAAATTCGAGCCGACAATGATCTATTGTCCATTGAAAGTTCCTTTGAGCGATAATGGAACTGTTGCTGAAGGTTTTAAGACAACACAATGTGACGATGTTAATTTTTTCTCATACCCTGATGATACAGATTGAGAGTTTGAAACTACATCTAACCCTGTATAGATAGAATCATCAGGGGAGGGATTAGAGTTCTTAGAGTGATTTTATTATGAAATTCAATAGTGAGGATTTATTTTTGTAGCACCCCCACATATGGGCTAACATAATCAATAATTATAAATTTTGTATAGGGCTCGTGTGAGGTGGTAGACAAACTAGGAGGTGAAATTGTTGTAATTTTTATTTTGAATCATTACTTTATGAATTTTTAAATTTCTTTTAATGAGTGGATTGAGTTTTACTACATCATCTACAATTTTAGAAATTTCATAATAAGTTCCTTGGAGCTATAATGCAGATGGGATATTTGAAGCTATTAGGACAACTCAATGTGACAATTTCTTTCTCCAACTCTAAAATGCTACTGATTTAGAGTTGAGACTTCGTCTAACCTGTCCAAACAGAATGACCAACTTGGGGGACTAGAGTTCTTAGAGTAACATTATTATGAAATTCAATAAAGATAAGGGTGACAACAAAAATTCACTCTCTACCACCTTCACATCGGGGTCACCATAATCTACAATTAAAATCATCCATAATTTTAGAAATTTTATAATAGAGTTATCCTAGGAACTCTAAAACATCGTAATTCTAGCTTAGAATAATATTTGATTATACTTCAATAAGTTCGGGTTATTCATTCCACTAAAAAGTAAGTTTAGCCTCTCCCTATTTACTGCAACTCCAATGATTGGCCATTCTATCATGACCTCACAATTGATATACACCTTGCATAAACTTCTTTGATTATTCGAAAAGTCACAAAATTACAATTTGACAAAATTGTTCCCAAAATGTCCTGAAACTTGCATCTTAACCTGGCAATGTTTCTTTCAAAGGTTAAAGACACGGATCCAACCCATCAAGAATGTAGTAGTTGTAACACTAAAAGTTGTATTAAAATTCATTTTCAACAGTTTTTACATGTAAGCTGCTTAAGAAATTCTGGTCCTCACTAAAGTAAAAATTACATAAAAAAAAGAACATGGCAAGATTAACGTTTTTGTAAGCCCAATGAGCATCAGTTCCAGAGAAGAGTGTATACACTGAAGCCATGTTAGCATGGCCGCTATTGCTAAGAGAGGCAACTGGAGACGCCGAAGCTTCCATTCTTCATCGTTCTTCAGGAAAAACTTTAGCAGACAACCATTGATACAAAGCTTGGCTGATGATAATAAAACAAAGGGTTCCTTACAGTTTTGATCACAAGTTTAACCATGACCCTACTTAGCAGCTCCTGAACTGTTTGTTGTCATGAAGGATTCCCCACAACCACACTGCCCTTTAGAGTTTGGATTGATAAATACGAACTCAGATCTGACCAAAAAAGGATATACAATACAATTATGTGCAAACTCAGAGATACAACAGTAATAGGACAAAAGCTAATAAAGCCGACACAAAATTAAGCACAACGGAATTGTCATTCTTGTTAGTACTTGTAGCATAACTGATAAAGGATTTCAAACAGTTTAGAAATAGAGATATTAATTCAGGTCACATCCATGGGCTCTTTCTAATGCAGATTGAACTACCAAGGTCCTAAATTGTAGAGAAACCCAGTGACCACAACCTCTGGCTTGCATGTGTAACTGGTATTCAAATCAAAAGGATAAATGACAAGTTATGTATCCCACAAGACATACCTCTATGATTTGCAGACAGTATTAAGTATTGCATCAAAGCATACATAACCAATTAAAGAGGGAATGAAAGGGGCCTGGGGGATATTAACCATCAAAAAAAGCTATTTAACATCAGAATGGTTGGTGGGGATGATAGATGGTTGTAGTGCTGCATCATCAGCATTTGTGGCAGAAAAATAGCATGGGTGATAAAAGCCAGAAGAGAAGGCTGGTTATCATATTCATGACAATTCAGGTATCATTCAATGTCATCTTGAAGAGATGCAGAGTATGGTGATCATAGCATCAATCTTGGATCTCTTGGTCATGTATGAGGTGGCCATGGCATGCTGTCATGGTTAGTGGTGGTGCACTGGCAATGGATGGTAGTTCTGGTAAGAGTCCCTTACAAAGTAGCTTCTTGGAGTAGGGTAATGAAGAAAGAAAATAATGAAAATACCAAGCTTATATAAATGGCAATGGCAGCAGTATTTAATCCTAGATTATTATATAATGGTTTTTTTTTACCATTCAGCTCCTCTCAAATTAGAGAATTCACCTTCCCTGGAAATTTCAAGGAATTTGAAGGCATATTTTCCTACAATCAGTTTGCCTGTGTTAGTACTCAATTCCATTCTGACATCAGGTACCCTATGTCCAGACCAAAACAATAAATGAAAAACTAGAAGAATTTGAAGAGTATTTCCAGTTCCAGAACAGCAGAAGCTCAGTCAATGCAGGCACAATCTAGGGAGTAGCTAAGAAGAGCTTATTTTGATTTTGTGGAATCATGATTCAGATCCAAATATACTCCAACAAAAGAAGATGGGGGCCAAATTAGGATACACCCATGTTTTCCTATTAAATATTTAATGTCTACAATGTTTTAAACACCCCCCACACCCCCAAACAGGGAAAAAAAAAAAAGAAAAAAAGAAGAAGAAGAAGAAGAAGAAGAAGACATAAAGAAGTCAAGAGCAAGGGAAAAAAAGGGTACCTGAGTTTGTCGTCCACAAAATCCATCTTGGTCCCAATTACATGCATGAGGGCCTTTGGATCTATTAGTATCTTTACACCCTTGTCCTCAACCAATTCATCAAACTTCCCTTTCTCATCTATCATATTGACATGCAGTATAAAATTAAGAATAAGTTCAACAAAATACTCAAGGAAAAAAAAAAAGGATGATTAGTTCAAGCAATCATATATAACACCTTCTAGCATAACAATCAAAAAGAATGGTTAGTAGAATAAAACAAACGTCTGTATTGCTGCAATTTTTCATGATATTATGTAGCTCATCAGCATGCATAATCATCTAGATAATTTTCTAGTGACTCTTAGCATGCTTTTCACAGTATGATTTCAGATTTGCATCCATTGGCAAGAAAGATTGAGAACAAGTTTGACCTTAAATATGGATTCAAATAATTTATACAATTTCTTCCTCTGTGTCTTTGTGGTTCTCTGTGGGTTCTCATATGAAATAAAGAACATGAAAAACAAAGAAACAATAAGTGTAGAACTATAATAAGGCATATAGGAAAGGAACAATGAAAATAACTGATACTGATCCTCAATCTAAGCACCATACACCGTCTTACTTTTGCCTCTGTTTGAACTGAAGAGCTGCATTAGTCCGCTCTGCAGCTCCAGTTATTCAAGAGGCAACCTTCTGTTCTTAAAAAAAATATATGCTGAAGTAGATTATGTCCTAAGACTGCTTGGAGGACAATTGACAAAGAACCAAAAGTCCCCTCAAAAGACTTAAGAAGAACAATAACGATCCATTAATCTTTGCCTCCTAACTAAGCCAGTATGGCACATGATAACCCATATGGCTACTCAAAGAGGCAGTGAGTTTTAGAAGAAAAAAAATTGGCGAGTTGCTAAAGTGATGACATGAGTTTATATTTAGAGCTGTATTTTCATATTAAACAATATCACATGGGGGGTTTTGTGTTAAACAATTAACGGTTTTACACATAAAACAATACCGCAGGTGGGTTAAGTGTTACACTCAAAACCTCATGTGGATTCTGTGTTTTTAGAACAAAAAGCAAACTGCAAGAGGTTTTTTGTATTTTTCCTAAGAAAAATGGTAAACACCCAGTGAAAAATTATTTAAGAGTTTGTGATTTATCATCTATTTTAATCTCTTAGAAACCTAGCAATTCTGCCTATTAAAACCCATAAGAGAAGCCACATGAGATCAAAGATTGTTCAAGTAATGCCAAACCTCTAAGTGATCCTTAGTAATGGTTTTGCAATCTTTTAAGAACTCAACATTAGTGGAACCTGAATACATGATCTCACTCACACTACATGGTTATTTTTTTCATGTGCCTGGGGGATTGCCATTTACCAATCTTGTTGAATTGTGGCACTGCAAATGTCAATTTTAGTAACCATGGTCTAGGTCTAGTAAAAAACAATTAAATCAAACCCAATTTATAATAGCGATTTCCAACATATCCAACCCTTGAAATTTTCATTATTATTATTATTATTAATTTTTATATATGTAACATACAAATTCAAATCTAAAATTACATAACATGTAAAAGTATCGCAAAATTGAAAGGGCAAAAAAGGCATGTGAGATTAAAAAACTAAGATCAAAGAGGTAAGAGCCACCTGAGTAGTTGAGGGTGTAGGATAAGCCGTTACAGCCGCGTGCTTTAACGCCCAATTTGAGAAAGGGTCGCTGGCGCTGCTGTAGCAGGTGGCGTATTCTAGCGGCGGCGGCGTCCGTTAAGTTCAGGACTTGCCGCCTCGCCACGTGTCCCATCTTCTCTGCCACCATTTTAGAAGCCATGAAAATATTGAAATCTACGCTCTGTTTGTTTCGATGTAAAATACTTAGGAAATCATTTGAAAGTATTTGTTTCCTGGTAAAATGGAAAAAGAAAATCTTCAATTAGAAACAACCCAAACTCAAAATTCTCACCAACCTATGTTGAAATTCTCAAATTTTAAATGCAACCGTGAATCAAAACACCCAAACTCAAATTAGCTATGAAAAAAAAGACACAGATTTGCACAACAAAAAAAACCAAATCTATAAAAACACAGATTTGCCAACCAAAAAAAAAAAAAAACCCAAATCTGCAAGTATGCCGGTGGAGTTCTACAGAATTTTTGTGAGACAGGGCCTAGGTAGAGATTTGTACAAAACAAACCCAAATCTATAGGGCCTAGGAAGAAAAAAAAAGAAAGAAAGAAAAAAACCCAGATCACCAAACATAAATTGCAATTCCAATGCTTGAGTTTCAGTGGAGAGACGCTGATTTTTGCGACATCGACAGGGCCTACCGGTGAAGAAGAAGAATGGTGTTTGACAGTGGGTATTGAGCTTCGATTCTCGCGGTTTGTCAAAATGGGTTGAGGTTTGAGATTGTCCTCACACACAGCGGTCGCCGGAGTTGTCGCCAGAGATGAGTGTAGTGGGCGGCGTTGTAGGTGGTGCTCTTGCTAGTGGGTGCTCTAGGTCTGGCTTGGGTGAGAGTTGTGCAGTGGCTGGACTGTGATGTCTACACACGAGAGATTGCAAAATGTAAAATGATTGCAAAATGTAAAATGTTTTGTAAAATATTTTTCTTCTTTTTTCCTTAATTTTACTGTTTGACTGGAAAATATTTTATATTTGTTCAGATTTTACAATAAAACAAACACAGTAAAATATATAAAATATTTTTTTGAAAACATTTTACTTCGAAACAAACAGAGCGCTAATAAAAGAAAAAAAAAAATCTGAATTCACAAAATTTAAGCAAAAAAATTGTTCTCTCTAAATCCCAAACCCAATTTTAAATTCCCATCAAGGGCAATTTCGTCAATTCACTCCTAACCTCCCAGAACCAGAAGTTTCAAGAAGTATTACCGTGAGATAGCTATTTCACCAACCTGTGACTCCATCACTGCCCGCAAAAATAACTAACTACCCGCCAGTCCAACAGAGTCCAAGTCAATCTTCTACCGTCCAAAATTTCTGATCAACTCCATCAAAAAGATCAACGACCAGTATATAAGCAAGAAAAGCTAACAGCTTTTCCCTCCTAAATATTCAAGCTCTTCAAAATCTCAATCTCACAGAGAAATCCATGGCTTGTAGAGTAAGAACGAGTTTCTTGGTTCTGATACTGGTTGCTCTTCCAGCTTCGGTATTCGGGATTCAGACTATGAGATATGCACCTTTCATGGAGGTAAAGCGAGATGGGGAGTACAAGGAAGGCGATTACATTCCTCTCTTCGTCGGCAAAGCTTATCCTAATGAAGGAGATGATCCATGGTAATGTGAATTTGAATGTTTTTTTTTTTTTTTCTAATTCTTTTGATTTGGTTGTAAAATTTCTATCATTCTCTATGTTTTGAGCTTTTTAACTTTGGTTGCTAAGAGTTTTTATCTATTGAAGCCGGAGATGAAAAAGTAAAGTAAAGTGTGCACTTTGATTTTAGGTCTCAATGTTTTGATTTTGTTTAAGAAATCTTTAAATTTCTTTAGAAAATAATCATTTGTTTGTTGTTAGATTAGATCGTTATTGTTAGTGAGCATCAAAGGTGTTTGATTTTGTTCTCAAAGTTTGTGTATACATTTTGTGAATCCCTAATATAATTAAAAGAAAAAAAAAACTTTCAACTCAATCTTTTAAGTCGGTTATAATATTTTGAGCTTTTAACAGGAGAGAAAAAATTTTCTTTAAAATAATGCTTTTTTTTTTTCTTTTTTGGGACCTCCTTATGACTTTGATGCATCTCTGTTTGTATATTAATTTGTAATATTTTTTTTTTCAATTGCAGTGAGGCATATTCGTATTTTGATTTGCCATTCTGCCCTCCTGGAGGTAAGAATTACTTTCTTGGTTTGTGAACTTAGTTTTACAATTTGCACATATTTTTCTAACCGATATTGATCACGATGTATAGATCCAATACCCAACAGAAAGAAATCGTTTGAAGAAGTTATAGCAGGGGATTGCTATGTGAACACTGGGTATGAATTGAGGTTCAAGACGGAAACAAAGAAGAGACCCCTTTGTGAGAAAATTCTGACGAGAGAAGAAGTTGCGAAAGTTAAAGCTGCCATTGAAAATAAAACTGTGTACGGGATGTACTTTGATAACATTCTCTTCAAAATGCAAGTTGGAGAAAAGAGTTCAACTTCCTACGATCCTATGCATTATATTTTCAATCACCTGGACTTTCATATCCTTTACTTAGAAAACAAAGTCAAATACATATATGTTATTGATGACTACGATATTGCTGAGGATATATCTAAGGACAAGGAAATCTATGTCAACTTCACGTATTCGGTCTCCTGGGAAGATTTTGAATATCTAGAGTTATATTTGGACCAACAAATAAGTATTCTGTCTTCGGTCAGTGAGTCGTCGGAGAAAGTTGGGGGAGACGATCCTATGCCTTATGCTACAAATATAGTCATTTGCGCCTGGCTTCTGTTGCTTTGTATGGTGATTGTGACATACCTTAGAAAGTATTTTACTCGGTATCTCTCCATTCCTTATGTTTGTATAGTTCCATTCAAGCTGGCCATTGTATTCACCTAATGATGATCAAATCAACTTCTACAGGAGGAATGCTTTTCAAGCTGAAATGATGACCAAAGCAACAGGGCTTGTTCTTCCAAGTCGTATTCATGGTTATAGGTGCAGGTGTCCTCCGTACTCGTCCCTACTTGGGGCCATTCTGGGTGTTGGAACTCAACTCTTCATTATGTAAGCCATATCTGCCACATGTTTGTTAATTCAATTTTTCCCCTCCAATTCTGAATTCTAGCTTCTTTGGTTGGAAAGTCTATAGCTATTTTGGGTTTTTTTTGGTCCAATTTTATTTTGAAAAATGTTGTCACATGTCACTTAAGAATTCCATTTGCAGAATTTGCATCCTCTTCCTTTTGGCTGTATGTACTGGTCGCCGCTTTCCCTGCAATCATGAGAGCTTGTATACTTGGATCATCACAAGTTATGTTCTCACATCATTGGTTTCTGGGTACAAGGCTGCTTCATTCCACTCTAGTTTCACAAGAAGTAGATGGGTAATACAGTAGTTGTAATTAACGTATACAGTATCACAGTAGTTTCTGTATTAAAGTCATTAGAGTTCAGGTTTTTAATTATGTGGCGAATGATTTTTCTTGCAGAGAGAATGTGTTTTACAAACTGGGGCCTTGTACTTTGTTCCAATGTTCATAACAGGTCTTGCCATAATTACATTAAAGGCGATCACAACAGGGGTGTCACTTCCGCACTACTGGTATACTTATCTTTGGAAAATCATTTCGTTACCCCTCTCTTTTGGAATCCTAACTTTGGGTGGCAGATTGGGGCAGTCTTCCCTAAAAGAATCTGAAATAACTTGTTCCACCATACACTTTCAAAGTGAGATTCGTAATCAGGCTTGGTACATGAAGACACCTGCTCACATGTTCTTTGGGGGCCTTTTGCCTTTCTGCATGATCTTCTTCATGATGAATGATATCTATGCAAGCTTGTACAATTTGAAAGTCTGTGGTGCATTTAGTACCATGTTTACGGCCTTCCTTGTTGTCATAATACTGACTGTGTTGGTGGGAATGGGCTGTACACACTATCAGCTGTCCAAGCAAGATAACCAATGGTGGTGGAGGTAATTCTCTTACAATTCCAATAAAAACTATAAATTTCACAACTTTTTCACATTTGAGGTGGAAGATTCCCAAATCATGCTTTCTAGCTTTTGTTCATAACTTGATGAAAAATCTAATCTCTTCTCACCCAATATCTATCTATCCATTGATCTAAGTTTATACGCAATGCAGATCTGTGTTTCGTGGGGGATCAATTGCCATTTTTATGTTTGCGTATGGCCTTTACTTCTATGCAAGAGCAAGCGCTAGAATTTCAATGAACCTGCTACAGTTCCTGGGCTACAATGCTTGCATATTCTATGCTGTCTTCTTGATACTTGGAACCATTGGCTTCTATGCTTCATCAATTATTTCCAAACGTGTACACCGAGGTCTAAAAGAGTTGTGACCAGGAAACTCAATTCAATAGTATCTGTGGGATTATATGAGCTGTGCTTTGCTTAAGTGATTAGTACTGGAAGTTAGCCTTGGCAGCTGAGTTGGCATTATTGTCAGTCATTAGTTCGGATGTGTATTGGGAAGGGAATTGTACTATAAGAAGCTATAGGTACTTGTAAAGGATCATATCAGAAATGTTAAGAAAATTGCTCTCTTCATTTTCTATTTCTTGTTTTTACTCCTTTATTCCGAGGAAGTTAGTTCCCTCGAAGAAATACTCTAATTCTATGAGAATCCAAAGATTCTTATTATATAAAATAAAATTAAGAAGTAATTCCTTGATTCAATCCATTTGTCACGAAATAACTGAAAGCAAAACTACATATTCATTTATTTCATACAAACTGTCACACCAATTCAGGTATCAGTCAATGACATCTTGAGGAGAGGCAGAGGATGGTGATTGTAGTGTCAATCTTGCACCTCTTGCTCTTGTATGAGGTGGTCATGGCATGGTGCCCTGGCAATGGATGGTGGTTCTGGTAATAGTCCCTTGCAAAACAGCTTCTTGGTGAGGGTAATGGAGACCGAAAATAATGAAATACCAAGCTTATAGCAATGGAAGCAATAATATTTAGTCATAAATGATCAAAGTAGAGAATAAAATTCACCTTCAATGAAAATTACAAGGAACTTGGTGGCATATTTTTTTCCTATCAGTTTGTCTTTTTAGTACTCGATTCCATTCTGATCGACATCAGGTACCCTATGGGCCTATGGCCAGACCAAAACAATAAATGAAAAACTTGAAGAATTAGAAGGGTAATTCCAGTTCAATCAATGCAGCATCAATGAAAATTGTGAAGGACGTGCGCTTCCACTGATCTTGTGAGTTGCTTATAAGCAAATGGATACCAACTCTCAAGTCACAACTCAGCTAATAAGGGGTGAGGGATAAGGCCAATTATCTACCTCTAATTTCTGAACATAGAAAATCGACGGATCCTAGTTTTTGTTCGGATACCAATACCACCATAATCCCAAGATTTGACTTGTAATAATTTTGGTGATCAATAAACAAATATGAGGAGAAAATCACAATTTACTTAAGCCCTAGTCAATCTACAAGTCAGATCAATAAACAAGTGGAGGAGAAAAGCACAACATTCACACCGACTTATCTAAGTTTTAGTTAAAAACTTAAACTAGCCGCAACTCCGCGTGATTCATGACTATATATAGTTATTTTCATAATGACGTATAATGTATAATTTATTCTTTGAAATTTGCACGTAGATCAGCCCTTGCAACCTCCGTGATTGCATTAGAAAAGTGGTGAAGACTTAAATTTCATATTACAAAATACAGGTTACAGATCATTAAAGAACAACAATTACAACTTACAAACAGGATTTTTAAGTTATTGTTATTGTAATACACAACATTTTTTTCGTAGAACCCCATCAAACATTATCTTTCTCAACCAGAAAACAAGGACTTTCTGAATGGGTCTCACTCTCTCCAACCATATAAGTTTCTTGGTTTCTTAGCTGCCATACTGAAACTGCATGTAAGGGGTTCATTTTTGGTCTCTTGTGACAAAGAAATTCTTGAGACACTGATTTCATTGTCGGCCTAGACTTTGGTTTAGCACGTAAGCAAGCAAATGAAATTGCAGCAACAAGAAAAACATCCTGTGCAACCAAACGATTTGGAGGTGGGAGACGCTTGTCTAATATTTCATTTAGCATCACACTTTGAGATGAAGATAATGATGTCAAGAGTTCGCCTGGATGCCTTCCCATTAATATTTCTAATGCCACCACTCCAAAGCTATAAACATCACTTTTTTCAGTCACCTTCATAGTATAAGCCAATTCTGTAAATATTGGACAAAAAAATAGGTATGAAAAAATTAATATCTTTTGTTTAACTTTAATCTTCTTCTTTTTTTCTTCCTGGACGTTTGGACAAAACTTGCTAGTGTATAAAATTTTAAAGTAATTGTTTCTAACTAAAATGACTATATAGAAAGCTCTACATGTGACTAAACATTTAAAATAATATCTAGGATAATTACGAAAATAATATATGATTCACCTGGAGCAATATAACCATAAGTCCCAGCAATTAAAGTTTGATTGGAGGTATCTGAATCAAGAAGTCTAGCCGTGCCAAAATCTGACACAAATGCCTCTAACTCAGAGTTCAATAGAATATTGTTGCTTGTTATATCTCGATGAACAATTACTTGGACACTTTCATGATGCATATAAGATAATGCATGTGCTGTACTTTTGATTATGTTCACCCTCTTCATCCAATCCAATTCTACAGCCTCAGCGTTGTTGCATAGGACACAAAATAGACTTCCCCTTTCCATATACTCATAGACCAAAAACATGCATCGTTTGTGCAAACAATAACCATGCAGTTTCACAATATTCCGATGTCGGATTTCCGTTAAAATTTTGACCTCATTTCTGAAACTCCTGTCAAAATTTGGGTCCTCAGCCTCTAAGCGATGAAGTTTCTTTAAGGCAACCACTTTACCATTAGGCAACTGTGCTTTGTAAACACTACCATAGCCACCTGTTCCAATACAATATCTAATATCAAAGTCCTCTGTTGCTTCAATGATGTCTTCATATGCAATTTTTCCATCATAATTCCATATTGAGAACAAATCCCCATTCTTTGTTTCCCTTGACTCAGATGACATTTTCCTAACTCTACATTGAGAGCGGAGAAAATTCCCAAGAAGTAAAAACATAGTGAAAGCAATTAAGGGAACAAAAAATTTTATTTGATGGACAATGGATCTACTGTTGCTTTGATGGACAATGGATCTATTGTTGCTTGGGGAAGATGGCAAGCAAGGAGGGAAGCCTTTGACATGACCACATAAATCTTTGTTGCCGATGAAGGTTGAAGGAGTATAATATAAGTAGCCATATGGGATCCGACCATGGAAAGAATTGTGGGAAAAGTTCACTTCATTTATTGAAGCTGAAAGATCCGGAATATTTCCAGTAAGATTATTGCAGCTGAGATCCAAGTGCGTCAAAAGCGGAAGGTAACTAATTTGAGATGGAATGCTTCCAGTTAAATAGTTATGGCTCAATAACAATTCACTCAACGACTTGCAATCAGCTATTTCTTCGGGGATGGAGCCACTGATTTGGTTCCAACTAAGGGACAACGTTTCCAACTCAGTTAATTGACCTATAATCGAAGGAACTTGACCAACAATTTTGTTATTGCTAAGGTTGAAGTGACGCAGATACTCCATATCGCCTATTAACTTAGGAAAGGAGCCATTGAAGTTATTGTAGCTGACATCCAAAAATTCTAAACCCGTAAGAGGTATTTCTTCTCCACTAATAGAATTATAACTGACGTCAATCCGTCTTAATTGAGAAAAGCTACTGTTCAGAAAGGGAATGCTTCCAGTTAAGTAGTTGTGGCTGAATATTATGTTGTAGAGTAAAGAGCAATTAGAAATGTGCACAGGGATGGAACCACTAATTTGGTTCCCACTAAGGGACAAAGTTTGCAACCTAGTTAAATGACCTATAGTCAAAGGGATTGGACCAACAATATTGTTATTATTGAGATTCAAGTCTTCCAAATTCTTCAAGTTGCCTATTTCAGGAGGAATGGAACCATTGACTTGGTTCCAATCAAGAAACAAAGAGATCAAATTGGTTAGATGACCAAGAGATGAAGGGAGGGGACCAACAATATTGTTATTATTGAGATGCAAGTCTTTCAAATTCTTCAAGTTGCCTATTTCAGGAGGAATGGAACCATTGACTTGGTTCCAATCAAGAAACAAAGAGATCAAATTGGTTAGATGACCAAGAGATGAAGGGAGGGGACCAACAATATTGTTATTATTGAGATGCAAGTCTTCCAAATTCTTCATGTTGCCTATTTCAGGAGGAATGGAACCATTGACTTGGTTCCAATCAAGAAACAAAGAGATCAAATTGGTTAGATGACCAAGAGATGAAGGGAGGGGACCAACAATATTGTTATTATTGAGATGCAAGTCTTCCAAATTCTTCATGTTGCCTATTTCAGGAGGAATGGAACCATTGACTTGGTTCCAATCAAGAAACAAAGAGATCAAATTGGTTAGATGACCAAGAGATGAAGGGAGGGGACCAACAATATTGTTATTATTGAGATGCAAGTCTTCCAAATTCTTCAAGTTGCCTATTTCAGGAGGAATGGAACCATTGACTTGGTTCCAATCAAGAAACAAATAGATCAAATTGGTTAAATGACCAAGAGATGAAGGGAGGGAACCAATAAGCTTGTTATTATTGATGCACAGGTAACTCAAATTCTTCATGTTGCCTATTTCTAGTGGAATGTGACCATTGATTTGATTCATAGACAAATCCAAGATGGAAAGATTGGTTAAAAGGCCAAGAGCAGAAGGGATGGCTTCGGTAAAATTGTTGTCACTCAATCTTAATTCTAGAAGATTCTTTAAATTACCTAATCCATTGGGTATGGAACCACTGACTAGATTAGAGGAAATGTCAAATATCTGTAATCTAGTGAGGTTTGCAAGTGAAAGAGGTAACTCACCGATGAGTTGATTATCACGCACACTAAAATAGGTGAGATTTGTTAAATTTCCCAATTCTTTGGGAATCGAACCATTGATAAAATTTGATGAAATGTCAAATTTCACTAATCGAGTGAGGTTTCCAAATGAAGGAGGCAACGTACCTGTGAGATAATTAAAGGACAGATTAAGGTGGGTGAGCTTTGAAAGGGTGCCTACCTCAACTGAAATGCTCCCCGTAAGCCGATTATGAGAAAGATCAAGACGGACTAAATTTGGGAAGGAAGAGATGCTGAGTTTACTAATCGCATCTCCCTGATTGTAGAGCATACTTTGCTGGTCAATCTCTATAACGCTTCCACCGGCATTGCATATGATTCCATACAACTTGCAATGATTTAAGGCTCTATTGTAGGAGTAATCACCCCACCACCCACTCTCCAGAAGAGCCTTCGCTTCTAGTTCAAGCGCAGATGATTTAGATGCTGCCACAGAGCCAGCTGCAATAACCATAGTTGTGGAGTGCATCAAGATGTAAAGAACCCATAATGCTACTATCAGAATGGAAATGGAAACAGAGGGAGCCATGTTAGAGTTTATGATTGATTGATGAGTGCGTTGCAAAGGGGCAAATATTTGATTGTTATATATTCATCACTCAACACACTTTAATCATTGAAATACAGTCCTTACCAACCCAAGACTGGAAGTCAATTTAACGAATGTGCACTTTTTTCTTTTCCTCCTTTTTTTTTTTTTTTTTTTTGGCTTTTCTATTTTTTTACTTTGTAGAATACCAACGTGATTACCACGAAGAATCTTTTTGAACCCTATTGAAGTGCAGAAATTTACATTAATCTACCGGCATGAGATCCACAAAATCATCTTGAAAATTTCTTTTTGAGTAGAAACTCATAATGCAATTGCGCCTAGTGGCAGCTATATTAATTTTTCTTAGGGTGTTTCTTAAGAAGTATAAATTATACAATCTAATGAAAAGAGAAATTCATATATTAACAACAACAATAATAAAAAAAAAACGCAAATATATAAAGTTTACAATTGCCTTCTACGAGTTTTCATATTTTGAAATTGTTACATGATAGTCTCATTATCAATGCTACAAGTTGAAAGAGACACAACCAAGTAATCATTTATCCCTGACCTTAAGGTGACGCCGCCCCTAATTGCGTCCTTATTAGATTGCTAAAAGTGGAATTGCAGCGATGTTTGAATTTTTTTTTTCTTTCTTTTTTTAAGAATCTGAATAGTGTTATATGGTGGAATGCTGCAAAGTTTGCAAACTCATATTGCAATTTCTTTTTCTTTTTTTATCAAAGGTTTTATACGAGGGGTAATTATTAAGTACTCTCGAAGTACCATAACTTCGTACTCTCCTCTCTTACATAACTGTGAGTCTCACTAATTAAATTTATAGTAGGACCCACAATTCATGTGAGAGGGAGGAATATACATTTATAGCACTTCTAGAGTATTTAATAATTTTCTCCACATGAGGTCCTTAGTTTAGTGGAATCAATAAATGATGTAATGGTCATGATTTATTTCTAACACTTCATTAAAGGTTTCCTTCGCTTCTAGTTTTAGCGCTGATGATTTAGATAGTGACACAGAGCTAGCTGCAATAATCCTATCTGTGGAATTGTACAAGTCCAATTACTATATGCTTTGGCGGCAATTCAAGTAAGCCTCCATTTTAGCATTGTAATTAACTAATTATTATTAGATATTCCATGTTCAAGCCAGGGGATTCAAAGGCCTATTCATCTTTTTTTAATATATAAATTTTTTTTATAAAAATTTTGTTTTGACCCCCTAAAATAAAATTTTGAAAATCTAACCCTAAATTTTATTTAAACCCAACTGAAAAAAATTTTAATATGATCATCCTAATGTTACTTTCACAATATCTTCACATATGTGCAAATTGTAACTAGTTTGTGTTTGGACTCATAATTGACATTACATTTTTACATATCTTTAGCAACTTGCCAAAAGTATTGTGCCAATAGCATTACATTTACAATATTTAATTTTATAAAAATAAAAAAATGTTCCAAATTTTTGCTCATTCGTTAAAAAAAAAAAACTTCTCTCTAAGACTCTAGCTTACTTTGTTGTTGATAGTGAAATGAAGCTGTTTTTCCCTACACTTTTCTTCTTCATAAGCAAAAAATTACACTACAAATACAACTAACAGATCTCTATCTACATATGTGATTCTCTTCTCATTCTCCTTATCTCTCTTTCACTTCTATATTTTCTTAGTTTTTCTCTTCATTTGATCAAATAGTTTGATAAATGCTATATAAATTTCCAAGTTCAATAAGTCTTTTAGTGCTTGCTTAAATTCTAAAAGAGCAATCACGTGTATGATTAAAAAGTCATACACTTCAAAAGCAAAAACTTATATTAATTACTATTTTTTTTCTTAGTTTCACATTTACTCCTAATGCTACTCCTAGGTGTGTTACTATTCTTCTTTATTATATATTTTTATTTAATTGATATTACATATAAATATAATAAGTTAATATTAATTTGAAAAAAAAAATGTAGTATTAATTATTTAATTATATTTTTTTATGAATTTAATGATTGTTATCTTACCGATTTTTAAACTATTGATAAATTTTTTAGACTATTAATATCATATAATATAGTTATATTGTATTTTAGATTATTGTATATAATATGAAAGTTGTATATACAGAAAAAAAAAAAAAAAAAGATATATCATTTTATTTTTTACTTGCTTCAATGACAAATTTATAGTCCTGTCATTGCTGACTCTCCTAAAAAAATATCTTGGAACCGCCATGGTTAAAGTCGGTTCCTGCTATATGAAACTGATACTAATCAACAGTAAATTAGAAAATATGCTTCAAAGGGAACCAAGGCCACAATAAACTTTCCCCTCAAAAAAAAAGAAAAAAGGCCACAATAAACAATGGAAGTCTGCAAGGTTTAAGGATATTATAAATTAAGCTACGAGTTCAAAACTGTAGAAGATTTGTCCAGTGTAAAATGTAAATGCATCTTTGAATTTTTGTTTTTTCTTTCCTCCTATAATGCAACTGAGATGAAACATTTTCACAGGGCACTGAAGTTGGATGACTATTTCAACAGCAGCATCTAGCACATTTTGCTAGAATATTCGCGTGGGAGTAATTTTGTTTGTTTACTCTTTAATAAAATGTATGACTAGAACAACCTATTTCCTCCCTTCACCTTCCGTTTGCGCACGTATCTAGCTTAATATCTGAATCAATTCATATTAGTCCATTAATCACTACAATTAAAAAGAATAAAATAGTCTATCTCCTTTAAAAATTTTCACAAACTCTTCATTTTTCATATTAACTCCCACATATTTACATTTATGTTGTAATATAAATCAATTTTAATTATATAATATTAAAATGCTCCAACAGTTGGAAAATTCACTTGGAAGTAATTTGGATAGTTAAGTGTTAGAAAACCCTTACCACAAGATTGAGTCAATTAGAAAATAAAATTAGGTCAAAATCCATAGGTAAAAACTTTTAGGTTTAGTATTATCCTTATATATTAGAGGATATATAGTTGAAAATTAAAATTCGGTTGAGTATTAAAAATCTGATAGGTGATCGAGTAGCATTATTGGTGCTCTCATATAGCAAAAGCTTTAGTTGCTACTTGCTAGAAGTCGTGGTCCTTCGATTTTTCAATGAAGACAAATTGATTACCAGCGACTTGTGCAAGGAAGGGGAACCACCCATGCAGATGCAATGTGGACCAAACTCACCTAGCCCCAATCATGGGTTAGCTACTTTGCTACTTGCTAGAAGTCGTGGTCCTTTGATTTTTCAATGAAGACAAATTGATTACCAGCGACTTGTGCAAGGAAGGGGAACCACCCATGCAAATGCAATGTGGACCAAACTCACCTAGCCCCAATCATGGGTTAGCTACTTTGCTCTTATAAACTTCAAGTCAAGATCCTATTACTCTCAAAGAATTATTGCTCTCTGGAAAATTTTGGATTTTTTTTCGTTGTGTCATCATCTCCGGATCAAAGCAAGCTAATTTTCCATTGCAGTTGTCCCTTTGCATAGATTGACTCCAGTCAATACGGCCATCAGTCTACTTCATGTGCTTAGTCTGGATTCGTGCTAGCCTTTGTTCCCTCGTTTGTGTGGTTATTGGAAATTACGTACAGAATCAGTTGGTTTTTTTCCTATTGAAATTAAACAGTGGCTGACTCAAGTTTGGGGTTGATTGGTCAAAAGCAAAGAATATTGAATTGATTAAGAATGTCAAAAATTATATAATCAAGGATGTTGGATATACTATTCAAGATTTGATTGAAGTTAAATATGATGGTGACTTCATAACTACAATTTTAAGATTTAATTGATTTATTCAAAACCATATCGTTCTGAAGAAATATGACATTTAATGATTGCCTCATTTATGAATAGGGGTAGAGGGGTCTTATTCCAAACACTATGCAATGTTAGGGGTGCAAATTCAAAATTTTGAAACTTCAGAAGATAAAATTCAAAATTTTCAAATTTAAGAGTGTAAATTACAATTTAGTCTAGCCAAATTGACAAATCAACTTAAGAGTGTAACTTTTTATTTAGTCTGGCCAAATTAAAAAATCACATAATCTAAAGAAGTCCTTCAAAAACTAAAATAAACAAAATTTCATAAATAATAAACAAACTAAAGCAAATGTTTGACTATAAGTCACAGGGGCAACCTGTGAAAGTATTGAACTCATTACCACCACCATCCATCTTACTTTTACAAGGACTTTGTAATAAAGTCTCTTGATTGCTTATATAGTGTTATCTTCATTCAAGAATAGAATTCACTTAGGATTAAGAATAGCCTGATGACCGTATTGACTGGAGTCAGTCTATGCAAAAAAGCTTCAGAGAAGCTAAGTCATGGTCCTTTGATATTTCAGTAAAGACATTTCCTTAATGGCGACTTGCAAAGAAGGGGAGCCACCCATGCAATTGCAAAGAAGGGGACCAAACTCACCTAGCCCCAATCATGGGTTAGCTCTTAGAAACTTCGAGTCATGGCCCTATTACTGTCAAAGAAATAAATATTGCGCCTGTATTTGCTATGTCAAGGATTTTTTTGATTATTCATAGGACATCGTTTCCCGATCAAGGCAGCTACTTTTCTATTGCATAAATTGACTCCACTCAAAAATAACGGCCTTCTGAATTATTAATCAAAAGAACCTTAAATTTATATATATATATATATATATATACACAAAAAACTAAGTTTATAATAGCTAAGTTAGGTCAAAAGCGAAGAAGATTGAATTGATTGAGAGAAATATCGAAAATCATAGAGAGATATCAAAAATCATAGATTGATGGAAATACTGTGAAAGATTTGATTAAATTTAAATATGATGATGACTCGATAAACCATAATTCCAAGATTCAATTGATTTATTCAAAACAACATCGTTTTGAGCTAATGTGGCATTATATTTAACGGTAAGCTCATGCACTATGCAATGTTAGAGGGTAAAATCAAAATTACCCAAACTTAAAGTTGTAAATTGTAATGTAATGTAGCCAAACTGACGCATCATATATTGTAAAGAAGTCCTTCAAAACTAGAGTAAACCAAAGTTAATGTTTGACGATAAGTCACACAGGCAACTTGTAAGTATTGAAACTTATTATCCCATTCTCCATCTTATTTTTACAAGGAGGAATTTGTAACCAAGTCTCTTAGTTGCTTACATGTGCCCACGCACACAGAAACCATCACCATTAATTAAACAAAAATGGTAGGAAATAAAAAATAAAATAAAAAATTAAAGAGAGAACTATTTTCAACACCCCACCCCCTTCTCAGGCTTGGGTTTGGCCCTAGCCTTAGAGAATTTCTAGAAGAGCTCCCTCTGAGGTAAAGCCCTAGCTTAGTAAATGAATCTGAAATAACTTGTTCCACCAGACACTTTCAAAGTGAGATTCCAAATCAGGCTTGGTACATAAGGACTCCTGCTCAAATGTTCCTCGGGGGTCTTCTGCCTTTCAGCATAATCTACTGCATGATGGATGATATCTATGCCAGCTTGTACAGTTTGAAAGTCTGTGGTGCATTTAGTACTATGTTTATAGCCTCCATTTCTGTCATCGCACTAACTGTGGTGGTGGGAATCATCTGTACATGCTATCAGCTGTACAAGCAAGATCACCAATGGTGGTGGAGGTAATTCTCTTACAACAATGTTAGAGTGCAACATGACTTTCACATGGAAATACTATTGACATCACTTTTATTATACACCAATCACAACCTACCATGTGAAATTTGTTGTGCATTTAGACTTATTGAATCTCTTTATAACATATACCTTGACCAATGATGGAGTACCTAATTTCACAGGTACTCTCAGTTATTAATGCTAGGGAATTATAACTCTCTGGAAAACTACCAAGCCTTCTCAAATACTTATCCATCATAAAATGATTTTTCTTAGTTGTTACTTTAGCATGCTGATGCAAATTTGTTAGCCATTCAAGTCTTATGTTGCATATGTTTGCGCAGTAGTGAACTAAGTGAAGACTACAACTCTTATACCTGAGTAATTCTCATTGACTATAATAAAGAACCCTATCTACAAGATGGCCCCTCATTGCAACATTTGAAAGTACAATTTGAAGCTCAAAATATTTCTAAATTTATTCAGTTTTAGGATCAAATCATGCTTTTCTAAATTTTGTTCCTAATTTGATGAAAAATCAAATCTTTTATTTCCATGAAGCAATATACTAATCTCTTTTCATCCAATATCCATCTATCTATTGATCTATCTATCTACAATGCAGATCTGTGTTTTGCAGGCGGGGGATCAATTGCCATTTTCATGTTTGCATATGGCCTCTATTTCTATGCTAGAGCCAAAGTCAAAATTTCTCTGAGCCTGCTGAAGTATTTGGGCTACAATGCTTGCATATTCTACGGTGTCTTCATGATACTTGGAACCATTGGCTTCTATGCTTCATCAATTGGTTTCCATTACATGGGCCGAGTCCTAGAGAGGAGAGACTAAAGAGCTCAATTCTTTCTCATGTCCAAAGTGAGATAGCACATCATTTTGGTTATTTTCTTGACTGACAGGCTTGAGGAGGCAATAGTAATTGCTTTGCAATTTTTTTTTTTTTTTTGGGTAGAAGAACTCAACACCATGGATTCAAAATTCATGACCTCACCCACACCTACATTGTAATTCATGGTCTAAGAATTGGATGACTGACATTTACCAATCATGTTGCGTTGAAATACACTCGGCATAGGTCACTTTTAGTTTTTGTAAGCTCAAGTCCAGGTAAAAGAATTAATTGGATGAATGCAGAACAGCAGAAGCTCAATCAATGCAGGCATAAATGAAAATTGCAAAGGACAAATGCTTCCACTGACCACTGATCATGTAAGTTGCATATACATAACATAAGCAAATATTTACCACCTCTCAAGTCACAACCTCTGTTTCTGAACATAGAAAATCGACAGATCCTAGTTTATGCTCGATTACATAGCACTATAATCCCAAGATTTGACTTGGAATAATTTTGGGGATCAATTTACAAGTGGAGAAGAAAAGTGCACTTTGCTTAAGCTCTAGACAATCTAAAAGTCAGGTCTTAAATTCTAAAAAAAAAAAAAAACTACTTCTTCGACTTTAGTTCACCATATTTTCATGTAATAGATCAAACTCTCTTCTTTCTCTATTACATATAAATATTCATTTCATTCATTACTATTGTATTTTTCTGTCTCTAAAAATTTTTCATTTTTTTTCAATCTCTTCTCATCATTCAAAATTTTTTTGCCTCGTCAAGCTTCCCATTGACATCGTTAGACCACCTTATACAAACCAACCTATCGATCATCGACCTTATAAATCCTTGTGGCGGCCTCCCTATCAAATCTCGTTGAGGCCAATGGTTCCAACTCCATTAAAACGATCCCCTCATTGGTATCCTTGAAGTCCTTGCAAGGACAACTGACATAATCGACCAAGTCGTCAAATTGAGCAAAGTTTAATCGTTTGACAGTATTCACACCAACTTCTCTAGAATTTTAGTTAAATTTTATGTTAGTTGAGTTGGCCAATTTTTCATGCACTCATCAAACTCAAACTCTCTATTCTTTTCCTGTTTTGATAGAAATATTCATTTTATTTTTTTATTTCTCCAAAAAAAAATCTTCCTTTTTTTTTTTTATGTCTTCTTAGAATTTGATTTTGTCTCCAACAACACCACTCTTTACTACAACCTATCAATCAACATCACCCTCAGGAAGTGAACTCCAACAATTGTGGTCAGCATACATCACCAACGTGTCCAAGCCATTGCATATTATAAGAAGTACTTAATTAGTTTGGGTGGCAACAATTAATTGTTGTCTCTTAAGCCTCGCGATCTTTCAAAGTTTAACGCCGAGAAAGTGATGGGGTATATAGTATTGATGTGTAAAGCTCTCTTTTAAAATAAGCATGAGGCTCTCGCGTTAAGATCAAGACTCTCTCTATTAAGCCGCCCATATATGGCAAGTGGTTTTTAGAGTACCTAGTGCCAGTAATCAAGTGGACCGAAATGGATTGAATGGACTGAAGTAGACCGCAATAGACCATAATAGGTTAAAATGGACTGAAGTGGACCTAATTGTCTAAAATGGACCAAATTAACTGAAGCGGACCGAGATATACATTGATGTAGCTCAACAAGAGCATAACAATAATAAATACTACGCTTCAATTTTTACATATTTCTCACAAAAAAGAAGTTGACAAATTTTAATAATCAAAAATATCTTTTGATCTAAGTGAGAAAAAAAAAATGTAGCTTATATGGTGAAAATGGCAATCCTATTATTAAGTGAGAATAATGGTGTCATATGAAGTTGACATTCTTATTGTATAGCAAAGATGTGATGATGTCTTTGTATAAAGTAGTCCCTTATATTTGTACGGAGAAGAAAATAAGAATGAGTAGGCAGTTTATGGAAGCTAGGGTTTGAGGAGGGAGAGGCTTATTCCATTGAAAGAGATGAGAGAGAGAAAAAATTTTGATTAACATACTACTCATTTCATATATGATATTTGCAGAATGCCTCTGACCATATTTTGACTTTGTAGATTGACCTCTCTTTGTAATATGCATTAGTGCATGTACTTTGCTTGGATTTTAACTAAGGTTTGTACCACACATCTCCTATCACGTACTCTTCATCGGTGATTTCATTCTTCAATTTAATTTTTCTATACTTAAATTGATCAATTGAAAATTTTGAAGTATAAGACCATTATAAGCTAGGTGGCGAAAAGTGAGTAGACTGCAATATGACTAATTTTTATATTTTTTAAGACGCTTCAAATCAAAACATAGGCCACATTTGTAAAAATACAATTTATAAATAAAGTGGTAAATTAAGATAAATAAAATCATAAATATATACTTATCCAAGTCATGTTATATAATAAGATAACATTCTATAAGTATATATTGTATTTCAATTAAGAAATGCTAGCTCTTTTTCTATTTGTAGATTTATTTGCAATTAAGGGTCCGTTTGGATACAGCTTATTGCTGAAAACTGAAAACTGAAAACACTGTACCAAAATAATTTTTAAATGTGTGAATAGTGCCGTGGGTCCCATTTTTAATTTTAAAAAATCTGAAAAGTGAAGTTTATGGGTCCCGTGAACAGTACACAGAACCCACAAATTTGCTAAAAGTCAACAAAATCGGTTACTGTTCATGCACAGTAGCATGAACAGTAGCTGCTTCTCCTATGAAACGCGTGAAGCAGAAGGCAAAAAAAAAAAAAAAAAAACGCTGAACGCAGACGCCCCTTAAGGGCAAATTCGTCAATTAACTCCTAAGCTCCCAGAAGTTTCCATGAGTACCTTGAGATAGTTAGTTCACCAACTTGTTACTCGATCACTGCCCCAACATATTTCTGTTATCCAAAATAATTAACTTCCCGCCAGTTCAACAGAATCCAAGTCAATCTTTTACCGTCCAAAATTTCTGATGAACTCCATCAAAAGGATCAACGACCTAGATTAAAAGAACCCGCATAACAAACAGTATATAAGCAAGCAACACTAACAGCTTTTCCCTCCTAAATATTCAAGCTCTTCAAATTCTCTCTCTCTCTCTCTCTCTCTCCCTCTGAGAATCACAGAGAATCCATGGCTGGTAGAGAAACAAAAAGTCTGTTGGTTCTGATACTGATTGCTTTGCCAGTTTTGGTATTCGCAATTCAAACTCTGAGAACTGAGCCTTCAAGGATGGAAGATCGGGAGTACAAGGAAGGCGATTACATTCCTCTCTTCGCCAACACAGCTTTTCCTAATCAAAATCCATGGTAATTTCCTCATTTCTCTGTGAAATCTCATATTTTTATCGTTTGCTTATGATCTTCTACTTGAACTTGAGCTCGGAATTTGATTTTATTTATTTAATATTTTTATTCATTTGATTTGGTTCTGAGCTTCACTTTGGTTGCTGAGAATTTCTTCTTTTCTTTTTTTATCTATTGAATTTGTGCTAAGAAGACTTTGAAAAAGTAAAGAATTGAAGTTTTAGGTCTCAATATCTTGATTTTGTTTAAGAAACTGTTTGTTAAGTAAATCATTTGTTCATTGTTAGTGATAGAAATAAAAAAATTAAAAAAAAAAATCAGTGAGGCATATTCATATTTTGATTTTGAGCTTCATGATACATTGTTCTTTCCACTTGCAGTGAGGCATATTCATATTTTGATTTACCATTCTGCCCTCCTGGAGGTAAGAATAACTCTCTTTGGCTCTTGGTTTGTATAAAAATTAGTGATAAATATGATTATCATTCCTAAGCATTTTCTAAGTTCTAACCCGATATCGACCACGATATACAGTACCAATACCCAACAGAAAGAAATCGTTCGAAGAAGTTATAGCAGGGGATTGCTATATGAACACTGGGTATGAATTGAGGTTCAAGAAGGAAACAAAGAAGAAAATTCTTTGCGAGAAGAATCTGAAAATAGAAGAAGTGACGAAATTTAGGGATGCCATTGCAGCTGATACTGTGTACGAGATGTACTACGAAAACATTCTCTTGAGAGAGCGAGTTGGAGTAAATGCTATAGTTCCATATATAGAAATGCAATGGTTTCATCTTATCAATCACCTCGACTTTCATTTCCGTTACTTAGGAAACAGAGTGAAAGAAGTATATGTTTTGGGTGACATCGATTCTGCCGTGGATATGACTGCTGAGGATACTGAAATCAAAGTCAATTTCACTTATTCTGTCGTCTGGGGAGATTTGGAATCCAAGAAGGAGAATCAAGACAAGGTCAGGGGGTTGTCAGAGCAAGTTGGAGAAGATGATCCTATGCTGCATTACGATGCTGTTTTCACCAGTTTTCTCTGGTTAGCGTTGATTGGTTGTGTGACCGTGCCATGTCTTAGAGAGTATTTTACCCGTCCTCGTCATAGTCATGGTGATGCGTGCAAATGTCCTCGGTACTCGTCCCTCCTCGGGGCCGTTCTAGGTGTTGGAATTCAACAGTTCTTTACGTAAGTCATATCGAATAAATGTCTTGATTATTGTTTTGTAATTGGTGTCACATCAGTTTATAAAGCTTATATAATAGTAAAATTTGTAGTATCTCTAAAATTACTCAAGAAAAAATGTCATTAATTTGTGACGTTGTAGTCACATAATAAAGAAGTGCAGATTGGGGTGCAAGAGTTTTTTTTGTTAATCTGGTAGCTAAAAAGATGAATAATAAGTACAACTTCTTCAAGGATTTATATGACATGTTTTTCTTGTGGGTTGCTTTGACAATTTTTCTGAATGTTTGTACAAAAACATGTCTGACACAGACGATTGTCTTTTTCCAAGTCCAATGGTTTCAGAAGACTGCAAACAATTTCAATGCTAATAATCACTTATGAATCCAATGATGTTTCATTTTCATTTATACTTTCAATAGCCTTTTTTTTTAATACATAACAATTTCAAATTTCTTAACTTCTCATAAGCATTAATTTTTAAAAGTCATATTATCATAACTACAGTTTACTAATGAATTCCATTTGCAGAATTTGCATTCTCTTTGTTTTGGCATATACAGGTCACCTATATGTCTGCTCTAATAAGAGCCTGTATATTCCACTCATCGTGATATATAGTCTCACATCATGTTTATCTGGGTACAAGGCTACTTCATTTCACTCTGGCTTCACTACACATGGATGGGTAAGAGTAATAATCAACGCGTACAGTATCTTGTATTTTCTGTATTATTTTTCTGGCTACAATTCAGATTTTTAATTATGTGGTTTATGATTTTTCTTTCAGATAATATGTGTAATTCAAACTGGGGCCCTGTACCTTGTTCCAGTGATCTTAACAGGTCTTGTCGTGACTATATTGGCGTTAACAATAGGGGAGGTGTTGAATTTACCAGAATTTGAAGATATAGCCTCCTATCTTATGATTTACTTATTCATTGGTATCAGTTTCCTAACTGTGGGTGGCATCTCTGGGCAGACTTCCCTAAATGAATCTGAAATAACTTGTTCCACCAGACACTTTCAAAATGAGATTACAAATCAGGCTTGGTACATGAGGACACCTACTCAAATGTTCCTTGGGGGTCTTCTTCCTTTCAGCTTAATCTTCTCTATGATGGATGATATCTATGCAAGCTTGTACAATTTGAAAGTTTGTGGTGCATTTAGTACTATGCTTACAGCCTTCATTTCTATCATTGCACTAACTGTGTTTGTGGGAATCATCTGTTCTCAGCTGTACAAGCAAGATCACCAATGGTGGTGGAGGTAATTCTCTTACTACAATGTTATAGACACTATAAATTTCACAACTTATTTACATTTGAGGTGCAAGAATGTGATTAGTGCAACATGACTTTCACATGGGACTATTATTGACATCATTTTTATCATACACCAATCACAACCTACCACCTATCTGTTGTGGAAAAAAAATGTTAAATTTGTTATGCATTTAGACTAATTTAATTTCTTAACATATACCTTGGAGAATTATAGGAACAGCCATCATGATGGAGTCTACCTAATTAATTTCAAAGGGTACTTTCAGTTATTAATTTCAAAAGGAACTTTCTAGTTATTTATGCTTATCTTAAATTTTCATCCCCTAATGGGTGTTTTACCTAAAATGACTTCCCTTAGTTGTTAATTTAGCATGCTGATGCAAATCTGTAAGCCATTCAAGTCTTATGTTTGCATAGTAGTGAACTAAGTGAAGACTACAACTCTTATACCTGAGTAGTTCTTTTATTTCCATGAAGCAATATACTAATGCCTTCTCATCCAATATCTATCTATTGATCCAAGTCTATCTACAATGCAGATCTGTCTTTCGTGGGGGATCAGTTGCCATTTTCATGTTTGCGTATGGTCTCTATTTCTATGCAAGAGCAAAAGCCAGAATTTCAATGAACCTGATAGTGTTTTTGGGCTACAATGCTTGCATATTCTACGCCGTCTTCTTGATGCTTGGAACCATTGGCTTCTATGCTTCATCAAGTGGTTTCCATTACATGGGCCGAGTCCTAAGGAGGAGGTGACCAAAAAGCTCAATTCTTTCTCATGTTGACTCAAAGAGAGAGTACATCATTTTGGTTATTTTCTTGACTGACAGGGTTAAGGAGTCCCTTGTAATTGTTTTGCAATGTTTTTCTTTTTTTGGTAGAAGAACTCAACACCATGGATTCAAATTCCATGACCTCACCCACACCTACATTGTTATTCATGGTCTAGGAATTGGATGACTGGCATTTACCAATCATGTTGCATTGAAATACACTCAGTACAGGTCACTTTTAGTTTTAGTAGGCTCAAGTCTAGGTAAAAAGACTTACTTGGATCAATCCCTTTGTCACAAAATAATTGAAAGCAAAATTACATATCCGTTTATTTCATACAAATAGCCACCCCGATTCAAGTATCAGTCAATGTCACCTTGTAGAGATGCAGAGGGTGGTGATTGTAGCAATCCTGGACCTCTTGGTCTTGTATGAGGTGATCATGACATGGTGTCGCGGTTGCCGGTTGGTGGTGGTGCCCTGGTGCAAAGGATGGTGGTTCTGGAAAGAGTCCCTCACAAAAAAGTTTCTTGGTGGAGGCATATTTTCCTCCCATCAGTTTGAATTTTAGTACTCAATTTCATTCTGATCAACATCCGGTACCCTATGGCCGGACCAAAACAATAAATGAAAAACTGGAAGAGTCAGGTTTATTTCTCCAAAAAAATCTTCCATCTTTTAATGACTTCTACTTAGAATTTAAATTTTAAATTCAGGTTGGAAATTAAGGAGATAACATAAATGGAATGATTGATGAAGAAAAGGTGTGAACAGCATAACCCTAAATAGTGATCTCACGCAATTTGATTTCATCGCCAACAATATCCTATCTAACTGAGAAAAAAATAATGTAGCTTATATAGTGAAAAGGGCAGTACTATTATTAAGTGAGAACAATGTTGCCATATGAAGTTGGCATTCCTACTGAATAACAAAGATGTGATGATGTTTTTTTATATAAAGTAGTCCCTTATATTTGTGCGGAAATGGAAATTAGAATGAGTAGACGTTCCGATTATATAATTGTGGTATAATGCCAATTTTTACAACCAATATATATATATATATATATATATATATATATATATATATATATATATATTCTTATATTCTTGTTATTCATGTGCCTGGGGGATTGGCGTTTACCAATCATGTTCAATTAAGGGTAATTTTGTCATAATAAATTAATTATTTCTCATGTACTAGAAGTTTTCAAGGAGTACCTTGAGATCAGGGTTGGATCCAGGTGGAGCCCGGCCCGTTGGGTCCAATTTATTCATTTATAATTATTATATATTTTATTTTTGTAGTTGAGTTCTCCTTTCAAAATATTAAGTTTCTTATTCTCGATAAGTCTAGTTAGTCTCACCCAAATAACAACTATCCAACCTAAAACCTTAACTAAAACAATAAAATTATTCACAATAGTGATTGTATTTTAGCAACAACAAAAAAAACCATTTTACTACAAAAAAATTATGTGTTATTGGAGAAACTAAAGCTAAACTTTTTGTAACTACAATAAACTAATATAAATACCAGCTGACTATAGCAAGTTATTAAAAATAAAATACAATATTTTATTAAAATTATATCTCCTCCTTCAATTAAAAAACTTAAATTTTCTCTCTTCCTTTATTATTTTAATGAGTTTTTTATATTATTTAAAATGAATTGATAAAAAAAGAATATTTGATATTGAGTATATTGTAAAATGATGAGGTAAAATAGTTAAAATAGTTTTTTGAAGTACTCAAAGTTAAAAATTTTAGCATCACCACTATGAATGCTCTAACTTCAACAAAAACAACAACAAAAAAGTTTAACCAACCTTGTATTCAATGGAGAAGCCAATAATTTATCTTTAGAGAGGGGCCAGACATAAAATTTGACATCTAATTTTTTATTTTATCTTTGTATGAAATCTAGAATAGTAATGTATAATACAATTTAATAATCAATATACATTTCAAGAATGTGTCAATATTCCGAAACTTAGCTATGAGCCTATCAAAATAAATTATCAACCATTAAATTAAATGACTAAGATTTAAACATATATATATATATATGTACTAAAAAAATACTAATAATTTGGACAAACAATCATTCAAATTTCAACTGATAAAAAAAATTTAATAAACAATAACTAAATACATGTTAATATGTTATATTATTTTAGCAATAAATTAAATGTTATATGGTAGTATATTTTAATCAAGTGTATTTACAATGCCGTATGATATATATATATATATATATATATATATATATATATATATATATATATATTATTGTAATAACAAATAATATATTATAAGGAAAATTAAAAGGAAAACAAATGAAAAGAAAAGTGCAGTACCTGGTAAATGGGGAAGTGGGTAGCGGAGTGCGTAAGGGGCACAGCCACACAGGGGCCTACACGGAAGCTTGGGAAACCTTGTCTGTCTTGTCTAGTCTAGTCTGCCATTATTATTCACACATTCACATGGAAGCTTTGTTAGATTTTATACTGTAAATCACGGAATTGCAGCAGTTTAGCCTAAAGGAGAGAAGAACTAGAAAGAAAAAAGAAGAAGAAAGGCAAACGGAGACATGGAGAGTGAGAGAGATAGAGAGGCACGTGTGAGCACTAATCAAAATGTTATGCAACTGTTTGGTGGACTTGGTAGAGCGGCGGATCAATAAATCGTCTAACTTCCCAATTTGCTACTACCGTGGTGCTAGTGGAGTAGAAGCAATGTGTTGAGGCAATGGAATGAAGATTAAAAAAAAAATCTCTTTTATTTGTTGATGTAATTATTAAAATACTTATTTATTCATCTTAAAGATGCAAAATGTCTAATTACTATAATTTTTTTGACCTACGTATTTATCACTAATTGGATTGTATTCTATTTAAATGAAAGCCATATTTTATATTTAGACTTTCTTAAATTTTTGGGGAGCCAAAATGAGGAGGGTTCTTTAAAATACTTTAAATTAATTAGAATAATTCCAAAAATATATATATATATATTTCTTTATTTTTTTCCAAAATTTTTCGGGAAGCCAACGCCCCTTCGGTCTCAACGTGGCTCCGCTACGACTTGTATTAAAAAAAATTATTTTATTTTTATTGATATATAATTGTATTTTAATGTATTTAAAAATAACGATTTTGTGTGTTTATAATTTTTTAATATTATATACTTATTTTGAGATTTTTTTTTTTATTATTTCCATTATACTCCAATCCCCCTTAGCTTAAAATCTTATGGCCTGTTTGGATGTTTAAAAAAGGAGGGAGAGTAGAGTAGAGGGAAGGGAAGTAATTCAATTACCTTGTTTGGGAGTTTTTTAAGGAAGGAGGGGAGGGGTTTGAAGGGGTTTCAACTACCTCCAACCCCCTCATTTTTAATTCTCCCAAATTTGAGAGATTTGAAGGGAGAGTAGAGCACATCAAATTATTGATAAAGTAAATTACCTAATTTACCCTTATTATATTTATAAAATTACAATGTTAAAAACAAGGGGAATGACTAATTACTCTCTTCCCCTTACTAATTATAAAAACACTCAAACAAGGTGGAAGGTAATCATTCTCCTCTACTCTCCTCCCCACTACTCCCCTCCCCTCTACTCTGCTCTACTCTCCTCCCACTCTAAACTCTCAAACAGGCCATTAAGGCTGTCCTGAGATATTAATTTCACCAAGTTGTGACTCCATGGGTGGCCCTGACAAATTCTGTTTTGCAAAATAACTAACTACCCGCCAGTGCAACATTATCCGAGTCCATCTTTCACCGTCCAAAATTTCTGATTAACTCCACCAAAAAGATCAACGGCTTAGATTCAATAAAAAAATTAATAATAAAAAAGTATATATAAGCAACCAATTCTAACAGCTTTTCCCTCCAAAATATTCAAGCTCCTCAAAATATCTCTCTCTCTCTCTCAGAATCGCAGAGAATCCATGGCTGATACTGGTTTCTTGGTTCTGGTACTGGTTGCTCTGTCAACTCTGGCATTCGCAACCGTTTGGACTCAAAGAAATGCGCCTTTAACGGAAGAATACAAGGAAGGCGATTACATTCCTCTCTTCGCCAGCACAGCTTCTCCTTATCTAGGAGATCCATGGTGATTCATTTTTTTCCATTTCTCTTTGAAAAATCTCATCTCCTCAACGTTTTCTAATCATCGATATTCTATGTGAATTTGAATGTTTTGAGCTTTTTACTTTGGTTGCTGAAAGTTTTATCCATTCAGTTTGTGCTAAGGAGATGAAAAAGTAAAGTAGACTTCGATTTTTCTGGTTAAAAGTAACGAAATTCTAGGTCTCAATATTTTGATTATTGTTTCAGATACCGTTTGGTTGCTTGAGAAAATAATCACAAGAAAAGAAAACAATAATCTCAAGTAAATCATTTGTTTATGGTTTGTTAGTGAGAGAAAATAATAAAATTCGATTCGTTTAGATTAGATTATCACTTGTCTAATTTCGTTCTGAAAGTTTGTGTATTCATTTTGTGAATGCCTAAGATAATCAATCTTTGAGTTGGTTATAATGAGTTCATATTTTGACCTTATGAACTTGATGCATCTCTGTTTGTATATTAATTTTTATTTTTATTTTTATTTTTTTCACTTGCAGTGAGGCATATTCATATTTTGATTTGCCATTCTGCTCTCCTGGAGGTAAGAAAAACTTTCTTGGTTTGTGCCAAAATTTTCTTGCATAGATAGTTAATTCATTCCTATATATGCACTTTCTAATCGACATTTTCGATTTATATATAGATCCAATACCCAACAGAAAGAAATCCTTTAAAGAACTTATAGCAGGGGATTGCTATGTCAACACTCAGTATGAATTGAGGTTCAAGATGGGAACAACAAGGACACTCCTTTGTGAGAAAAATCTGACCAGAGAAGAAGTTGCAAAATTTAGGGATGCCATTGCAAACAACACAGTGTACTTTATGTACTATGATAACATTCACTTGTCAGAGTACGTTGGAGGAGATAGCTCACAGTCATTGTACCCGAAAAACGGTGATAATGGGCGTAGGTATTTTCTTATCAATCACCTGCACTTTTATCCTCAGTACAAAGGAAACAAAGTGAAAGAAATAGATGTTTTGGGTGACTATGAATCTGCTGTGGATATAACTGAGGACACTGAAATCAAAGTCAACTTCACTTTTTCTGTCTTCTGGGAAGAATATGAATCCAAACGAGAGATTCCGAGCAGCGTCAGAGACTATTTGAAAGAACTATTCAAGGTGACTAATCGGGGCAGGGCCATCCTCTTTTTGGAGCAAGTTGGAGGAGCTAATCCTAGCCCTTATGCTACTGCTATTGCCATTTTCGGCTGGTTTCTGTTGCTTTATATAAAGATTGTGCCATATCTTAGAGAGTACTTTGATCGGTATATCACTCCCATCTCTACATTCCTTCTGTTGTTTAGTTCCTACTTCCAAGCAGGACATTGCAATGACATGTATTCAGCTAATGATGATTATAAATCAACTTCCACTGCAGGATTTCTTTTGGTTTTGGATTTGTATTGGTAGAAGTTACAGGAACTACAGGGGTTATTCGTCCACGTCATGTTCATAGTGATGCGTGCAGATGTCCTCGGTACTCGTCCCTACTTGGGGCCATTCTGGGTGTTGGAACTCAACTGTTCATTGTGTAAGCCATATCTGCCATATGCTTAATTCAATTCATTACCCTTCTGAATTCTAGTGGCTATTTTGGGTTTTTTTTTGGTGTAATTCATTCTTTTGTTGAGAGTCTATGGCTATTTTGGGTTTTTTGGTCTGATTTTATTCAGAAAGATGCTGAGTAGTCTTTGCGTAATAGCTATATGAATGCAATGCATATGGGTAAATCTGCTCTACCCTTTGATTGGTTCAAATATATGCTAACAGTTGGCTCCCTCACTCAGTATATAGACTTCGAGAAACTCTATAGACATAATTAAATGACCTGCTCACAAACCTAACATTGAGATTTCAAAAGACTGCAATGCAGGATGCTTATAATCGCTTTTTAGTGTCCCTACAGTTTCATATATACTTTTAATAACTTTTTGTCCCCTGAATCTATACTATTAATAATTTAATCTCATAACAATTTCAATTTTCTTAAATTTTCATAAGCATTCACTTAAGAATTCCATTTGCAGGATTTGTGTCCTCTTCGTCTTGGCATATACAGGTCACCTATATCCCTGCAATCATAAGAGACTGTTTATTTGGCTCATCATGAGTTATGGTCTCACATCATGGTTTTCTGGATACAAGGCTGCTTCATTCCACTCTAGCTTCACACCAGTTGGACTGGTAATAATTATAATTAATGTATATTGTATCTAATTATTTTCAGTATTCTATATTCTGTCAGTTTAAGTTATGTGGCCAATGATTTTTCTTGCAGAAAGAATGCATTTACCAAACTGGGGCCCTGTACTCTGGTCCAGTGTTCTTAACAGGTCTTGCCATAATTACATTAAAGGCGATCACAACAGGGGTGTCACTTTTACTAGAAATTTATACTCCAGCCATATGTTTTCTCAGTTTGTTTGTCACTGTCAGATTCCTAACTTGGGGTGGCATGTCTGGGCACTCTTCCCCACAAGAATTGAGAATAACATGTTCCACCATACGCTTTCAAAGTGAGATTCCTAACCAAGCTTGGTACATGAAGACACCTGCTCAAATGTTCTTTGGGGGCTTTCTGCCTTTCATATGCATCTTCTACATGATGGATGACATTTACGCAAGCTTGTACAATTTGAAAGTTTGCGGTGCATTTGGTACTATGTTGACGGCGTTCATTATTGTCATCATAGTGACTGTGTTAATGGGAATGGGATGTACCCGCTATCAGCTGTACAAGAAAGATCACCAATGGTGGTGGAGGTAATTATCTTACAACTTTGTTACAAACACAATAAATTTAATAAAATCTCAAATTTGAGGCATAAGATTGTGATTAATGCAACATCACTTTCACATGGGATACCACTGACATCACTTTTATTATTTACTAATTACAACCCACCACTAATCAGTTGTGAAATTCAATTGTGAAATTTTTTGTACATACTTATTGATTCTCTTAACATATACCTTGATGCTAGGGAATTAAAACTCTATCTGGAAAAATACCAAAACTTACCAAATGCTCATCTACATTTTCATCCTCTGATGGGTGTTATACAAAAGATGACTTCCATCAGTTGTTACTATAGCATGCTGATGCAAATTTGTAAGCCATTCAAGTCTTATGTTGCATATGTTTGCATAGTAGTGAACTGAGTGAAGAGTACAACTTTTATACTTGAGTATTTCTTATTGACTATAATAAAGAACCCTGTCTACAAGTTGGCCCCTTTTTGCAACATCCGAAAGTATAGTTTTAAGCTCAAATCATGTTTAAATTCATGTAGAAGAAACATTGTCTTTCAAAACCAGATCATGATTAAAGTACAGTTTTAAGCTCAAACCAAATTTAAATTCTTTGAGAAGAAAGGTTGAAACATTTGAAAGTACAGTTTGAAGCTCAATCATGTTTAAATTCATTCAGTTTTAAGCTCAAATCATGCTTTTCAAGCTTTTGCTTCTAATTTGATGAAAAATCAAATCTTTTATTTCCATGAAGCAATATACTAATGTCTTCTCATCCAATATCTATCTATTGATCTTTCTAAGTCTATCTACAATGCAGATCTGTGCTTCGTGGGGGATCACTTGCCATTTTCATGTTTACGTATGGTCTCTATTTCTATGTTAGAGCAAGTGCCAGAATTTCAATGAACCTGCTAGAATTCCTGGGCTACAATGCTTGCATATTCTACGCCGTCTTCTTGATACTTGGAACCATTGGCTACAATGCTTCATCAATTATGTTCCGTCAAGTGGACCTAGACCTGAAAAGGCGTGCCTAGAAAACTCAATTCTTTCTAATGCTAACCCAAAGAGAGACAGCACATTGTTTTTGTTATTTTCCTGAGTGACAAAGAGGAGGCCTTACCGCCTTAGTGATCGTTTTTTTTTTTTTTCAAGATTTTTCATTTTTTAGTAGTAGAACTGAACACCATGGATTCAAAATCCATGACCTCACCCACAACTACATTGTTATTCATGGTCCAGGAATTGGATGACTGGCGTTTACATGTTGCATTGCAAACACACTCGACACAGGAATAACAATTCTACTCGCATTTGTTCTGTGCTTTCATTCTAAATCTGTCACATGACATGTAATTCTACTCGCACCGGGATGCTTGTATAAATCTACTAGGAGAGGATTAAATTATATATTCTACTGACCTAAATACAGAAGGTCTCTGAGTGGTTCGACCTTATGCGGTGTTATCCCACATGGAATAGAAACAATTGGAGAGGCTACCGAGTGGGTGTATAAAATAAGAGCAAGCAGCTCTTTTATAATTACTTACCTGGACGGGGTCAATGGGTGATCAAGAAGGCCCATGGCCTAAGCTTGTGACCTCCACTGCACTACGGAGGGGTGCTCGCTTAAGGTCTGTCCAAGTGATGGAACCTACGTCATAATTTGTTGCAGTGGGGGCCTGCGTTCGCGCGGCCCCTATCAATGTCCAATGGAAAAGTTTATTGTAAGCATCGTTTGGGCCTGATTATGATTTAATATTAGGCCGTATTTGGGCTTTGTGCATTATTTGTAACTCAGATATGCCAACCTGGCATTTGGTACGCCCAAGTTCACAGTATTTGGAATGGTCCGGATTAGTTTTTTATTCTATTTCTCTCTCTCCCTTTTCTCTCCTCTCTATCTCAGCCGATCTCACTCTCTTCCACTCTCACAAGCCACTAATCTCGCCACCACCTAGCCACATCATCTAAATCTCTCTTGCGGTGGTTCGTTTTTCTTTTTGTTATGTGTTGATGGGTGGGTTCGACGGTGGGGTGGGTTCGGATTGGTGGGTTAGGTGGGATCTAATGGGAAGGTTCGGCAGTGGGAGAGTGGGACAGCTATTTGTGAGAGTGATGTTTTTGTTTTTTAATAAAAGGTAGGAATGTTTTTAAGTTATTTTAATGGGTGATGTGATAAATAAGAGATGTGATGTAAAATGTATTATAAAATAACGTTTTAAAATAAATAAAATAATTTTTTGGTGTGTGAAAATAGAATCTTTCTAGAACATATGCTAATGATCTTACCAACTTAGGAAAAATGGATTTAGGGAAAATGGGAAGTCATTTTCACTTGGGCAAGGGTTTATGATTCTATAATGAACTCCATTGGACTTAATCCATAATCTATAAAATTCTTTCCAAGCAATGTGTATGATAGACCGAATGACCTAAAATGTTAGCAACAATAAATATTATATTTAAATTTTTAAATTTTACTCAGTAAAAAATAAAAATAAAAAATTTGGTAAATTTTAATGATCAAAAATATCATATGCTCTAAGTGAAAAAAAAAAAAAAAAAACAATGTAGCTTACATGGCGAAAATGGCACCCCCAGTGGTAGAGTCAGGAATCATTTTTAAGGGGAGCCAAGTCTCAAGCTAAAATATAATCTTAAGTTTCAAACTTACTGTAGTTCAAACCTCACTTCTTCCACATCTATTAACAAAAAAATTATATTTAACAATAACTTAATATAATTACTCAAGCCTTTATTCTCATATATAAATATCAAATAAACAATACATACTATAAAATAAAACCCTTGTGATGAAGATTCAAAACTAAATATAAGACAAAAGTGCAAGCTCTAAAAACAAAAACAAAAAAACCACATATCCAGTTACAAAACATATACATGAGTTTAGTCTCCAAAACTGATAGCACTATTTAATCAAAACTAGAAACAAAATAATATAATATAATATTAGCAATGCAATCTCTAACAATGGAATACTCAGAAGTCAAAATATTAGCCAATGCAAGCTAGAAAACACTAATACTGTCCTTAAACCTGTCCTTTTTAGTGTTTTATGCAGTTTAGACGAACATGTTAAACTCAAACATAAAACAAGAGAGAGGGAGACGACAAAGTGATGACTAATATGGAGGGAGTAGCCAGCACCAGTCGTCTAGTGGAGGTTGGAAGCGCAAGGAATTTCTTTTTTTCTAATCAGATTTGGGTTTTTCAATAGACTGTGGTCCGTAGATATTAAAGTTTTTTTTTTTTTTTTTTTTATAGGAGTCTTATTTACAGAGGATTTTCTTTTTTTGTTGATAATGTTGCTGATATGGGATTTGTTAAAGTTGTTTATCTCTATTTGGAGGGGTTATCAACAATGAATGGGCTATTTTCTTGAGTTATCTGTATCATATTCTTAAAAACCAGTTCTAATATTTGAGGCGGCTGGACCCTGGAAGACCAAATGAATTTTAAGAGAAGAGTTATTAGGTTAGGGGGGCCGAGAAGTGTATTTACAGTTAATTCATGATAATCTTTAGTTTTTGTAGCACTATTAGATTGAATTTTGAAAAGCCAGGGGGAGGCCATGGCCCCTCCCAGCTCCACCCCTGGGCACCCTATTGGTAAGTGAGAACAATTTTGTTATATGAAATTGACATTTCTACTGTATAACAAAAATATAATGACTATCGCACACCTTTAGTGTAATGGTTACTCTACAAATATAAGTTCATATGAGATGAAGAGAGAAATTGATCGAGGTTTCAGTTCTCAAAAAAGAGTTTCACACACATATTTTCTTAAATCATGTTAGGGTAGGATTTCTATCGCATTTTAAAATAAAGACAATATATTTGTATATGATTGGCCTACCCCAACACTAGTGAAACACTGCACCCGCAACTGCGTTTTTTTTTTTTTAAATAATCATTTTTATAGGACAACTGCATTGGTATTCATGTGCTTAGAGCATCCACATCAGTTGGTGAATAATCATCTATAATCCAAAATCTCTATCATTTTACACATTTTGGCTCAAAAAACTCCCACATCAGTTGGTGCAAAATTTTGTAAAATTGTGCAAATCTACCCATGAGCTACAGTAACTGTGTAAATATACATGGCTATTGTAGCTCGTCCATTTATTATTTTATCAATTTCACGGTTCGCTCCTTTTTTTCTCTCTCTTCTCCGTGCTCAACAAACTTAATAACTACTCTCCTCATCTTTTTTCCTCAGATGCACACAGAGATACACTAGCTCAAAAAAAAAAAAAACACAGATACATAGATCGGAGCTCGTGGGCTTGCCTGATCGGAGCTCGTGGGTGGTGCTTGTGGGTCTTGCTTGACTGGATCGAAGGCCGTGCTCGTCGATCTTGACTGGATCGGAGGTCGAGCTCGTCGGTCTTGGCTGGATCAAAGCGCGTGCTCGTCAAGCTTGACTGGATCGGAGGTCGAGCTTGTCGGCCTTGGCTAGATCGGAGTGCGTGCTCGTTGGGCTTGACTGGATCGGAGCTCGTGCTCGTCGGCCTTCGCTGGATCGTCGACCTTGACTGGAGTGGAGCTTGATCGGAGCCTGGGCCGTCTCCCGCACCAGCGTGGACAGGCCGCGCCGCCCGTGGCGTGGCCCAGGAGCAAGGCCAAGTGGTGAGCGGCTGATCGAGAGATGGGTAGAGTGTAGAGAGATGGGTATAGAGAGAGAGTGTTTATTTAGAAATGGGGAGAGAGAGACAGAGAGCACGTATTAAAGGGGAGACTGTTGGGAAATAATAAAAAATTTGAGGGAAATAATAAAATATTTAAGGAAATATGTAAAATAGATGAACTGATGTGAGTATTTTGTAAAATTAAATGTGTAAAATAAAAAAAATAAAAAAGTAGATTTTTACCATAAAAATAGATGTGTAAAATGAATGAATTGATGTGGTTACTCTTAGGGCATTAACGTATACCAATTGTGTTGAATTATTCACTACTAGAAGTTTGGAGGAGTACCGTGAAATACTTATTTCACCAAGTTGTGACTCCATCACTGCCCCTGACTAATTCCGTTATGAAAAATAACTAACCACCCGCCAGTTCAACATTATCCAAGTCAATCATTCACCGTTCAAATTTTCTGATTAACTCCATCTAAAAAGATCAACGGCTTAGATTCAAACAAAGAAAAAAAAATGTACAACTACAACAACTATCCCGCTAAAACAACAGTATATATATATATATCGCCTATTTGGGCTTAGTTTTTTGTTGACAATTTTTAATTAACGATAAATGCTATAAATAACAGAGAGACTTCGATTCCACTCAATTTTCATTTCCCAATTCTCATGTTTTTCTTTCTCCCCACTTTCCAACGCCTTTGCTTTTCTTCATTTTCCCACTTCTTCTAGAATCTGTCTACATTTTCTTTTATTTTTTTACCCAAGCTTTTTAATGTCGATTTCAGCGTTGACTCTCCTGTTAAATGGTTGCCATTAACTGGGCTGTCACTTTCCACTGGTGTAATTTTATTTTACTAAATAAAAACAGTGACTCATTTTTCATGCCAATTTTTTCATTAAAATGTTTTTCAAAGTTGATGATTAATGCTTGGCTTCATACTTTTTTAAGTTTAAAGTGAAAAAATGTTTGGCCAAACCACCTTTTGGTCCTAAAAATGTTTTATAGTTACGATCGATTTGATCAATTTTCTGATTAACTCCATCTAAAAGATCAACTCCAGCTTTTCCCTCCTAAATATTCAAGCTCTTCAAAATCTCTCCCTCTCTCTCTCACAATCACACAGAATCCATGGCTCGTAGAATATTAAATACATGTTACTTGGTTCTGGTACTGGTTGCTCTATCAACTGTGGCATTCACAATTGTTTGGACTCAAAGAAATGTGCCTTTAAGGGAAGAAGATCGCAATGATGATGATGAATACAAGGAAGGGGATTACATTCCTCTCTTCGCCAACAAAGCTGCTTGTCCTTATCTAGGAGATCCATGGTAATCAATATCTTGATTTTGTTGAGAAACAGTTTGGTTTCTTGAGAAAATAATCACAACAAAAGAAAAGAATACACATTGAAGCCAAAAACAAGAATCACTATTTGCTCTCAAAGTGTGTGTATTAATTTGTAAGCTCTTTTATTTTTTGCACTTGCAGTGAGGCATATTCATATTTTGATTTGCCATTCTGCCCTCCCGGAGGTAAGAAAAACGTGTTGGTTTGTGTCAAGATTTCTACTTTCTAGGCATAGAGATCATTCCTATTCAGTTTCTAAACAAGAGATTTTCGATTTAAATATAGATCCAATACCCAACAGAAAAAAAATCCTTTCAAGAACTTTTAGCAGGGGATTGCTATGTCAACACCCAGTATGTATTGAGGTTCAAGATGGGAACAACAAGGAAGCTCCTTTGTAAGAAAAATCTGACCAGAAAAGAAGTAGCGAAATTTAGGGACGCAATTGCAAATGAAACTACGTACGAGATGTACTATGATAACATTCGGTTGGAAGAGCAAGTTGGAGTTAATGCTTCGGATCTAGAGTTCCCCCCAATTCAGTACCAAGTTGGACTTTATCTTATCAATCGCCTGGACTTTCATGTCCTTTACTTAGGAAACAAAGTGAAAGCTATATATGTTATGGGTCACTACGATTTTTCTGGGGAAATATCTAAGGACTCTGAAATAATAGTCAACTTCACGTATTCTGTCTTCTGGGGAAGATTTTGAATCCAAGAAAGAGAATCAAGACGAGGTCAGTGACTTGTCGAAGCACGTTGGAGGAGATGAGCGCGTGCCTTATGCTACTACAGCTTTCGTCCTTTGCATCTGGCTTGGGTTGCTTTGTGCAGCGATTGTAGCATACACATACCTTAGAAAGTATTTTACTCGGTATCACTCTATTCCTTATGTCGTATAGTTCCATTCAAGCAGGCCATTGTATTCAGATAACGATGATTAAATCAACTTCTACTGCAGGATTTCTTTTGGAGAAGCCACTAGGGTTGGTCATGGTGATGCGTGCAGATGTCCTCGGTACTCGTCCCTACTTGGGGCCATTCTGGGTGTTGGAACTCAGCTGTTCATTATGTAAGCCATATCTACCATACGCTTGTAAATTCTGAATTCATTTTTTGGATACAAAGATGAATGTATGTACTAAAACATGTCTGACACAAACAATTGTCTTTTTCTAAGTCTACTAATGCCCTAGTATCATATGTGTTAGTTAAATGATTAAATTCACCAATTTTTAATAGCTTAAAGCTTTTGGAAGAATCAATAATTTAACAACATGATTAACTGACGAGTACAAAACAACATGATTACAAAATTACACTCTAGGAATGGTTTATTAGTGTCCCTAGAGGGGCCATCAAATGGTTTCTTTCATCCTAAACTGCACATTTCATTTTCATGTTTACACTTTCAATTTTCATATGCACTAATTTTAAAATGTCATCCTATCATAAATAATTAAATATAGTTCACTTAAGAATTCCATTTGCAGAATTTGCATCCTCTTCGTCTTGACATATACGGGTCACCTATATCCCTGCGATCATGAGAGCCTATTTATGTGGCTCTTCATGAGTTATGTTCTCACATCGTTGGTTTCTGGGTACAAGGCTGCTTCATTCCACTCTGGCTTCACACCACATGGACGAGTAATGGTTCTAACTAACTTGTTCAGTATGTCAGTATTTTTTGTATTATATAACTCTTTACATTTCAGATTTTTAATATTTGACCAATGATTTTTCTTCTTTTTCTTTTTTCTTGCAGAAAGAATGTGTATTCCAAACTGGAGCCCTATATTTAGTTCCAGTGTTCATAACAGGTCTTACCATAATTATATTCAAAGCGATAACAACAGGGCTGTCACTTCCGCTGTTGTCACTTCCACCAGAATATGATACATTCAAATATATTTTAAAAATCATTTGGATACCCGCCTCTATAAGAGCCCTAATTTGGGGTGGTGGCAACTTTGGGTACTCTTTCCCAAGAGCATCTGAAATAACTTGTGTCACCATACGCTTTCAAAGTGAGATTCATAATCAGGCTTGGTACATGAAGACACCTGCTCACATGTTCTTTGGGGGCCTTCTGCCTTTCTGCATGATCTGCCTCATGATGGATGATATCTATGCAAGCTTGTACAAATTGAAAGTTTGTGGTGCATTTAGTACTATGTTTACAGCTTTTATTATAGTCATCATAGTAACTGTGTCGGTGGGAATGGTTTGTACATACTATCAGCTATCCAAGCAAGATCACCAATGGTGGTGGAGGTAATTCTCTTATAACAATGTAACAAACACATTCTTTTTAACTTCTTTCATACTTTGTGATTCAAGATTACGATGAGGGCAACGTCACCACTGACATCACTATTAATATATACTCACAACCTACCTCCTAGCAAATGTGAAAAAAAAATTGTAAAATTTGTTGTGAATCTATAATTATTGATTCTCTACACCTTGACCAATTATAAGAACAACCATCATGATGGATTCTACCTAATTTTAAGGGGGTTTTTTTTTTTTTTTGGATACAAGATAGAAATTTTACTCTAGTATAATCTAAGGGTACTTTAAATATAGTTACAAATGCTAGGGAATTAAAACTGCAATCTGAAATAGTAAAATTTGTTGTGCATCTATAATTATTGATTCTCTACACCTTGGCCAATTATAAGAATAACCATCATGATGGATTCTACCTAATTTTAAAGGTGTTTTTTTTTTTTTCTTTTGATATAAGATAAAAATTCTACTCTAGTCTAATCTAAGGATACTTTAAATTTAGTTACAGATGCTAGAAAATTAAAACTGCAATCACGTTAAAATTCACTAAGAAGAAAGGTTGTCATTAATGCAGACTATGTTTAAATTACAGTTTAAAGTTCAAACCATGTTGCAACATTTGAAAGTACAGTTTGAAGCCCAAATCATGTTTAAATTCATTCAGTTTTAGGATCAAATCATGCTTTTCTAGATTTTGTTCCTATTTTGATTAAAAATCAAATCTTTTATTTCCATGAAGCAATATACTAATCTCTTTTCATCCAATATCTATCAATCTATTGATCTAAGTCTATCTACAGCGCAAATCAGTGTTTCGTGGGGGATCAATTGCCATTTTCATGTTTGCATATGGCCTCTATTTCTATGCTAGAGCAAAAGCCAGAATTTCTCTGAGCCTGCTAGAGTTTCTGTGCTACAATGCTTGCCTATTCTACGCTGTCTTCTTGATACTTGGAACCATTGGCTTCTATGCTGCATCAGTTATTTTCCAATGCGTGGACCTACAACTAAAGAGGCGAAACTAGGAAAATCAATTATTTCATATGTTGACCCAAAGAGAGATAGCATCATTTTGGTTGTTTTCTTGACTGATAGGCTTGAGGAGGTCTTAGTAATCATTTTTCAAGATTTCTCTGAACACCATGGATTCAAAATCCATGACCTCACCCACAACTACATTGTTTTTCATGGTCCAGGAATTGGATGACTGGCACTTACCAATCATGTTGCCAGTGGCGGAGCTACATTGAGACCAAAGGGAGCCTTCCCATCCCTCCCCCTCCAAATTTTTCAAAGAGTTTTGTGATTTAGGCTGTAAGGACCAAAAACTCATAAAACCAGCTTAAAAACGTTGCTGCTGCTTTATTCACTTAAAAGTCCTCGTACAATACATTTGGTAGAGAGGGTTCAACAACAAAAAGCCCCTCTCTATAATGCCCCGACTCTTATTTATACTATTTGCTCTTTTCATCATGGCTCTACACCTCACAATCTACTATGTTTTTCCTTCTGACACCTGTCTGTCGGTAATGGAGCAGAGTTCTGGCTTTGCATTCAACACTGTTCAGGTCATATCCACATTAATGCAACGGATTGATCTGATATCTTCCAATTAATGTGGCCAGAATGGTTGTTGCCGGGCATTTAATGCATCTCTTTAACTTAGCCTACCACCTTCGGATATTTGTAACCCTTATGTCAGCAATGCCCATGCCACATCATCTTCGGGTATTTTCAGGTAACTTCCCTTACTCCTTTGCTCCATCTTACCTACTGTATGTCGGCCTTCCTCTCTTCGGGTCTTCGGGTTCTCGGGTCCTCGGAACCTCACATAGGCTGTGTTTGTTTTAGTTGAAAAGCATTTCAGGAAATTGTTTTACACCATGTTGTGCGTTTGGTAAGCAAAGAAAATTTGGTCAACTGAAATTATTTTACAGTTTGATCGTAAAATAGGCCTTCTCAGACGAAAAATCAATTCCGTTCTTATTTTACCTTCAAATCTCATTTCCTGACTGAAAACAGAGAGAGAGAGAGAGAGAGAGAGAGAGAGAGAGCAACCACGAAGAGAGAGTGAGATCGAGCTCGCACCGTCGAGCTCAGACCACCGCCCCAAGCCCAGACGCATCGACAAGCTCGCGCCGGCGAGATCGAGAGTGAGACCACTGCCCCAAGCCCAGACCCACCGATCTCGTCGCCCAAAGCCCAAGCTCCGTTCGATCTGGCCGCCGTTACCGATCTCTTTCCCTCAATCTCTCAATCTTTCTCTCTTTGATCTCTGATTTTTTTGTTGCTGTTGTGGTGGTGTGAGTGGTGATGTTTTGGTGGCTTTTGATCTCTGATTTTGTTGTTGTTGCGGTGGTGTGGGTGGTGGTGTTTTGGTGATTTTTGTGTTGTGTGGTGCTGGTGCGTGGGTTCTGGTGGATTTTTCTGTGGGTGCTATGTGAGTGCTATGGATTTTTTGATATAAAACTTGTTTAGAAGCTAAGAAAATGACTGAAAAAAATGTGAAAAATTTACATTTTCTAATGTTACTAAACACTTGAAATTATTTTCCAATATAATTTTAAAATTACAACCAAACACTAAAAATTATTTTCCTTTTCTAAAAATATTTTTACTTAAAATTATTTTCCACCCAAAAAATATTCTTCATTCAACCAAACCAGCCTTAGACTACGCTGCACTTCCGTGATTTACAATGTAAAAACTAGCAAAGCTTCCATGTGAATCTGAATAATAATGACAGACTAGACTAGACAAGACAAACAAGGTTCTCCATGCTTACGTGTAGGCCCCTGTGTGGCTATGCCCCTGACCCACTCTATTACCCACTTTCCCAATTACTTGGTAATGCACTTTTCTTTTCTTTTGTTTTCTTTTAAATTTCTTATAATATATTATTTGTTATTATACACACACATAAATACATACATATATGTATGTATATATATATATATATCATATGGCATTATAAATGTACTTAATTAAAATATACTACTATATAACATTTAATTTATTGATAAAATAATATAAAATATTAACATGTATTAGTTGTTGTTTATTAATTTTTTAGGGGTCTAAATTTTAATGATTGTTTATCTTTTATTTAGAAATCTTTAAATTATTAGTATTTTTTTTTTAAATGTCGGTCATTTTATTTAATGGGTGATAATTTGTTCTAATATATCTAAGTTGATAGGTAAGTTTAGGACTATTGACACATTCTTGAAATGCATATTGATTATTAAATTGTATTATACATTACTATTTTAAATTCATAAACAAAAAAAAAAAAAAAATTAGTTGTCTAATTTTATGTATGGCCTCCCAAAAATAAACTTCTAGCTCCGTCATAATGCGTCATTGCATGTTGCATTGCAAATACACTCGGCAAAGGTCACTTTTAGTTTTAGTAGGCTCAAGTTTAGGTAAAAAGAATTGCTTGAATCAATCCCTTTGTCACAAAATAACTGAAAGCAAGACTACATACTCGTTTATTTCATACAAACTGTCCCCTCAATTCAGGTATCACAGTATCAGCCAATGTCATCTTGAAGAGATGCAGAGGAAGGTGATCCTAGTGTCAATCTTGGACCTCTTGGACTTGCATGAGGTGTTCGTGGCATGGTGCCATGGTAAGTGGTGGTGCCCTAGCAATTGATGGCGCCATGGCGGTTCTGGAAAGAGTCCCTTACAAAATAGCTTCTTGGTGTAGGGTAATGAAGACAGAAAATAATGAAAAGCCAAGCTTATAGTAATGGCAAGGGAAGTAACATTTACTATCTAGTCATAAATGATCATATAATGGTTTTGTGACAATTCAGTTCCTCTCAAAGTAGAGAAATCACCTTCCTTAGAAATTAGAAATTACAAGGAAATTGGAGGCATATTTTCCTCCCATTAGTTTTCCTTTTTAGAATTCAATTCCATTTTTATCAACATTAGTACCCTATAGCCAGACCAAAACAATAGATGAAAAGCTGGAAGAATTAGAAGGGTAATTCCAGTTCCAGAACAGCACAAGCTCAATCAATGCTTCCACTGACCACTGATCATGTAAGTTGCATATATATAAGCAAATGTTTACCAACTCCCAAGTCAACGTTGAAAATCGACAGATCCTAGTTTATCTACCTTCTAATTTTTTAACATAGAGAATCGACAGATCCTACTTTATGTTTGCTTAACTTATCTAAAGGTACATGATTCATGCCTCACAAAAAAATTGGGCTGAAACATGTAAGCATAACCCATGGATTCAATACTGGGTCAATTTCAATACTTGTGACGTGTTGGATTAAAATTAATTCTTAAAATAAATCATATTAAAAAAATTAAAATTCATATATATTAAAAGTCAAAGTAAAGAGAAAGTCCAATTAGATTTCAACTAGATTCTCAATTTCACATCACGAGTCTTATCTAATTTTTAATTTTAGTGTCAATTAAATTATTAGGTGTGAAAATCAAAGAGTCCAAATCCAATTAAATTCTCAATTAGAGTCCAATTTTGCACACCACATGTTCATCTAATTTTTTAATTTTAATACAAGTGAATTAGTGGGTGCAAAAATCAAAGAATCTAAATCCAATTAAATTCTAAATCATATCTATATCTATATATATCTAAAAGTTGAAGCGTAGTATTTATTATTACTAAGCTCCAATTGAGCCACATCAGCATCCACGCCATTATCATTTTTCTTTCTAATTTTCCTATAATTTTTTTTTTTAACATTTACTCTTTTTTTTTTTTTAATATTTACACTTTCTCTATCCCTTAGTTTTTCATCTCTCCACTACCCTTTACCTTAATATCACTTTTCATCTTTCCCTCTATCTTCATTTTTTTTTTTTTTTGGTCCTTTCTTATTCACACACTTTTACTATAAATTTGTCATTCTCTCTTCCATTCTTTATATATTTTTCCCTCACAAAAAAAGCTCTCTCTCTCTCTCTCTCTCTCTCTCTCTCTCTCTCTCTCTCTCTCTCTCTCTCAATTTTTTGGTGAATTTTTTATTTTTCTTGCATCTCTGCTTTAGGTTGATAATTGTTGTGTTCTTTAGAACTTTATATTGAGCTGATGCGATTTAGTTTTATGATTTAAGTTTTTTTCTCTCTTTAATTTTTAATTTTATTTTCTCTCTTAGTTTGGGTTGCTTTGAATTCACCTTTTTAGTTGTTCTATATGTGTTATTTTTGTACAACATGACATTTGTTCTATGAAATTCCTTTTAGACTTGATACATTATCTTTTCATTTAATTTTTTTTTTTATCTCCTCATGTGCAGTGATTGATTTCTAACAAAAACTACTCTATTTATATATTTAGAAATCTATTTCTTCTTAATTCCAATTGTTTAATCTTTGCATGGGCCATGGATTCTATTGAGCAATTAATATGAAAAATAAAATAAAAGTAAAATAAATTCTACAATAATTTGTTTTTCTCTAAATTATACATTGTTCCTTAAAAGTGGTGTGAAAGAAACTAATGTTTAGTCTGTATTTGTAACTAATGTTTCTAATATTTTGAAAGTTAGTGGAACATATACCCTACTAATTAGGCCATCTAAATCATTTGAATTAAAAATCAACTATAACATAAGGAACGAAGGGGTCATAATGCATTCATGTTCTCCTCATATCATGATAAATGTGAGTAGTTGAATAATATTGTTGTTTAACTTACCACTACTACATATTTTTCTTGAAAACTACATACCATTGATCGTAACACCAAATGGATATTTCAAAGTTCATTTGCATGATTACTTTGTTGTGTGGTGAGTTGAAACATTATTGGATAATGATATACATTAGATTGTATGTGTAGCCTCTTGACTTCAAAGGGTAAGTACTGATTTATGCTAAGTTTTTGTTATTGGTATTCTTTAGAGCTATAATGGTTGATAGGTCTAATGAGGCTTCATTGATTTATGCGAGGCTTTAATTTCATCCAAATGAGGCTTTTGAAAGTTTGTGGAGCATATACCTACTAATTAGGCCATCTAAATCATTGGAATTAAAAATCAACTATAACATAAGGAACAAAGGAGTCATAATGCATTCATGTTCTCCTCATATCGTGATAAATCTGAGTAGTTGAATAGTATTGTTGTTTAACTTACCACTACTACATATTTTTTCTTGGAAGCTACATACCATTGATCGTAAGACCAAATGGATATTTCAAAGTTCATTTAGATGATTACTTTGCTGTGTGGTGAGTTGAAACATTATTGGATAATGACATACATTAGATTGTATGTGTAGCCTCTTGACTTACAAAGGTTAAGTACTGATTTATTCTAAGTTTTTGTTATTGGTATTCTTTAGAGCTATAATGGTTGATAGGTCTAATGAGGCTTCAATAATTTATGCGAGGCTTTAATTTCATCCAAATAACAAGCAATAAAACAAGACAATTTATGTTCAGCTTTCAGGTTTATTCTATTAAAAAAAAATGCTTAGCTTTTTGGTAACCACCAATTCGTTTTGTTAACTCAACATCATAAAGTAACTTTAATTTAGTTATATGGATTGGGTTTATCATTTTTCATGTTAAAAAAAAAAATATATTCAAGCTAACATCAATGACACTACTACAATTGACCATTTAAATTCAGCCATGTCCTCCATATCATTAAATTATTAATATTTTCTTTTTCTTTTTTAATTTCTAAAAAATTAAACATATAATGTTTTTGTGGGGAGTAAAAGGACCCAAGTGGGCCTATGGACCTTTGGGCTGTAACATGGAGGGCCGACCTGTTCCAGGATTAAACTCTATGAGTTGGCCCATACGCCGAGGGTCCGAGGATACAGCTGAGAGAGAGTTTCACCTCGGACAGATCCAAGAGAACTCAAGATTTTATTATAAAGGTCAAGGCATAACTCTGGAAAGACTAATGGATAAAAGGGGACATCCTGAATCTTCTAGATGCACCAGTATTAAAGAAAATATCAAGAGTAAAGGCTGCCACCTCCGCATTAAAGGCTCTGCACCTACCTCCCTGGCCGCATTAATGGGGAGGTGACCCCTGAACAGTGAGGTGGAAACTTCTAGTCACTGTTCAAAAAGTATCAGGGAAGAAAGTATAAAAGGGGGGTAAAGGCCAAAGAAGGCGGGGCGGTAGCTAAGAAAGAAATTGAGAAATTGTAATCTTTAAGGAAGAAAGAGAAATACTAAAGAAGTAGTCCTTGGCTCGAGTCCGAGGAGACCCATTGCAATTATTGTTCGTTATTTACCTGTATTTGTTTATAAAAGCCTGTTATCGAGCTCCCAGTACTTCTAACCTAGGTTTCAAGTCCACACTCTACAAATTTTATTGTTTAAGGCTCATTGGGCCTGAGCCCGTGATTGTCTTTGGGTCCAGGTGTAATTGTGCACTTACAGTTTTAATTAAATACAAATAAATAAAAAAATTCCTTATAAAATCATACTTATTTTTTTAAACATTTACAATTTCTTCAACATTTCTCACTCCTTTCACTTTTTCATCTCCCTACTACTACTACTATAAATTTTTTAGTATCTTTTCTATTCTATATTTCTATGCATAATTTTCCCTCACAAAAAAAAGTTATTTCTCTCTCTCAATTTTTTGGTGGATTTTTTATTTTTCTTGCTTTAGGTTATTAATTTTTTGTATTTTTAAGAACTTTGCTTTGAGTTGATGCAATTTAGTTTTGTGTTTTAAGTTTTTTTTTTTTTTGTTCTCTTTGATATTTAAGTGTTATCTTATTGCATTATAAAGATTATATAGTATAATTTGGATAATTTTACCATATAAGAATTTTACATAAGTTACATAGACAAAAGTAAAACAATAATATATATATATATGAGATAACTCTAAAAAAATTATCACGCACAATGCACAAGTTTGCGACTAGTATATATAAAATGAGAAATCATTACATATTTTAGAAATGTATAGTTTAAAAAAATGTGTAAGCTAATGTCATATAATTTGAACATTTTCTCAAAAAAATTATAATTTAAACTGTGTAAGTGTGATTGTTTTTAATTGTACCTGTAAGTGCACAATTGCACCTGGACCCAAAGACAACTATGGGCTCAGGCCCAACGAGCCTTAAACAATGAAATTTATAGAGTGTGGATCTGAAATCTAGTTAGGGACACTGGAAACTTAATAAACAGGCTAAGATGTAAAAACACTTGCAAATAGTAAAAGATTATTACAAAAAAGCTTCCTCGGACATTAGCCGAGGACGGTTTCTGTATTATTTCTCTTTCTTTCTTTCTTGAAGGTTACAATTCTTAATTTCTTTATTCGTATTTGATCGATCCCCCCTCTTCTTTGGCCTCTACTCCCTTTAAATACTTCTTCTCTTGGTACTTTATCCACGTGTTGGCCAAATCTTCCCCTTCCTCTCTGACACCATCTTCTTCAAGTGTTTTTAAATAGTAACCAGAAGGTTCAATTCTATTGTTCAGGGGTCACTTCCCCATTAATGCGGCCAGGGAGGTAGGTGCAAGATCTTTAATGTGGAGGTGGCAGCTTTTTCTAAGATATTTCTCTAACACCGGTGCCTCTAGAGGGTACAGGGATCCCCCCTTTAACCAACAGTCCTTCTAGAGCTTTGTCCTGATCTTTCTAGCGAATTTTCGAGTCCTCCTGGGTCTATCCGAGGAGAAACTCACCCTTGGATGTATCCTCGGACCCTCGACGTATGGGCCGATTTGCAGTATTAACAGGCTTTTAATCAAAAACAGATTGGCCCTCCTTATTAGAGCCCAAGGGCCCAAATGCCTGCTTGGGTCCTTTTACTCTCCACAGTACCCATGCATATGCACAGGTTATACATTAGTAAAAGATAATAAAATAAACTTATATGTTTCCTAAAATATGTTTTTTTTTTTTAAAACTATCAACCCAAACCTAACCTAACTTAAGGCACAAAATAAAATTTCAACCCAACCCAGTCCACAAAAAACCAACCCAAGGTGTCAGGTTGGATTAAGTATTGTTGGTTTTTGTTAGGTTTGTGGGTTAAATGCATTGGTACACTTCCTTAGGTGCTATGATGCTTCTAATGAATTAGCTGAGTGTGTGTTGTATGGGGGTCTCCTAAGTTCACACTAGGCATATACTTGGTTCATCTAGGCTTTATAGATAACTCTTAAATTGTTACTAGACTAATCTTTTTGGGGTTTAGTGTAGATATGACTATCGTTTTCACTTAGGTTATTACACTGTGTAGGCTTAGCAACACTACCTACAACCCAATCCACAAAAAATCAACCCAAGTTGTCAGGTTGAATTAGGTTGTGTTGGTTTTTGTTAGGTTGGTGGGTTAAATGCACATGTACACTTCCTTAGGTGCTATGATGCTTCAAATTGGAATTGAATTAGTTGAGTGCATGTTTTATAAGTATACAATAGTTGTTATAAGTGCAGTACATCGGCTTTTTTTTATATTAAATTTAAGGACAAATGCAAAAAAACCCTTTGGAATTTGGGTCAATTGCAAACTAGCCTTTATGCGATCAATTTTGTATCATTGACCTCTAAAGTTTAGGAATTGTACCAGTTGAGTCCTCCATTTCTATTTTTGTTATCTGGAATTCAGGAAAAATGCTTATGTAATGTGCACTTATTATTTCAAAAATGAATTTTTTTTTTATAGTACAGTCACATGCACACTATGTGACCATTTTCAGTCAATTATAATTAACAAAAAATAAAATAAAGATAGAGGGTCAATTTAGGTAATTCATAAATCTTAGAAGTCAATAATATAAAATTGACCGCACAAATTTCAATTTGCATTTTGGCCTTAAATTTACCTAAGTTTTAGGGAGTACATATTTTTTTGGGGTGTTCCTAAAATAACCTAAAAACAAAAGGCCAATTGCTAGTTTGGAACTTTGCCACCTTCCCACAAGATTTTTTATACTTCATATTATCAACAAAACCCAGGTAGAGAGAGAGAGAGTGAGAGAACAGAAGGAGAGAATAGTAGTAACTATTAATGCAAGGCCAAAACGGCTAAACCCAATTCGACCACCTTCGACTCAGCACCCAAATGCTTCCAGCAGATTCGCTCTTTCTATATCTTAGTACTCCTCGGCTTTCTCAGGTCTCTTTCTCCACAACCCAGGTACCATTCTCTCTCTCTCTCTCTCTCTCTCTCTCTCTTCATTTTTTTGGTCTAGTGGTGTGTCATTTTAGCATATCTGCTTCTCTCTTTGCTTTTGACCTTATGCTCAGACACAATTTGGTAATTGTTGCTGTGTTGGCCACTAGTATTTTCAATATTTTCTGGTGAACACCTTGATGCTATGCTGTACTGTCTCTAGGGGGTTTTGTTTTTGTTTTTGTTTTGGTGAAGTATAAACACATTAGCTTTTCTGGGTCTTGTGTTTTTGTGACTAATCTGCAATATATCATATGATTTTTGAGGTTTTGTTGCTGAAGTTGTAAGTTGAACTCTTGTTGGGCCACTCACAATCAAATATAGTCTGTATTTTCCATAATGTGGTGTTCAAATTATTGCTTGGTACTGTTTTGATTATCTGGGTTTTTGTTTAACAGGTCTTGGAAGAGAGATTTTTTTGTGAAATTTGAACTTTAGGAGGTCCAAAATTTGTTGATATAAATTAGCTTTTTTTATTTGTGAGATTTTAGTATTGTGATTACAAGATGGCGACTTGTATGCCGACAAGTTTGATGCCTCCTAGTACTCGAAACCCAAGGAGGGTATTAACTGTGCTTGGAGGGAGAGTGTCAATTGAGAATCACTTTGGGAGAGGTTGTTGTGTGACAATGTCTGAGGAGAAGAATGGGGTTTTGGGTGCTCGCCAAAGGTCATCCTTTCCTCAGTTTAAGTGTTCTGCCAACTCTCAGAGTGTTAGTCCATATCATAACAAAGATCCTTTTCTGCATCTACACCCTGAAGTCTCGATGCTTAGAGGGGATGGGAACAATACCGTGGATAACCCAAGAAAGGATACTTCAGGTGGAAATGTCACAGAGAGTTTAGGAGATATGTCTAGTCCAAATAATTACAATGAGGCTAAGATCAAAGTTATTGGAATTGGAGGTGGTGGATCGAATGCAGTTAACCGCATGATAGAGAGTGCGATGAAGGGTGTGGAATTCTGGATTGTCAACACGGATATTCAAGCCATGAGGATGTCTCCTGTATTTCCTGAGAACCGTTTGCAAATTGGTCAAGAGCTTACAAGGGGTCTTGGTGCTGGTGGGAACCCAGAGATTGGCATGAATGCTGCGAAAGAAAGCAAAGAATCAATTGAAGAGGCACTTTATGGAGCAGATATGGTCTTTGTTACGGTAGGTTCAAATTCTCTTCAGCCACTGTGACTTTCCAGCAAAAACTTTTCTACATTGCTGCTTTATTGTTGATGTTTTCTGACTATAAGACCATTATGTATTTTTATTATTGTATGCTTGTTTCAAATACTTCCTCTTATAACAATCTTTAGAATAACATCACAAATGAGCGGCAAACTTCTATACAATGGATGAAAGGGGGGGGGGGGGGGGAGATAGTATTCTTGACATACCGTGATTTAGTCATCTTGAGGGCTTGCCCAGAATGATATTTGATAGAGTGTCTTTATCTTCTCATCAACAATGAGTATAGTTATGCCTGTGTGAAAGGACTTATTTTTCTGACAAATTACACCCTTCTCCTGCCAAGTGGCAGTGATACCCTACCAATTTCACATTCTATTACTTGCCTAAAACAATATTAGCATCTCTATGTTGTTTGAGCAGTGTTTTTATCTTTCTCTTATTAGGACTCTAAAATTCTATATGTGCAGGCTGGAATGGGGGGAGGAACTGGCACTGGTGGAGCTCCTGTAATTGCTGGGGTTGCAAAGTCAATGGGCATATTGACTGTTGGTATTGTCACAACCCCTTTCTCTTTTGAAGGGCGAAGGAGGGCAGTTCAAGCCCAGGAAGGAATTGCAGCTTTAAGAGACAATGTTGATACGCTGATAGTCATTCCAAATGACAAATTATTGACTGCAGTTTCCCAGTCTACCCCAGTAACAGAAGCATTTAACCTTGCTGATGATATCCTTCGTCAAGGTGTTCGTGGTATTTCTGACATAATTATGGTATGAGATGCCTAAAGAACCTGTGATATGTACTTCATATTGTTTCCGTTTCGTGGTTAAAGAACAATGATAGTAAATAAATAAATAAAGGAACAAAAGAGACTAATACTTGATATGTTATTAACTTTCTTTTTCTTCCCATAGACCACAATAGTGTTTGCTGATACCTTATAGTTTTATTCATAATCATAGAGAATGGTGGAAAGACTGTAGGAAATGTATGTTAGCATTCTCTATAGATGCTTATTAAATTCTGATAGCATCTATGCTTTAAAATATGGTTATTTCTATTACTGTTAGACAAAAAGCATTTTACCTAAGTGTATCACCATAATGTATTAATTAACAAGATGCAGTTTCATGTTACTGATATACTGCTATGACCATTTAGAACCTTTAACCTGTGGACGTTGAAACTCCTTGATGTGCATAAACTGCTATAAATGTGCACATAGATGGGATGAAAAGAATACACATGGCTGACCTTGATTGGTCTGTGGAGGATCTATAGCTGACCCAAACTTTTGGGACTAAGGCTTGGTTGTTGTTGTTGTATTGCATTAATAAGTGATATCTCTGATACATCATTAATTTTCTAGGTAAACAGAGGGGATAACTCTTGCTTTTTAAATCTTTTTCTGTTTCTTAGATTTATAATTAGCACTCTAATTGGTGGTGAGTCACTTTAATTGCAGATACCAGGACTAGTAAATGTGGATTTTGCTGATGTGCGAGCTATAATGGCAAATGCAGGTTCTTCATTGATGGGAATAGGAACTGCAACTGGTAATTTCAAGCTATTTCTTTGAAGAGTGTTTAGAATTCTGATTTCTTTTAAGGACTCTATAATCATTAGTTAAAAATAATATTTTCCTGAACCAGATTTACTGTTTTGCCTCTCCAATTTAGTGTTTTCTATTAACTTTTATGTTTTAAAAAGGATTCCTCTTAAGTGATTTGAATATTCTCAAGAACAATTCTCAATCTTCTTTTTTAACCCAACTGTAGTTATTTTTGAGAAGGGAATGTGATACGTATTGTTGTTCAGGATGGATTTGAGCTTTTCTTAGGCTTGATTCTTGCCTGAGCCTAAGAGTAAAATTTTAAAAAGGAAAAAAAAAATCCTGGAATATTAGAGTCTAGAAGACATGAGCTGATGCTCTGGGCAATTGATGTTTTCAAATTCAGAAGATTACTAAGTCCAATTCACTATGTGGTTGTATTTTTCTGCAATTTGAACTTAATCTAGAAGAGGCTTAAGTTCCCTAGAATCATTTTCCACCCTCTTAATCAATGCAAACATGTAGCTAAGTCAATTTTGCCAGAATACTGGTGTCTGGTGCACATTCCTATTTCCAGAAAAGTGAAACTAGTGAAATGAATAATGCCTCCCTCATATAGCATTATTTTGGATTCTTTGTGAAGATGGACTCATTGCAACAGTTGTTGAAAATAAAAATTCAGAAACTAAACCCTTCCTAATCGGATGTCCCAGACCTTACGCAGAAAACAATCCACCTATGAGTTGCATGTTGTAAGTGGTGGTTCTATTTATAGCTACACTTCTTAAAATTTGGACAAAACTTGAATGGGAGGGCTGCATAGATGAGTTCGTTATCAAATTTAGCTTATGTAGTTGTCAAGTATGAAAGGTAATATGCATTCCAACTGTGGGTTTGGAAAAGTAGCTACTAGTGCATTAAGGTCCAATGATTATAGGTCTTGAAAAGGACTCGAGGTTGTATAGCAGTTTTTGCACTAGATGTAGTTTGATCTTCAGGCACACATGCACACAGAAGGTAAAGTTTCTAGATATAATTGTTGCTACATTTACATTTTGGTATACGAAAATATTATGTTTAAGCAGACCTGGATGAAAACAGATTGGTCAGTTTAGATCATTTATTGGTTTTGCCATGATGCTTAGCTTAGCTTGTCATGCTATTGGCAGTTCATTGCCTGAAGACACCTATTCATACCTATTCATCAAGTTTTATATACCAGAATTCTTGGAATACTCTCATCAAGTGCACATGTAAAACACTAAAAAATTTGTTTGGTGTTTGTTTCTGTGTAGGGAAGACCAGGGCAAGAGATGCTGCATTAAATGCCATACAATCACCTTTACTAGATATTGGCATAGAGAGGGCTACTGGAATTGTGTGGAATATAACAGGCGGAAGTGATCTGACCTTATTTGAGGTACCTCTTTCTACAGGAGGACTTGACCTGTGCCCTTGTCTTTCTCTTTGCCTGAAACTTTCTTTGGCATCTTCTGAATGTAACCCCATGTGCATGAGAGTCAATGTCATGTTGGTAACAGCAACAGTTAATATATTGCAGCCTAGCTAAAATTTACTGTGCTATAAATTCTTAGAGAGAAGTTCTTAATGGATCGTAGATAGGAATAGTAGTAAAAGGTGCATTGCACCTAATGCTACTCACCTAAGCAATTTTTTTTTTTTTTTATGTTTTTTGGTGAAACTAAAGCAATTATTTCAATTGCCATGTCCTGATTTACTTTTTTTTTTTTTTGTTTTAAGATCTATCATATAAAACTCATCAAATTGCATACTCATATAGTCATTGAGATAAATTTATTGGAAATTTGTGGTGTTGCTCGTGTTTTATCTTTTTCCATTGTTAAGCATTTTATTCCTTTACAGATTAGGCAAAGGTTGTGCGAAGTACTTGGGCCATTAAAATAAAATTTCATTGTTTTTAAAATTTAATCTGTTGGAGAGATCTTGCAACCTCATTGTTCATATCTTGCCTCAGAGCCAACTAGATAATGCATGTATAGTTGAAAGGAGATTACTTTTATGTGTCCTTAAAATTGTGTGAGTTCTGTTGATCTTCTCTAGAGAATTATTTGTCTGAGAATTGTCTTGAAGTGCCTATTAATTTTGAAATTCCTCTATAAGCTTTATTACAGTTACAGATAATGTGATAAAGGATCTGTGTTTTTCTCTTCAATTTCCATGTGGGTATTGTCACAGGTAAATGCTGCAGCAGAGGTAATTTATGACCTTGTGGACCCAACTGCCAATTTGATTTTTGGAGCAGTGATAGACCCATCACTTAGTGGTCAAGTAAGTATTGCTTATCCTAACGTAAGCAGGGTAAACTTCTATTTGTCTGGACATATCTGCAACAGTCTACACCCATCATCTGAATGTGCCATTAATATTAGATGCAATATTTAAGGAAAAAAAAAAGACTATCATGTTTAGGTAATTTAGCATATGGTATATGGTAGTATTGGTATTGTTATGCCACGTCATTTTGTAAATCAAATCAAATGCTTTTCCTATGTCTATCTTTTGCATTTCTGTTTGCCAGGGAAAATTTTCTGCTCCCTTGTAAGGGAATGTGTGAGTTGCATATCTGTATGCTGAGGTCTTTTTACCTTTAGTTTTTTTCATTTTAGCTAAAACATATCACAGAGATGAAGTGTCATGACTATACCTGTCCTACATAGGCTAGTTTTTTTGTATCTGGTGAACAACATAATGGACTTTAATGTTTTGATTCTTCATTCAGGTCAGTATAACGCTAATTGCTACTGGATTTAAACGCCAAGAAGAAAGTGAAGGGAGGCCCCTCCAGGTACTGCTTCTCCGCCTCTGTCTCTGTCTCTCTCTCTCTCTCTCTCTCTCATAACATCAATTCTTCAATTCTGCTCTGTTGTGTCAATTGGCAGGCTAGTCAGCTAGCACAAGGAGATGTCAGCCTTGGATTTAATCGGCGACCTCCCGCTTTCACTGATGGCAGTTCAGTGGAAATTCCAGACTTCTTAAAGAAGAAAGGACGCTCACGCTATCCAAGAGTTTAGGAGTCTCGTAAAACACTTCTTCCCTTTCACATCCCTTCTCAGGGATTCAAAGTACACCTTAGTAGGTACTAGAAAATCTTTGTGCTTGTTTTTTGGTGGTTTCTTGCTCCGAGAAAGGATATCATATTCTTGTTTAATTAATAGCTAAAAATAGTTCTGAGTTTCTTTCACGCTTAAGTTGAAGATTTTCTGTTAATAAATGGCTTGTACAGAGTGCACCAGCTTGAAAGGAGATAAATCGATGTAGAAGTATTAATGGTTGAATGAAAGATTTTGGTTTCATAGTTTTATTGGGAATCTTATGACACCCTGTATCAGATTTTGACATTTAAGTTTTGCATATTTAATTTTTCATTATGTGAGTGAAGCCAAAGCCATATATATATATATATATATATATATATATATATATATATATATATATTCCTAGAAAACTCTTCTATCACTATTCAATGGCAATTATCTAATGAAGGAAACTACAAAATCGATGACATGAAAACAGATATTCCAGTATGCGTTTCATGTGGAGCAGAACTCCAGCACAAAGGTAAAACAAGAGGCACCTTGTTTGGTTTGCATGTATCTTTTATTGCAAATCTGAGTGGTTTTTTTTATCATAGTTAGAGCAACCAAAGCCTGAAAGAGCACTATTCTAATTCCGGCATGTTGTTTATTGGCCCGGTAAACAGTTTATAATTCATCTATAGCTATAAAATTTATCTGGGGCGATTGAAGTGATAATAATATACAAGAATATAAGTAAACAGTTACCCAAGAAATTGGTTACTAGATTGTAAGATAATCTTTGATAAAGCATGTGGTAATGACCTACGTACCTTATTGGCAATAAGGAATTTAGCTTAGCAATCATGGTTTCCATTAGTATGCTTCTGTCCTTTCACCCAGTTGTGCCAGTAAAGGAAGCCACTCTTGACGCTCCTATTGAATCCCCTGTAACTATTCGCCAGTTTAAGTTACTCATACATGGCTCTGTGCTCAGCTATTTTCATTTTTCATAGTAGGAGGCACTTTGTGATTTATATTTTATCATCTTCACGATTGCAAAAAACTGAAGCAAAGTCATAACGTAATTCTCAGTGTTCGCAGCAACAATCTTTTCAGGAGTCCTTCCCCACCTCATAGTATACACAAGATATTCCTCACGATCCTGTCCAGAATTATTCTCATAGATTTTGTTATATGCTTATTAGATAGATAGTCAAGTGACCCGAGTCATAGTAATCAGTCTCACGTCATTTGGCTGTCTTGCTTTCTCTCAAACCCTAAGGCAATTACTTGCTTACCCCAATTTTTTAGTCTTTTGACCAGGCATCTTATTGGCGTCTTTTCACTTTTTATTACAAGTATTTTAATTTTGTGAATAATAAAAAAAAATAATGATGATGATGATTATACAGGTAGAGAGGGATTAATTCAGAATGGTGCATATTTAATTCCTAAATTAAAGCAATGCTTACAAAGGTGGAGGACTAAGCATTCACATCTCAAAATTCTATCTCATCTTATTTTATCATCTAAAAAACTTACTTCATCAATTATACCATATCATTTTATAATACTCTCAACATCCCAACTTTTATTTTACAATACAACACATTAAAATGATATTTCTACACAATAAAATAATATATCTAAAAACTCAAATAAAAATAAAAAACCAAAACCCAAAAACCGGGTAAGAGAAAGAGAGGAATTGATAAAGTAAGTGAATAAAATATTAGTTTTTTTTTTTTTTTTTTTAGAATTAAGCAACAGTGCAATTCTACCTTTAGAATTGCACTATAGCACTATTGCAAATTTGTTGCAATAGTTGGTTTTTACAAGTCCAAATGTGTGGAGGGTTTTGGATTTTTATGCTAAATTTTTCATACATATGGCATATGTCAATGTGAATGCTTAGGGGAAAGGATTTGAATTGTAAGAACAAGACACTTCTACAAACCGGTGAAATATGTTGTTATCCCTGACAATAATCTATTGTTACCAGTTACTTTGGAAATTTACTTGATTGCAGAAAGGTGTTGACTGACATGGACCAATATAAATGGACTAAAGTAGACCAAAATACAGAATCGACAGAATTAGGCTAAAGTAGACTAAATTGGACCAAATTGTACCAAAATGAATTGAAGTAAACCAAATTAGATCGAAGCGGACCAAAACAAGGGTAGCTCCACATTGAAGGCAGGGTGGTCACAGGACCACCTAGCCTGGAAAAAAAATTATTATATACAAATTTTAAAAGTTCTATGATTTTTTTACCCTTAAAAAAATTGTGATCACCCTAAATTTTTTTAGACTCAACATAATTAAATTTTGGACAAAGTTTGGCAACAAAGCTATAACTCAACTCAATATTTTTTTATTGAATGTGAATTTTGACAAATCTACTATTGGATTGCATTTTCTTCTTATATCTTTCATACTTGCAAAATTTCAAAAAGATCAAAGATCAACAGATATGTCATCAATTAAATGTTTAAATTTTAAGTTTTTGTAGTCTAAAAGTATATAAAAAAAATAAGTTTATGAATCGAATAAAAAATAACTTCCGATTGATATGAAATTTGATATATGTTTTAAAAACATAAAGAACATGTAATTTAACAATTAGATTTTCAAAATATGTAGTCATGTTAATTTATTTAGTGAGAATTGTAACCTTACGCTACAAGCCTATAACTAAGTTTGTAACCAAATTTTGTCCTAAAATTTTGGTCCACTTAACAATACATTAAGCCCTTACAAACAAAAAGAAAAAGCCTAAGAAAATTTTTATTGAACTAAAATTTTGAAAAAGATGAAACTTATAGTATTGACAGTGAAACCACCATGAAAAGATTTCAAAATAAAAATTTTAAAAAACTCATAAAATGAAATTGTAAGACTTTATACATTTACATGTGCGTGTGTGTGTGTTTTGTCAATGTATGAAGTTATGTTTTTATTAGATTTTGTATAACCTAAGTTTCTTAATGATTACCTTAAAAAAAATTCTTTAAACCGTTTTTGAATTAAAATACTACGCTAATGTGGCTCTATAGGAGCATAGCAACAAACAACAAATATTACGCTTTAGTTTTTAAATATTAAAATAATATTATATTATAAGTATTATGTGTCTTTTGTAACCGTAATAAGTACTAATAAGGCTAGTTATACAGAAAGATTTCAAGGTACAATGAAATCGGAGCATAACTAGTCTTGAATAATATTGAGACACGACGCGGTTTCATGCGTGAAAGAGAAAAACATGCCCATGTGGACCACGTGCTTTTCCATTTGGAGTGGGATCACCTGTCTTAATAAGAATTCAACTTCACTTTGGACTAATTCAGATTGGGTGTAAATGCAATACTTACATATTGGACGAATCCTGTCTATTCAGATCAGCCATCCCATCTGAAAACCAAAAAAAGGGTTTTTTTTTTAAAAAAAAAACATAAAGTTAATTAAAAAGTTTTTTTTTAATCAGGAAATCAAGAGAAAATTTTTTTAAATTAAGTTTTTTTCACAGCTATTCATGAGTATTACACCAGATGCAATAATTGCAATTTAAGTTGTATTTGTTTCAAGTGAAAAATCCGAAAAATATTTTACAGTTCGCAAAGAGTTTGAGTGAAGGGGCGGAGCCAAGGGGTACAAAGGGAGCACTTGCCCCTCCTGGCCCCACCCAAAAAACTCTTAATTTTTATGTAACTTGTCTAGATGCATTTAAGGTAAGAAGATAAAAGGCGAAAAACTCATTTTCGTCTTTACATTTTTATGCGATTCTCACTTTAGTTTTTAACTTTTTTTTCCACCACTTTTAGTCCATATCCTGGAAAACACGCCTTGTTTTTGTCTCTGCCGTTACATCAGAGACGAAAAATGCACACGTGACAAACGAAGTGCACTGTTGGCACACTAAAAACTAACGTGGCTATTAAAATACTAATAAAAAAATGTTATCTGGCATTAAAAAAAATGTCACATCAGCATTTAAATTTTAAAAAATAATTTATGAATTTTAACTAAATAAAAAAAATCAAAACAGAAATAAAAATCGAAATTCACATGAATTAAGATCTAAAAATATCTTGAAGAAGAACACCAACCCAGACTTAAGATCTCAAAATTGAAAACCAAAAACCACCGCCACTAGCACAATCTCTGCCAAACATCCACCAAAACTTCTGTCAAACTCCACAGATTGCACAATTTCTCCAACCCACTCAAATTCTTCACAAGAATTCAATCCTCATCAAAATCAAATCTCAAAAACCTAGCAAGCCCCATTCAATGAGAAACCATAAACCAAAATCAAACCCCAAAAACCCATCAAACCCTCGTCAAAATCAAATCTCAAAAGAAATAAGGTAGAAATAATATTTAAATGAGTTATATAAATATTAAAAAGTTCGTTAGAATTTTTATTTAGAAAATATAGTTAGGAATGAATAAAGAAAGATTAAAAAAGAGAATAAGGAAGAATAAAGAAAGAATATAGAGGATATTAAAATGAAATGAGGAAAGAGTGAAAGTGTATTTGTACTGTCCACTCTCGTTACAAAAATTTGAAGTAGCTGGTTGTCTTATCTCGTCGTTTGACTCTCCCTCTATCTTATCTCATGGGTGGTGGTGGTGCTAGTTTTGTTGCGATCTAGCGGTGCCAGTAGATGTGGCGGATTGGGTGCCTGAAAGTTGATTTTTGTGGGTTTATGTTGATATTTTCGCTGTAAATGCAGTGGTTGTTGGGTTTGTGTAAATTTTTGGCTTGATTTGTGGCGTGGGGGCGGCAGTTTCTAGGCTTTTATTTTCATTTTTAGTTTTGATTTGTGTGGTGGATGCGGTCAGGATTGACGGTGCCGGGATTTATGATTTTTCTGATCTAATTGGGTTTTGTGAATAGCATGGTTTTGTGCAATTTGTGGTTTTTGGTTTTCAATTTTAAGATCTTAAGTCTGGGTTGGTGTTCTTCTTCAAGATACTTTTAGATCTTAATTCATGTAATTTTTATTTTTATTTCTGTTTTGATTTTTTTATTTAGTTAAAATTAATAAATTAATTTTTTAAATTTAGATGCTAATGTGGCATTTTTTTAATGCCAAATAACAATATTTATTAGTATTTTAATGGCCACGTCAACTTTTAGTGTGCCAACAGTGCACTTCATTTGCCACGTGTGCATGTTTCGTCTTTGATGTAACAGCAGAGACAAAAACGAGACGCGTTTTTCAAGATATGGACTAAAGGTGGTGGGAAAAAAAAAAGTTGGGGACCAAAGTGGGAATCACGTGAAAATGTAGGAACGAAAATGAGTTTTTTGCCAAGATAAAATTATTATTAGAGTACGCTTGGTATACTGAATGGGATTATGATAGAAATTATAATTTTTATTACTAGGAATAAATTGTGTTGTAATGTAATAACTAAACTTATTCATTAGTTTGGTTGTGAGTTATAACATTAGAATGAAATTTAACATTTATTTTAGGAAATTTCTTACTCATACAATTATATCTCCTTTAAAATTGTTATTTTTAAATTTAAGAGAGATATGTGTTATTTTTTATGATTTTTTATTTTTATAATTGTTAGATGTATATGGAAAGTTTGTTTATTTGGAAATATATTAAATTTTGAAATTATTGTATTTACTCAAGAATAGCTAATACAACCTTTTAAGGAGGAATAGTTATTCATCATTTTGAAGAATAGCTATTCATAAGGAATGATTATTCCTTATAATAAAAACATAACCAAACTTTAGAATAACTAAATCATAGGAATAACTATTACATTACAATGTCTATTACAGTCTACCGAACATGCTCTTAATAAAAAGTTATAAAACCGTAAACAATACAACCAACTACTTGTAAGAGAGGATTGGGAGCATAGTGTCATCTTAAATTATAAGCCCATCCTATATTAACATAACCCAATTCTATTAAAAAAAAAAATTTTAAAAAACAAATACCTTGATGCATATATGACTTATAACAGCATATTGTTTGATTTTTCTACTCTCTTTCTATGGTGACTTTTTAAATGCATTTAGTATAAATAAATGGTTAATAAATAGGATGGTTTTAAACCAAAACCAAACCCTCCTGACATAGGGATACAGATTATTTTCATTGACCTATATGTTTTGTATAAAAAATAAATTGCATAAAAGTATAAGGTATATTTAGAAAAAGTGAGACTTTTAAAAAATTATACATTTGTTAAAGATAAAAATAAGTTTGCATTTTTAGCTAAAATAAATAGACCTATAACTTATAGCTTTACAAAAAAAAAAAAAAAAAACAAATTTACATAAGTTGTACTCTATGTCTATTCGTAAGTACGTAGAGTTATAACTTTTTTTTATAATTAAAATTTTAAAAGGACTATTCATGTAAATAAATCCCTAAATAGATATATATATATATATATATATATATATATATATATATATATATAAAATATAATATAGAATATCTTACTTTATTGGGAATTTTCTTGCATTTAAATATGGCTTAACATACACAAGGTTGAATTGTTATTTTACAAATTGATCTCAAAGAATATATATATATATATATATATATATATATATATATATATATATATATATATATATATATATATATATATATATATGTTCGTTTGCACTTGTATAAATGTTCTAGTCAAATGTAATTCCCCCCGCCCCCCTCAAGTCAAATCCTTACTCCACCACTGTTTGGATGGACCAAAAAATACAATGATTTCAGTTTTACTGTAAAATTTTGACTCCTTCAGTGTAAAATCATTTATACTTCTATTTTACCTTCAACTGAATTGAACTCCTATTTTTGGCCTTTACCCGAGAGAGAGAGAGAGAGAGAGAGAGAGAGAGAGAGAGAGAGAGAGAGAGAGAGAGAGAGAGAGAGAGAGAGAGAGAGAGAGAGAGAGAGAGAGAGAGAGAGAGAGAGAGAGAGAGAGAATAAATATTTTAACAAACTCTGGCATGAAATTTTGAAAAATGATGCTCATGATGGTCAATGGTCCAAGTATCACAAAGCAGATCACCCCTGGTTTGGTCAAAAAATTACTTCAGCATGTATAGTTGCAAAGTTAAATTCCAAAAATAAGGTTCAAGCAGAAGGAATTGTCCACCCTCCAGATATCCAGACCCCCAGATATGAACCTCTTTCACTTGATGATGATTATTCTCCCCAAGCCTTGGCAGTCATGGCTTAACCCTTTGTTCTTCCAGTCATTGATGAAGCAGATCTAGACAACCAGAAACCACCTTTAATCCCATATTACCAAAAAGTTTGCAGATTAAGTGCTATGATAAAACTTGTTCTTATCCAACCAAGAAAAGAGATCATTACAAAAAAACAGTCATGGCCAGTTCCAGTTCATCATCCAAGAAAAGAGATCATTACAGAAAGTATTTTCTTATCTTCTTCAAATATTTCTTCTTCTCTGCATTCTTCACAATCACAAACATCCCACCATATATGGCCTGTGGGTGATTACCTCTATGACTAGCTTTTGTAGGGTTAGCACTTTTGTTTAGCAGTGGAAACTTGTCATCAGTAGGAACTCATCTCTGGCTACTTCAGTGTAATGGGCTAATGAACCAAGAAATTCATTATGGAGGATCGTGAAAAAATCCTCAAGTGTGTTACTCTGGGTTGCTTGTCTTTGCCTGTATTCTCCAAGGTTTTTCTTGGAATTGTTAACTACATGTCAGACTGATACCACATATAGGGAGAAATAGACGAAGAAGTAAGAGAAAGGGACGAAATAATTTACAATAACAAAGTGTGAATTGAACCATTCTTCATCAATGTCTGCATCTAAATCGGTGATGCATGGTCAAACATGTAACAAGATAAAGGCTTGTATGGTGATCAGGGATGACAGGTGGTGTAAACCATATACACATCTCAGCCTCTTACAGCCCCTGATTAGTATGCTCTGTGATTAACAGTTGTGAGTATGAGGGTGATGCATGGTCAAACATGTAGTCTTGCTACAAATTTGGCAATTATCCGGGCAACTGTATTGTTTGGGGCTCCATTATCATTCCACTTTCAAAGAAATTCGGACAGTACCTATAACTGCATTGTGATATTCCATAAATCTAGAATTAGAGACAATTGTTTCTACAGTAAAGGATAACCTTATCACTGACTACCTTTCTAGAAAGCCTCCAGTCCTCCATACCACAATAATTCGTGCTATGATAAAATTTGTTCTTGTCCAACCAAAAGATTCCTTGATTGAGGGATTCTGCCATAGTGCAAGTTTACATGCCATACCAACCTCGCCAATCATTGTATAAAGATTTGTCCATACCAGTACCCTTACCATTCTCCCCAGTTTCCCCATACCAAAACCTCCAACCACTAAACATGACACATCCAGCTCAAAACCCTTTCAAACAATGTGGAATTTTTCCTAGCATACCACTACCTCCTTCGTATTTTAGTCTTTTACATTGGTTTCGTCCCTTTCTCTTACTTCTTCGTCCATTTCTCCCTATATGTGGTATCAGAGCCTGGCACTCATCATCCATACCCATGCAATCTTTTACAAAAACTGCTAAAGCCTCAGAATCAGTTTCACTCTCCTTCGATTAGTATACTTGAATTATTGTCCTGATTAGTATGCTTTGTGATTAACAGTTGCCACTTATTGTGGATCCTCTGTGATAATCACATCAGAAAACGGGATTTGATAATCAAGTAGAAAACTAAGGAGTTGTACTAAAAGTGTCAAAGAATTATTTTTCCTAAGTAATTTAGTGGACGTGGGCCTAGGAGTGGCGTTTTAGTCCTGTCAGATCTTAGGAAAATTGTTCTTTATTTTAGAAACAGTCATGGCCAGTTCCAGTTCATCATCCTCAGCAGTCACATCCTCAACAGTCACTGATACCATTACCACTTCTTGTGATCTTTCCCTTAGAAAATCTACTGCAAATAGATTAGAATACTTATATGAAATATCCCATATCCTTGAAGATAGTAAAATACCTATTACAGATTTTTCCATTGTAAATCCCTATACTGTGTTTGAGATACTCCAAAAAACTTTCAAAAAATCCATAAAAAAATTTTTAGGTCCTTCTCAACCCTCTAGTGTCAAAGAATATGTCCAAGCCTCAAAATTTGACCAGTTTAATATTCCAGCCAGTGAGAAAGAAAATTTCATCACTCTTGCCCTTCCCAGAGAGTTTGTCATCCCATAGCAAAGACAAGGTTATACTCACCTCCATTTTGGTGCAGTAAGACTTGCACTCACCTTTCATGGCAAAAAAGGACTCCATATAGCTTCTAGAATTGCTCTTCTTGATTCTAGATTTATGGAATATCACAATGCAGTTATAGGTACTGTCCAAACCACACTTAATGCAGGAACAGTCTTTGTCGCCCTTTTCCCCAATTTCAACATGTCTCTCAGAGACCTTCACCTTTGTGATGCTCTTAAAGTCCAAGTCTAGATTACAAGAGCCTCCCAAGTACCTGATACTTTTGCAGCCACACTTCACTATCAGCTTGCCTACAGACATCAAAACCATGCTTTTGATGTAGCTATACCAGAGATAGCCCAGTCCAATGATGCACTTTTGATCCAAGTTGATCCAGGCATGACGCCTATGTGCACATTTGTTCCAAGACAGTTGAACAAAGACCAGATGAAAAAGCTCTTTCCAGAGTCATGGATTACAAAATATGAGACTCTCCATCAGGCATCTCAGCCAATCCAGTCCAACACTCCTTTCTTCATCAGGAATCAAAATGGTGATGTTGAAGTTAGGTTTATGACAACCACACCAGAAAAAGAAGAAGTGACAGTCTTTCCAACAACTATGATCCAGCTAGTTTCATATGAAGGTCTTGATGGTCTTCAGATCAAAGCATTTCAAGAAGATGGAAAACCTATTTATGAAGGAAAATCACCCACAGGCCACATATGGTGGGATGTTTGTGATTGTGAAGAATGCAGAGAAGAAGAAATATTTGAAGAAGATAAGAAAAGAAGAAAGAAAAAGTCTTCCCAGCAGATTCTCAAAGAAAGATATGAAGCAGGAGACCCAGAAGTTGACCTCCTTGGAGAACCTTCAGGAAGGTTTGATTACTATGTCCTCTACCCCAGATCCAGAAAACAAAAAATTCCGTCCCTTTCCCCATGCAAAGAAATTTATGATCAAAACCAACAAAACCAGAAACCACCTTTAATCCCATATTACCAAAAAGTCCTTCCCCAAATACATAAATGTCAACCCAAGCCTCCCAGTCAAACCCACACACAAAAGCCTTTATCTTGTTACATGTTTGACCATGCATCACCCTCATACTCACAAAATTTTCCTCCCTTAGAAAGCTTTGACCACCCACAAGTCAATATAAAACATGTTTGGAAGATAAAAAACCCTGTTGGAACCAATCCAGATGGAAGTAAAAAATAGGTCTCATCAGTTAAAGCAGCCCTTAATTGGCAGGCAGAAAATGCTGTAGCACAGAATCAAGTCCTTTAAAAAATTCTTGACAACCAACAAAAGTTGACTGAAGCGGTAACCAATACCTTTTCATCCTCAAATTCCCTCATTGAAGATTTGAAGAAGAAGATAAAGTCAATTGAACAAGAATTGGAGACAATTGTTTCTACAGTAAACGATTTATCTGTATCCTTTCCCCTCATTGGGCCAAAAGAAAAAGAAAAAAAACAGTTGTTGATGCAACTCCAGTCTTTGGAGAACTCACAAAAAACAGCTACTCAAGCTCTTCCAATGCAAGTTTACATGCCATACCAACCTTGCCAATCATTGTATAAAGATTTGTCCATACCAGTACCCTCACCATTCTCCCCAGTTTCCCCATACCAAAACCTCCAACCACTAAACATGACACATCCAGCTCAAAACCCTTTCAAACCATGTGGAATTTTTCCTAGCATACCACTACCTCAACTAGAACCTCAACCCAGACCAGATCCTCCAACCAAACCACAAAATGAACCTCCTCCCATCAAAAAAGACAAGGAACCATTATACCAACCACCAGATCCAATCATTGGTGCTTCCTCCAGACCCCCAGATATGAACCTCTTAGCCATCAATCCTGATCCTCCAAACCCGATATCATCATTTCTCAGAACTTTAACTCTTCAAGAACCGACAGAACCCTTTGTTCTTCCAGTCATTGATGAAGCAGATCTAGACTTGTCTGATCTTGACTTAGATGAAGTCTTTATGACTGATCCAAAAGTAGAAGAAGAAGATGATGTCTTTTGCCCTAAACAACCTCCACCACCACCACCAATATTTCCTACACCACCTGTCATCCCTGATCACCATACAAGATTAACCTACTCATCAACCACATATTCAAAACACTTGTTCACCCTTAATAACAGTCCTCCTTCAAAATGGCATGACGAGATTTTCAATATGTACTCATGGTGTACAGCTGAACTTCAAGCCCCAAATAATACAGTTACCCAAATAATTGCCAAATTTGTAGCAAGACTCACAGGTAGACTAAGACAATGGTGGATAAACCTTGGAGAATACAAGCAAAGACAAGCAGCCCAGAGTAACACATTTGAGGATTTTTTCACGATCCTCCATAATGAATTTCTTGGTTCATTAGCCCATTACACTGAAGTAGCTAGAGATGAGTTCCTACTGATGAAATGCTGTTCTTTTGAAAGAAAAGATTTGGAGAAACACTTTGACCGAATGTCAAGCAGATATTATGCCTTTAATGGCATGGATGATGTCAATTCCAAGCACACATTCTTGAATTCTTTTCCCGAACCACTTGGTGATGAAACTCTTCGCATGATGAATCTTCAAAAAATCACCTTGCAGCGAGCCTTTCTTGGAGACATCTATCAGCATGTCCTCATTGCTTTGGAAAAACTATGCAATCAAAGAAAGTTTCTTTCAGAGATTGACAAGATCCATAGCAAGCTCAAAGACAATTGCAAAAGGAAAGATTTGCAGATTAAGTGCTATGATAAAACTTGTTCTTGTCCAACCAAGAAAAGAGATCATTACAGAAAGTATTTTTGGAAGAAGAAGCATTCTCATCCAAAGAAGAAGTTTTTCAGAAAAAAGAAATGGAAGTTTCTCAGAAGAAAGCAATTCAAAGGCAAAATTTCAAAAGTTTGTTTTGTATGTAGAAAGCCTGGTCATTTTGCAAAAAATTGTCCAAAGAAAGCAAAAGCAGCAAAGCTTTTGGAGCAAGCTCAGATTCATGCAGATGATACCCCATTTTCAGATGTTGAATCACTCTTTTCACTTGATGATGATTATTCTCCCCAAGCCTTGGCAGTCATGGCTTATTCAACCTCAGAAGATGAATCAGATGCAAGCATTACTGATGATTCAGACCCAGAAATCCAAACCATATACACATCTCAGCCTCTTATAGCCCCAATAATTGGCCCCACACGAATAGCCCAAGTTCACATCCTTTTTGATACCTACTCCAGACCCATCCCAGTGATAGCCTTGTTTGACACAGGAGCAGCAGCAACAATTTTTCATCCTAAGATTTTACCAGAAGATTTTTGGATACCCCATCATCAGATGTTCAGAGCAGCCAATGGAGAAACATTTCTGATTACTCAGAAAAGTAAACCCATTCACATTATAATATTCCCAACCCTTACCATTAAACACCAAGTCCTTGGATCTCCTCTTACAGGCAGAGATCTCCTCATAGGATTTGACCTCCTTCACCAGATACCCAGCCTCAGATGGTCCTCAAAAGGCCTCTTGCATAAACAACACATTCTCACATGGACCCAGGTACCACATTTGTTTTCAATAAACCCCTTTGATTCCTTGAAAGCCCAGATCATCAATGAATGCTGTGCAGCCACCCACTCAGAATTCCTCCTCAAAAACCCAAAACCACTATGGAAAAACCCAGCCTTTTTCATAACCCTTCCCTTCAAAAAGAATGAAGATGTTAACCCTACAAAAGCTAGTCATAGAGGTATGAACCCAGAACACTTGTCCCTAGCTAAGCAGGAGTTAGCTACCCTTCTCTCAGAAAACCTCATTGAACCCACAACTTCTCCATGGGCATGTGAAGCCTTCTATGTTAATAAGCATGCAGAACAAGTTCGTAGAAAGCTCAGATTGGTAATCAACTACCAAGATCGTAATCATTTCCTTGTTGATGACAAGTTTCCACTGCCAAACAAAAGTGCTCTTTTCCAGCATCTTTCCAATGCCAAAGTATTTTCAAAGTTTGATCTCAAAGCAAGATTTTGGCAACTTGAAATCAATCCAGAAGAAAGATACAAGACAGCTTTTTGCATTCCAGACCACCATTATCAATGGACGGTAATGCCTTTTGGCCTGAATTTGAACCTCTTAGCCTGGTTTTGATCATGACTTGTAGCCTGGAATATTCTTTGACCACCATTTGACGTATTTTCTAATAATAATTTTACGTGCAAACCAAACACTGGAAACCATTTTCTTGCATTTCTTCCAAAACACAACTAAACAACTGAAAATATTTTCAATTCTAAAAAGTGTTTTCACTTGAAAATATTTTACACTCGAAAAACATTTTACATCAAGTCAAACATAGCCTTAGAAATTGCACCCTATCTTAATCCACTTTGGACAATGGAGTATTTTCCAGTTACATACTTATGAGATTAACTATAAGTGTTATGGTTTTTAAAACTGTAATGGTTTAAAAACCGAAATTGAGTTTGATTTTTGATTTTTATCGAACTAATTTAGGGCCCAAATTTCTTTTGAACTGTCTAATTCAGTTTTTAAAATCAGTGCTTAGTTTCACTTGGTGGGAGGGGGGGGGGGGAATGACTGTGTTCAAAATCTAAGGGTATGTTTGATAACTGTTTTTTCTCCCTTATTTTCTGTTTCTAAAAACAATTTTCTATTTTTGAGACTATAAAACTTGTTTCGCAACCCAAAATGAACAGAAAACAAAAACTATTTTTAAAACTCAATTTGTGAAGGAAACTGAAAATATGTAAAATGTTGTTTTCAGTTTCTAATTTTCAAAAGTTAATGAAAATACGCATTAATTTTATGGATTTGTCTCATTTTATAAGTTAGCATTAAATTTCAAATCCTAGTAACAACATATTTTAGTTTTTTTTTTTAATTTCAACTAACCAAATATGTTTTTTATTTCAAAAATACAAGAAAATTATTATTTTTATTTATATTCCCAAAAACAAGTTTTTGAAAATAAAAAACAAAAACTGTTACTAAATATAACCTAATTCTCTCTATTTTATTTGCGTATGGCCTTTTTTTTTTTTTTATCAACCAATTATTTGTGCTTTTTGTCCCTTTAGTTTTATTATTTATATTATTTGTCATCTCAACCCCTAATGGCCGAGAATCTCTCTATTTTATCTGCGTATGGCCTTTTTTTTTTTTTTTTTAAATCAACCAATTAATGGTGCTTTTTGTCCTTTTAGTTTTTATTATTTACATTATTTGTCATCTCAACCCCTAATGGCCATGAATATGTACGACAAGAAGAGGACTGTCCTTGCAGATCACATGCACGATATAGATACGCTTGAGCAAGGAGTAATATTATAAGCATAAAGAAATTGGGACTTCTTTTTTTTTTTACTTATTTGTTGAGATGACAATTGACAAATGACAAATGACAAATTTTACATGCACTCTCATAACATTTTAACCAGGGGCGGAGGTAGGAGGGTCGAGAGGGGGGGGGGGGGGGGGGCCAATTGCCCTCCCTGAGCTCACCCAACCCCCCCCCCCCCCCCCCCCCCTTTTATATATATATATATATATATATATATATATATATATATATATAAGTTTTTGTTTACTTTAAATTTATGATGTTTAATTTTGCAATTGTATGTAATTGTGTTAGGGGGTCACTCTTGGTTCTAATTGTAATATTCTCTTCTCGGCTGGTGATTAGTAAGAAACTCTTTTAACTTCATATAATAATGACTATATATTGATTGTTTTTTTAAACTTTTATTTGTTTGAAAAATATACTTATAGTCACCTATGAAGTATCTTAAATACAACAACATTTATACTGAATCTAGCATTACGCAGAAGGGGGAAAAAAAAAAACTTAACACTTACCTTATATTTATATGTTAATCAAAATTTTTGTGTAATTAGTCAAGTATTTTTTCTATTATACTAACTATAAAAATTGAAATTAATTTTCTCTTCAGTTCTTTATTTTCATCTTCCCCCTAAAATTAAAATCCTAGCTCCGCCACTGATTTTAACCATACATTAACTATAACTTATTACTTCAATACTTATGGAAAATAAATATGAATTTTATTCTTGTCTATGATCATTATATATACACTTGAGAGTGCTATAGATCATACATGTATGTATTCATGTTCATAATTGACAGAAAACTAAGTTAAAAGATGATTTATTATTTTATGTAACAGTTACATGTAATATTTTTTTACACGAAAAAACTGTGTTAGATTTATTTCCAGACAAAAGAATATGTTAGTGTTACACAAAATACAACCTCCCATTTGAGAGGGAGTTTTATATTTAAGCAAATGCCACATAATAAAGTATTGAGCAAACATGAAAATAAGAAAGAAAGTATCAAAGGATAAAGGGAGGAAGTTTCTGAGTCCCAAACTAAAGTAAATGGTGTAAAGTGTGTTAGGTGTACATCAAAATATCTCTTAGACGTCATAATCCAGTCTCAATCTCATTTAAATAAAAATAGAATTCCATATTATCTTCTTTTGGTTTCAATAATCGAAACCTGCAACCCTATTGGTTCAAACCCAAAAATCAGACAATTTGCCCCAAAATCAACATCAACCTCACAATCCATCCAAGGAATCACCCCCCACCTCCATAAAACCTCTCATTTTCGTTTTTCCTTTTTGCATTATATATCATATTTGAACCAAACCACACAAATTGGAATCCATTCTCTAACAAGACACGTACACTTGTCACTTACCATACATAAAGAAACCACTTGTGAATGACGTGGAAAATAACTCCCCACCCATTCTCTTTGCTTTATTCCCACACATAAACCCCCCATGTAATCTTTCAACAAAAAGTCAGCAATATAGAAAGAAGCAAAATTGAACAAGAAGAAGAAGAGGAAGAAAAAGAAGAAGAAGAATCATTTCCCATTCTCATTGCATGAGAAAAAACCCCCCCACCAAAATGGATAACGAAAATTCAGCTGATCAATTCCATTGCCATATTCCTTCTCAACCATTAGAGTCCAAGAAAATCCATCACCCTTATTATAACAATGAAACTGAACAAGAAAGCCCTTCCTATGACAATGATGGTGATGATAACAAGGTTACACAAAGCTCATCTTCAAAAACCAGTCACTTTGACAACAAAGAAACTGCATTGCAAGGCCTGCCTTCGAGTCTAGTAGATGTTGGCAAAGAACAGAAGAGCTTTATGGCCGTGGCCATGCCAGAAGATAGTGCACGTGAGAGGCTGAAGAGGCACAGAGTTGAGGTGGCTGGTCAGGTTTGGATTCCAGATATATGGGGTCAGGAAGAGCTTTTGAAGGATTGGATAGATTGTTCTGCTTTTGATGCTTCTTTAGTTCCTAATGGAATCATGTCAGCTCGAGCAGCTTTGGTTGATGAGGGAAGGAGAGCAAATTCTAGCGGGTTAAGAATAGAAAACAGGTGTTGAATATTTTGTTTTTGTAAGATGTTTTATTTATTTATTATTGTTTTCAATCACAGTTATGCACGTATCTTAATCTTTTTTGATACTGAAGAAAACATATGTGAATGGTTTCCTGGCTTTGAGGTTAATAGATCGCAGCAAAATATAGGTGATTTTCCTTCTTGTTCTTCCTGTTCTCTAGGTCTAGGTATGATTCTTTAAATAGGACTTTTAATTATTGGGGGTAAAAAAAGGAAAACCATAATAAATAAAAACTTCTGATTTTTTTTTTTTTTTTTTTTATGTTCGTTTTGAAAGAAAATTATTTGGATTTTTTGAATCTGTAGTTTAAATGACTTGAGATCAAGTGTGAAATGATAGTTTTTTTTTTTTTTTTTTTTTAATGAAGGGATCTAAATTTTATTAATATGTGAATTTGAAATAAAATTTCAGAATATCTTGTGTTTTTCTTTGAGAAAAATCCAAAAGTTATATCATTGTGTTGTTAAATTCATATCAAGCAAAAGAATCTAAGTTTTCTTTACTATATATGCAATTCCATAATATTATAAATGTTTTTCTTTGGTCAAAATCTCCTAAAATTATCTTATGTTGGTTAAATTTATATTGGATTTACTTGATAGATCCAGGAGTTTCAATTCTGCAAATCCAAACTCAGGATGAGGATTTTGAAAAGTATGAAGAATGCAACACGTTTCTCTATCGACATTCCTTCTTTTAGTAGGTCATCTTGAATCTTGAATGAATGTTTAGCAAATCAATCATAATTATTAGTCTAACTGTTCAAGACTATCTTTCTATTCCCTTTTCTGGTCTCCGGTCATTGATTGAAAAGGCCTATAAACTCCATTTCTCTCCTCTCAGACTTCACCAGCTTCCAGAAACTATGCATGGTGCGTGGTCCAAGATAATCAAAGGGTAGTTGTGAGAGTTGTAGAAGTGATTAGAAATTTAGAACTATCAGCTAGAGAACCCTAAGGTTCTGTATCCAACTTAACCTAATTTTAGTCAGTAAAATGTAAATTAATGCCCAACTCTCCGTAGTTGACTCAGCAATGTAGATTATTATATTAAGGCTCATACTTTGACACCCAAACAAATGTTGCAACGAATTTCACACTTAGCAAAGTAGTAATAGTGCGCCTTATTCAGCAAAATAAAAAATAAAAAAATAGTAGTAGTGCAATTTCTTTCTTACTGATTTTCTAGCAAGGCGATACTTTCACTAGCTACAACCAGATTTCTTACTTGGGCACTCAATACCACATACATTGTACTTGGTTTGAACTAATAATCACAGAGAGGAGAATGTAAAGCCAGAGACAAAATTATCTTATAAACAACTTATGGTTCAAATGAGCAGAGCAAATCTGCTGCACAGTAATTACAGCCACATTTTCCTTGAGAAATTAACCTTTTCTTGTATTAGGCATAATTACCTTGGTTTATCCAATAGAATAAACTCCCTCCCTACCCAGATGACTGTAGTTTGAAACCTGGCTTCCCCTTTTACTGAGGGGGCTAATGCCATTTAAGCCAAAAGGCTTGGCTAAATAAACTATCTTGATATTTCACAAAACTTCAATTAATGTAGAATTTGTACAATCACTCATTCAGACATAATTGGTATCAAAAAATAATAATTAGAAGTTGGAGCCGTTTCGTGAACCTAGCTTCCATATCTTTATATCGTACCATCATCACTTGCAGTAGCTAGTAGCCATTTCCTGATGATTGACCAAAAAAACAATGTTATTACAAATTGATGAGACTTTAAATGTCCATGGAAAGTTGACAAATAGACCATTTTTATGCTTGGCAAGACATGTTGACCTGTACATAGTGAAGCCAGTTCCCATATCTTGACCGTACCATCATCACTTGCAGAAGCCAATAGTCGTTTTTCCTAATATAAAGGAAAAATCAACACAGATAAATGAGACTAAAACGGTAAACAGATGAATAGAACGCCTTTTAAGCACGGCAAGATGTGGTTACCTGATCTATCAAAATATCAAGAAAACGTTTTAGTTCACAAACAATGAAGTTGTTAGTATATATTGGGCACCCATAACCCATTTACCCACTGGATTTCATCATGTGGGAAAGAAGATTTTGTAGCTATGTGAACGGGATTTCAAGAAGAATTTGTGGCCATGTGAATAGGGTTGCACTTGAGATTTACTAGTAAGAAATCTTACCCCAGGGCTCCATTGCACTGAATTTATATCCATGCCATGTGCCTTTTCCTCCTTCAGCAGCAACTTATACGAAGGTCCATCGACCTGTTATAAAAGCAACAATAGAGTTGATAATCTCAATTGGTAGTCTCAAACTCCAAAAGTAAAAAATCAGGTATATAGAATTTCAAAGAATTTCTAAAGGTTACACTACACAATCTGCCAAATTGGTTTTCTCAGACTTAAAATAAAATCCCCCCCCCCCCTTTTTTTTTTTGATAAGTAATAAGTTTTATTGATATCAAAAATAGAACACCCTAGTACACAAGGAGTGTACAAGGGGTCAAACAATTCAAGTACAAAAATCCCCTTAAAAACTTCATAAAAGGTCAATAAAAAATTCACTCTTCCATTTTAAAAGACCTATGAGAGAACCTCTGTACAGGTGTTAGTGTAAGTAAATAAACATTATTGTCGTCATCAAGATATTAATTTTAAGCTCATCCCTCCAACTGACATGACTTCCAACAAAATGAATTGACAAAGAAAGTTCCCTGTTGGCTGTTGCTCATCTCTACAAAGGACATATATTTCATTCTAGAAAATAAATCTAAATAAGACTATCACTTGCAGGTACAGTTTGTCATGTTCTAATAATTCACACTAATCTCTATCATTGATTTTTTTTTTTTTTTAAACACATTATATGTATGTCTCAGACACATCCACACGGGGTTCTAAACATGGTCCCTCCAAGAAATCATGAAGTGTTTGCAGGGATGCTAACATAAACATCCCAAACAATTTTCTGATTAGTAAGTTACACAAGCACCCAATGAATCTTGAACCCACGACCTACCCTCCACTTTACTCTTAACAAGGAAAGGAGATGCAATTTGAGCTTGAGCTCATTGCCATAAACACCCCCAAGGAAGTGGGGGCAGGAAATAAATATTCAGATCACATAATCTAGAAGACCTTCTCCCCTAAGAATATAAAAATAATAATCCTCAGCACACATGGAGGCTAATATGTATCAGGACAGTGGAGATCAATGCCCATTAATTATATCCATTCAGAAACAATGATGATAATGCGGCATTGTCAGTACTGATGTCAATAAATAAAAAGGTGAAGGGGTATTATTGAATACCAAACCATCTTTTTCCTCCACAAAAAATCGTATGGCGTCATCAGCTGCTCCACTGGCAATAATACCCTCACTGTCATGTTCACAAAGAGAATATAATTAACTCATGGTGGGACAACTTTTTTTGAAAAATAAACAAATAAAAGGAAAGAGTACAACTGCCTCATGTAGGAAAGAACAACTTGCATTAAGTTCACTCAAACCCCACTCCACACACACACACACATATAATGTATGGGCATACAAATATATGTACTTATGTATGTATGTAGCATTGCACATATTTTGATTGAATAAGATGAAAGTAACCAAACCAAATTGAGGGCTAAATCAATACAACGGTCCCCCCCCCCCTTCTTTTATATGAAAAAATATTAGCTAAAGTTAACTTGAGTATTATATAATATCTAATCTTTCTTATATGCTATTTGAACTCTAAGAGGCCAAACAATTGTGATGGTGGACAGGATGATGGTGATAAGTTAATACCCTTCAGCACAAAAATCGAGCTTTTCAAACCAAGCATATGACTAGCCCCCAGACTTAGCATTTGAGTTTAGGAATGGTATAAACACTATTTGATGTCTTAATAAAGCAAGTGTAGAAACAAAGGCTTTCCTTAGCCTCTCCTTATTCCCCTTTTTTTGTGTTTGTGTATGTGTTTTGTGGGTGAGGTGGGGGTTGAGTAAGCAGAAAACATGTGCAGTCACACCCATACTATCATGGCAGAGTATATAGACAATTTACTATTTACAATTTCTGTGGGGCCGTTTGTAATGCTAGTTTTACATTAAAAGGGTGAGCAGATGGGGTTTAAATCTGAAAAAGTTTACAAAAATAGAAGTAAATAGACCCCCAAATGGAACAATTTTTTTTTCTTGTAATTAGTTCAACTGTCACTACCATTTTTTTATATAAGTAAAACAATTATCAGTGAAGTTCGACTGTCACTACCTTGACCAATGAACTGAGAAAATTGTTCGATCATGATAACCTGTGATAGTGCAGAGATGTCTCCTGAAAACCCAAAAGGAGGAACCTTGTATTAGCGTTCAATAAGCAGTCAGACATAAAAGTGTAAAAGACTTGGCAATAAGCACTGCTTTATCAAATAATACAGACTAAATAAATTAACTTCGATTCCTTTGTGATGTATGATATAGTTAATGAAGCAGGTATTATAAAAACAGCATTACAACATTGCATAATTTCTGTTCAACAATAGATGACTCATCCCTATGGAAAAGCATCAAGATAATATTGATTATGCTATTTTTGTATATAATTTTGGAAAAAAAAAAAATGAAACAAACATTATCAGATGAAAATATCCCCTCTAGGCCTCACAGTAAAATCTTGAAATCCTGAATAACTCACTAATATCCCATACCATGTATATAATTACATTTTTTTTTTCTTTTAAGCAAATAATGTATTTATTTATAAAAGCATTAATGGGGTGCAACTCAAGTACAGAGGAAGTATACAAGGGAACATAAATAATTATACAGTAGAGTATTATGAATAAGTCTAGCATAAGCCATATCCTTCTTGTTTCCTTTACAAGCATTGATTTTCTTACTCTTGAAAGTATAAACTTGTAAGAAATATATTATATTCAGCAAAGACCAAATTTCTTCATAATAATAGTGATCGTGGAACACCCTCATCCCCCAAGTGGCGTGTGTGTGGACAGCCTAGGGGAGAGTGGGGAATGTCACACCCATGCACATTTGTGTGTTTGTGAAGTTCATAACAACCTAGCTTCAAAATACCATGTTTCCTATCACAGGCAAGAGAAGAAAATAATCCAATCACACCTAGACATAATATTAGTATCAAAAGGCAACAAGGTGGAAGGGATGGAGATTCAGATTCACATATAACAAGTGAATTCCTAGAGAAAATTGGTTTACACATGCTCTCTAGTCCCTACTTCATCGCTTGGTGCTAACAGAAAGTCCATCAAATATATCTTATATTTAAGAATAGAAGGAGCTGAAGTCCTCCACAAGATGTTGGAAATACATACACACATACTCTGTACCCTCCCATTAATAGAATATCTCAAACAACATTGTAGAAGTTCTTAAATGTGCAACACCAAAAGCAAATTCTCCCGCCCCCAACAAAAAAAAATAGCTAATACATATAAGGGTAGCATAGTCCTCACCAAGAAGCATAGCCATCAGCAGATTGCATACTTGTGCCGTCCATTTCCCATATCTTCAGAGTAAGATCATCACTGCAAAAATAGCGCATTACCATTTCAATTCTTCTTGCCACTATAATTTAAACAACATATTTTCCCACCAATGCCATTAACCGAGTAGCAAAAGCAAAAGACACACATCTCGATTATTTCACCTACCTGCATGTGACCATTTTATCTCCAGTTTTGTTGAAAGAAAGTGCCCAAACCGTCGAAGAATGACCACTGACACATCATTAACACATCATTAACACTCAGGCAAAAATACACTATTTACACAAAGAGGTTAAGGATGCAATGTTAGATTACTTGTTAGGTTCACCTAAAGTCTGAACACACTGCCAATCGTCATCATCATCCGCCCAAACCTACGAGTTATTGATCAAATCAACACGTAATCAAAAACTGAAATTTTCTTCATAATAGGCTAATCATAGACACAAAAAAAAAGCAGAAACATTATACCTTAACAGTGTTATCATAGCTACAAGAGAACAAAACATCCAATGTAGGATGCCACATAACCATCTTAACATCCTGTGTATGTCCTTGCAAAACCGAAACACACTCGTACTCGTTCCCAGGCTGCACTTCCCAAATCCAAACCGACTTGTCCCGACCACACGTGGCGAGCAGCGACCCGGACGCGTTCCACGACACGCTTTTCACCTCATTCTCATGACCCTAAAAATTGGTAATAACACAAGTTTAATGTACACAATTTCACGAGCAATGTACAAAGTTTTTATTGGTATTATTATTACCTCTAAAGTGGAAACACATTCGAAATCGCCACCAACGTTTTCCCAAATTGAAGTGGTGGCATCGAAGCTAGCAACGGCTAGTGATTTTCCTGATGGAGACCAAGAGCAAGATCGGACGGTTCTCGTGTGCGTGTCTTCTAAAACTGCCTGATTAAATTATCGAGTTTGATAAAATAAAAAAGAAAAAGAGTGAGTTAGTTAGTGGGGGGTGTTTGGTTACGGAGATAAGGAAATGCTACCAACCTTGCAGTTCCAAGAGGAATAGGAAGAAGAAGAAGAAGAAGAGGAAGAAGAGGGAGAAGGATTTTGTTCCCAGATTCGAACGGTTTTGTCGCCGCTGCAAGAGGCGAAGACGAGAGGGGTATCGGCGGTGCCGGTGGCCGGGTTCCAAGCGAGGCTCCATACTCTGTCGGTGTGGCCTTCGAGAGTTTGGAGTAGTTTCAGCTCGCAAGCTCCTTCGTAAAACTCCATGGAGAGTTGGGTGATGAGTCCGAGAAGAGTGTGTGAAAATGAAGTTTTTTTGAGATTTAGGGGAAAAAAAAAAGGCAATTTGTTTTCTTTGTTTTGTTTTGTCTTGTTTTTGTGCCGTGATGAGTGGTGAAGACGAGGACGAGTTGATTTTGGTGGTGGGGTTTGGCACGCGCGGAGACGCGTCGGAAGTTTTAGGGTTGGAGGAGCGTGGTGTACTCGTGCTTATGTTTGAGTTCTTTTTATTGAGTTGGTGGCGGCTTTCTTTTTCCCTTTCTTCTCATAGGCCCATAATCCAGAAAACCCCTCCCTTCTTTCTTTTAGAATTTTTTTTTTTTTTTTTTTTTTGGTAAACATAAGTTTAGGTGAGGGAGGCTACTACATAAGTTCAGGTAAGTTTCAGACAGGACTTACATTAAACTTAATTGGTGGCCTATTTAAGAGGATTGCTGACAATAGGACTCAAACTTAGGTCTTTTGAGCGAAGCATTATTTCATATTTTCTCTCCAAGTCTTGTGGCAGATAAGGTCATAAGGTGATTTTTTTAAAAAAATTATAAATTGAGGTTGGAAATTAAATTATGTTTAGGAGTTTATATAATAAAGTAGTATTTCACCTTTATTTCATTATAAAAAAATTTTGCGGTTCTCCCACTTTTGAGTAGGGGTGTTCATCCAATGAATGATATTGACCAAACCATTTGAAATCAAGGTGTGCCTATTACCACCGCACATCCTTAGTGCGATGGTCACTCCACAAGTATAAATGCTTGTGGGGTGTGGAGGGTAAGGGCTGGAGTTCAAGTTTTCAGGAGGGAGCTTCACACACATATACACTTATTAGATAATAATAGAGTAGAATTCTATCTTGTGTCACACAAAAAAAAAAAAAAAGCGTGCTAATTACCTATGATAGGTTTTACGACATTGGCTTCAACCATCAAAAGAAAAGAGAAGAAATTGATGTGCATCAGTTCGATGATCAATAATATCTTCAAATGTAGGCACGAACACAAAATCGACCACCTAACCCTTATTATGTGTCTAAAAATTAATAAAAAGAAAAGTTCTTAAGTGACAAAATTTCATTTAAAAAATAATTAAAATTTTAATGTAAAAGAAAAAACCTTGTTTTGTTTAGAGGAATAATTTTAAAACCACTTAAATAGCATCTTTATGTATAAAGAGTAAGCAATTCGATTCACCTTTCTTGAATCATCACCACTACGATTCATCATTTCTCAACCCCTACGGTGCCTTTCTCTTGTGACAACATCCTCTCATCAATCAAACCATTTGTCATCAAGCCGTTAAGGCGTGGTTTGGCTTTCCCCTATGCAATAATAGAGACCCTTTTTTTTTGGAAAACCAACCATGTTGGTATTGTTAAAATTTTTCTCCCCGCCACCCTTGCCTCTTAAATAAAATAAAATAAAATAAAATAAAATAACTAACCACGTAAGTAAACGCCCTTCACTTTTGAAAGGGATATTTGAGAGGGAATATTCATTCAATTTGATTGCCTTTTGCTATTCAATTTATTCCTATTAAATTGCCAAACAAAATAAAAGATAGGATAAGCCCATTAACATCTCTTTTCTTCCTCATTGGTTTTCCTCCTAAAAACTAGAGATGGGGATGGGTCATCCCTTCTTTCTTCTTAGCATGTATCTTTATTCACTAAAAAAAAACCCACCTACAACAAGAAAAAAAGTTAATGATAGTCCAAAATGTACAACCAGAAAGCCCAAGAAGCCCAGCCCAGAAGAATATCCTCATCATAAACTGGGCCACCTCTCTCCAAACCAGAAACGCTGACTGTGACAATTACAAAACCAACCTCCCAAATTCCCAATTCTCCATTTCATTCACCGAATCAAGGCCGAGCGAGCTAGAGCTCTCACCGAACCCTAGCGAACAAGATCAAAGATTCAGGAGCGAGAGCAAAAGAGAGAGACCCAGCAAAGCCAAAATCGCCATGGATTCAGCTGCCAGAAGAAGCACCGCCGGAGGAGGCATCTTCGAAGGGCTTTACAAGGTGCTCATGCGCCGCAACTCCATCTACGTCACCTTCGTCGTCGTCGGCGCTTACTTCGGAGAAAGGGTCAGCCTTTTCAATTTTCCCATTTCAATTTCATTTTTTTCTGCTGAGAAATCTGATTGGAAGGACTAGGAAAATGATACTCTCTGACTTTGATAGGTCTCAGATCCATAACATGGTTGCGTAATTTTTTTAATTTTTTTTTTGAAACCCATTAGATTGGACTATAAGAAATTACTGAATATCACCTTTGAAAGCTAATATCTTTCCCAGCAGTCAAGTTGAGATTTATTTTTTGGTTGCTGTAGTGACAGGTTATGGTACTTTTCAGATTCAAAATTTTTAGTATCACTTTGTGCCAATGAGGCCTCCCCTTGTAAAAAAGCAAGGTGAAGAGTGAGATCATGGGTTCAAAACCCAATGGGTGTGTGAATATGAAGAAAGTATCTCATGTATAAGATATATGCATCACCATCTATGTGGAATCAACACATAATGAGAGAGAAGTTGTACATACCAAATCCATAAGATAATTATTGTCGTGTAACTTCCCAATAAAAAATGTGGGTTTTTGCGTTGCATGTATTGTTAGTAAATAAATAGAGGACTGGGAAATGTAGGTCTTTTTTCTTTTTCTTTTTTTCTGGTCATTTGTGGGGATTGAAGTTGAAACTTTAAGAGATTTGGATTACATTGATTCTCATACTGAAGTTTTTGGGTACTGGGTAATTAGAGTGTCCCATTCAATGTTACTACTGAAATTTTATTTGCTTCTGTATTGTCAGTTATTAAAAGAAGAATTATATGAGAAGTCTTCTAATATCTTCATAACTGGGTGCAGGCTGTGGATTATGGAGTTCATAAACTCTGGGAAATGAACAATGTTGGGGTATGACATCTATTACTATAATAGAATTTATGTTTATGGTTTGTTTGCTTGCTCTTACACACTGTTGAGTTTTACACTGCATTAAAAGCTTTATAATTATATGGCTATTTTATATCAAAATTCTATTTGTGTGCTATATGAAGAGATGTGGGCTTAAGAAATGATGCTTTTTTTCCTTACAAGTTTCTATAAATTTCTGTTAGGTACAGAACATTGTACAGAATAGAATCGTAAACCTTTTATTTATTGATTTCACTCACATTCTGTTTTTTGTCTCGTTACATGATTGATTTTTGCTGTATGGCCAGAGGTTTTGCATGTCTTGATTAGGTTGAGTTCTTGCAAATGTTTGGATACTCAAGCCCTTGGTTGTACATCAGGATGGTCATGATTAGATCTTTGTTGACAAGCCAATCTGAATTGGGTTTTAAATTTTGATACAATTCAAGTTCAGATCATATTATTGAATATTACCATATAGTAGGATCTGACCCTGATCTTTCTGATTCACTTGAATCCTATTGGTTTCGGCCTTATTATTGCAAATTTTTTTGTTTCCCTTGTTCTATTTGCAATGGATTGAAATGATTTAAGTTTTAGACTTGTTAGACTTGTGTGCAGTGTAAGCTTGGAAGAAGGAAATAAAATTTTCCTTAGATGTAAATTTGATAATAAAGTAGATATGACGTGAGACAGCAGCACAGAGGTTGAATTGACAGATTTAGAATGCTGGAATTTACATGGCAGTGGGTTTATTGGATTTGGGATGACTAAGATTAGGGGTTTATTGATGGAAAGGGATTGGAAAATAGAAATAAAGTTTTAATGGTAAAAAGGAATAATAGGATTTGAGGATGAAACAAAGGGGAAATTGAGTTGCCGCTCTAGGGATGTGAACAGTAACCCAAGAACAAATTAGATTGTTTGTAGGAGATGGTGTAAAACCTACTATATGTACCCTCCAATAAATTATTGCCACATCAAGCTTTTTTCAAAGTGTAACACGGACTATAGTTTAGGGTGCTAACCGTGCATTCTGAAAGTTTAGAGTGCAAAGTGTAATTTGGGATATAGCTTACGGTGGTAAAGTGTAATTATCCCAAAATATGGACTTCTTGAAACCCTAATAAGAGGGGTTCTACTATGAAGCTCAAACTAAATAACTAAACTAAAACAAAAATATAAAAATAAGACGCAGTGGGCCATTAGTATAACTGATGCACATAAACCAGAAAATTGCAAGATTGCCCCAATTAAAATTAAGTAAAACTTATAAGAAGTCTGACTAGAGCTATTTAATTCCCAAAAGCATAATAAAATACAAGTCATAAACTCATAATCTACTTCCCAATACCTATTTAAGCTCCTAAATACGTTTGGTGTCATCTGACATGTGCCAAATGAATGTTTGGGTATGGTATTATATACCTCTACTTGGCAAAGTTGAAGTTCTTTACTACTGTGCAGGCCAGAAATACTTATGCAGTAGTTATAATTTCTCAGCTACAGTATTGTATAATGCTCTGTTTACTTCTCTAGTCTTAGATTGTAATGCTGCCTGCTATTAGTTACCTATTGGCTTGAATTTATGTGCATCAGTGTATACTTGAAACTTAAATATGGAGGTTTCATGTGGTGAAGCAATAAGATCAGATGCATTAAGCTTGAGCAGGCACTTAAACTTACATGGCCAACTCTTAAGTGGAGAATCTAACCAGCTGTGCCTAGGAATTAGAATACCTTACCAAATTGATAAATTTGAAACTGAAGGAAATGTTTTATATATTTGAAGTTTATCCAGTTGACAATTGATTTGTATTCAATAGCATGTGCTAGTAGAAAATCTGCTTGACAACACAACATCAAAGTGCTGTTGAGTGTATTTACTAGTCTTACCTCCATATTTGATTTGATTTCTTGTTATGCTGCAGAAACGTTACGAAGACATTCCAGTTTTGGGTCAAAGGCCTGCAGAAGAATGAATTTATAAATACCTCTACTTGGCGTTTTTCAAGTCCCATACCTTTGGCAATTTGAAGCATTTATGTGCTAGGTAGCATTTGCATGTTTGCAATAAGTGTAATATGCTTGTGTGCATTAAGACATCTTTTCCAAGCATAGTTTGAGCTTTTTGGAAGTACTGAGTTGGTATAAATTCTGGATGACTACAATGATTTCTATGAGAACATTGTATTTATCTGTTTACTGTCACAGTTTCTTATCAGGTGATTTGCTTATGATTGATATGATAATGATGCTGATTTTACTATAAAATGAAGGAAAATTTGTGGAACCCCATACTTATATGAATGTTTTGTATTCTCTGAATTCTTTAAAATAAAATAAAGGAAAAAAAAAAACAGAAACCAATTGCGATAGCGAAATTAAGACAATCAGGTGTTTGATCATTTAAAGATAAAAGTAGGGGGGACAAGTTTTTTTTATTACCTTTTTTTTTTTTTTTACCAATTATAGAGAAGGGAAAGTTGTTAGGGGGCATTTGGATCATTGTAATGTAACACTCACATTACTAGGAGAACGTTTAGTAATGTGAATTAACGATGTTTGGTTTATTCATTTATGCACAACTTTACAGTTAATTATCAAAATAATTATTCTAAAGTGACTAAAGAAATCCCAAAACAAGAAATTAGCCAAATTATATCTCAAAATGTTCAATATGACCAAAAGTTAAACCTAACATACAGGCCGCAGGGTCGATTGTGGTCGGATCAAAAATTTATTAGTCTAAAACAAGTGGTTATTTTTATGACGTTGACCTAGTTATTTGGTCTCTTACGGGTCAAATTAACCCTATATCAACCATTTTATTGTTTCACATTGCAGAAAATTTGAACACGCTTCTAAACTTTTTTTTCCGTACTTCTTTCAATACAAATAAAAGAACAAAAATAAAATAAAATACTTCTTTCAATACAAATAAAAGAACAAAATTAAAAACTTAAGCTAAAAGTTGAATCATACATAAATCCTTAAAACAAATTTAATAATCAATTCTAAGAGTGTACAAAAGTTAAATCACGGCTATGTTAGTTTTGCCAAAAGAACCAATTCTATAATCTTAACGTCACGAGAGTCGTCCACCTTCACAATTCCGTCACTGCCATCAACACCAATCAACTTCCCAGTGGTACCACGTTGCACACCAGCCATAATTTTGACCTTGTCGTTTTTCCTTGGTGCCACTACGTCCATTTCATCAGGAAGAGCTGTCATGGTTTCATCATTTTCACCAAGAACAACCCTACAAGAGCCATCCATAAGCACCTCTCGAACAATTCCAACAGCAGATTCTTCCTCTCCCAACTTGCGAACATTTACCACTATGTCTCGCATAAATATGGTCCTTCATTGTCACCACCTATAACAGGAGACACTGTATCCAGACCACCAATTCCAGGAGTGCTAGGAAGATAGGAAGCTGAGTTTGGAGTTGAAGGCAAGTAAGGGCTAGGAGCATTGGCATAAGGAGGAGAACTACTATCATATGTATGTGAAGGAGTTCCTGGTTGATACTGCGGAGTACTAGGTGTATAAGGATTCCATGCTTGATCACGCATAGGTGTATAAGGATTCCATGCTCGATCACGCATAGGTGTTCTCATGCCATCATGAATTGGTGTTGTTCCAGGAATATTATCCCTCATAGGAGTTCGAGAAGGATGCATCGGGGTCTCACTCCCGGGATATGGGGTAGAATTAGAATCAATCACATTCCTTTTTTCAGATATAAATTCTCGATCAACTGTGACAACTTTAGTCTGTGACTCCAATTCAACCCGAACTAATGAGCCCGTAACTTCTTTGACAATCCCATGGCAGCCTTTGTAAAGAGGCTGCCGGATCATCACTCTTTTACCAACCAAATCATCATGCCCTCGAGAAAATCTATTTGACAATTGAGGATTACTGCGAGGTGGAGCACCATAATTTCTAGCACCCTTGGCACGTGATCCTCCAGCAATAACACAACAATTGGCTTTAGCACAAGTAAAGCCAGCGTGCTCAAGGTGATGGCGATCATAGATGAACAAGACCCCTCCATATATATGTTGCACAGGGCCTTGTTTCCCTTTGCAAGGACCCGAAACGATCTTCACAACATCTTTTGTAGCTACTGTATTCTGATTCTGATCTTGCACACTCATTTTCTTATCAATCTTGAATTTGATCTCTCTCAACTTCACAAGAGCAACCTGACCATGTATGTCCGGAACTCCCATGAGAACTCGACACGCTTCTGTACTTTCTACACCAATTATTACACCAAAGCTCTTATTATTTAGAAGCACTAGATCATGAATCTCGTAGTCCCCAATTCTTGTGAGAGTACCGGAAGTAATTACCTCAGAGCTTTCCACAACATTGTCAGCAAATACACGAATGTGTTCCTTATTTGTATCAGACAAAATTACGAGGACATGTTGCTCTACCTTAACAACCATACCAGCTGTACCTTCAACTGTACCAGAGACAACCTTGACATGATTCCCAGGTTCGAAACACTTACAAAGCTCTTTTTCATTCACAGAAATAGTTTTAGGAAGGCCCTTCATATCTGGTCTGATGTGAACATTATCTTCCTCAACCTTCTCAACCCATCCTTTCAAGTTCTTGAGATCTCCCTTGACAACAATAACCGCATCACCCTTCACAAAATGCCCTTTCTTTCTATTTGCAAATAAAGTTGATAAATTGGCTGCTATATCACCAAACTTTTCAACTTCATCCAAAGTAGGCTTTATATTTTGAGAGTTGATTGATTTCATCGATACCTGTTTGTACAAGAAACCATCTTTAAACATCATGGCATCAATTTTGTCAAAATAATCACCAGTCATTGGATCTCGACCGCGCTTTACAGTAATATTCAGTTCTCTGGCCTCATCAATGTTCATAAAACGTGGACGAGGAACAACAACACCTCTACCCGATTTGTTTCCAACAGCAAGAGCCTGCAAGTCTATCCTTGGAATCAATTTCACAGTAACTCTTTGCCTCACATTATCAACATTCACCACCTTTGCAAGATCTCCTTTATATGTCCCATTCTTGATTCTGACCCAACAAAGATCCATTGCTTTTGCTTTGTTTTCAACCGTAAGAACATCGGTCATCTCTTTGATAGGAACAAGCTTAGGCATTCCTTTTTGTGAAGCAAATATATTGCGCAAACCTTTGCAAGCCTCCTTAACATGGGCTTCTTTGTCAGCTTCAACATAGACATAGCCTTTAAGATGATCAAGAGCAATGGCAGACCTAATATTCAATTCAGACCCTTTATCAATACACTTCTGCATCAAGCAAACAACCACTTCTTGTTCATGTCCAATCGCACACTTCACCATCCACAGCTTCGGGTCTTTAACAGAAGGCAAATAATATTGATGCTGTACTTCACCTTCTTCATCTTCTTCATACTCTTCGCGCAAAGCATATCTCTCTTGGATTCTCTTCTCAAGAGCTTCAACATCTTCGTCTTGTTCTTCATCTTCGCGTGGCAGTAATGGGCAACGATACATTCTTCTACGACGATCATCATCATCATCACCACCATCATCATGAAGATCCGCACCGCCATCAATGAAGTCATCTTCGCCATCCTCATCTTCTTCTTCTTCCTCATCAGTATCGACCTGTGCCTCGTCATCTATGAATCGTAAGCCGCTGCTCTTCTTCTTCTTCTGTTGCTTCTTGCCTCTGCCACCATCAAAATCATCGTCGTCATCGTCATCGTCATCTTCTTCATCATCATCCTCCTCGGCAACATCGTCTACGAAAACTGATCTGGGGCGCTTCCTACTCGATTTGGCTCTCTCTTCCTGCTCCTCCTCGTACTCTTCTCTGTGATGACGGCTCGACATCTCTTCTATATGCCTCTTTTCGACTCTCTCTCTCTCTCTCGCTCTCTCTCGTAAAAACTTTGTGGGTTTTCAGAGTGAAACTCTAGGTTTGATAGAATGGGAGCGAGTGAGTTTATTTGGGTCTGTGAGTGAAGATGAGGAGGGAGGCTGTATTTATATAGGAAATTGTGCTTGGAGTGCAAGTTAAGTGTAAACAGAAAAGGTTAGTCGGTTTCCTTTTTCTTTTCTTTTCTTTTTTCTCTTTTTTTTCCCCTTATTTGTTGTCTTTTTCCTTTTCCTTTTTATTTATTTAAGGGTTTAGTCTTACTATCTATAGTATTATTATTTATTTATACTATTATTTAGCTTTCCCGGTTTGAATTCTTTACTTTTTTTTCTTTTTTTAGTTCAAAAATACTCATATATCCCTATATTTAAATAGAGATAAAATTAAAGGGCAATTTGGTAAAATTGTAACTCTAACTTCTACTAAAATATTACCTAAAAAATAATACTACTTTCCTGTTAATTTTCAAATTATTTTATTCACTTATAAATTAGATTCTCAAAATAAATATTATATATATGAGAAATGATATGTCCACAACATTTTTACAACAAATCATAAGTGGCAAGTTGTTACTGGTTTTATTGTTGGGGTAAAAAAGTAATCTTAGTGTTAAGTTCAAATTTGAACCAATAATAACTAACCACCTATAATTTGTTGTAAAAATATATAAAATAAAAAACACAAATTTTTTTCTACAAAATAGAACCACTAAAAAAAAGCTTTATTGCACGCGCTTCGTGCGTGTGATAAAGCTAATATATTTTTTAAAGGATTTGTTCTTACTATATAATTCAATAATTCTGTTTAATCTAATCTCAAAATAATGAATAAACTAAATCTGTTTAATCAAATTATATATGTTCATTTTTAGGGTCCACTGTCATAAGGCAATGTTAAGACTTTTTTGAATAAGCACCGTATATTTTTGGTGTAATGGTCACTCCACAAGTATAAATACTTGTGGGGTGTCGGGGGTAAGGGTCAGGATTTAAGAGTGTGTTTGTTTGGAGGTGAAATAGAGAGGATGGAAAACTTTTGAGAGAAAATGAGGAGTAAAAACTTTTTAAAAAGTGTTTGGTTGGAAGAGAGGAGAGGAAAGGAAAAAAATGTGGTGGGCTTGAGTGTTTTCTCCTAGACCCACCAAAATTTTTTTCTCTCCAAAATTAGGAGAAAAATGGGAAAGAGAGTGTGATTTGTTATATAATAAAAATGTCCCCAGTTTCTTTCCTAACCAATGTTGTTTTTTTTTTTTTTTTAATCTTTTGCTTTCCTGGGACATTTTGCCTCTTCCTTTTTTCCTTTTTTCTCTTTTTTTCCTGGGCAACATTGGCTCTTTTTTTTTTTTTGGGCAAAATTTGGCTCTTGTTTAACTAGATGTGATTTTTTTTTCTTGATATGATTTTTATTTTTTTAATAAATTTGGGTGATTTTTTTTTTTGCTTGTTTGTTACTTTTTTTTAACAAGGATATGTGAGTAAATTTATACAAACTCGTTTTTTTTATCCATCCACTTTTCCACCCCTCCAACCAAAGGGACCTCAAATCTCCAAGAAAGAAACTCACACACATATATACTTAGATTATGTTAGAGTAAAATTTCTATCATGTATAAAAAATAAATAAAAAAAGACATTCATTTTATTAAATTTATAATGTTGTTTATTGCTTTTAGTTTAAAGATCATTTGTTTATTAGCTTTTATTACTTTTTATACCTATTAAAAAAAAAGACATCATATCATATCATATATTGATGTTGATGTTGATTTTTTTTTTTTTGAGAAACATCATATGTTGATGTTCTCCTCGTGACTTATGAATTATTAAGATAGTTGATTTTGTTCCCTATAAAAAAAATTAGTTTATTTTATGATAAAAGAAAAAAAAACTTTTAAGTAAAACTCTATAATATAAGTTTAAAAAATTTTAAATTCAGGAGGGAGCTTCACACTTTTGGCATGATGGTCATTTTACAAATATAAAGTTATTGTGGGGTGAAAGATAGGAGCTAGGGTTCAAGTCTCTAAAAGAGAACTTCAGACACATATATTACACTTAAATTAGAATAGAATATAATTTCTATATCGTATAAAAATAAATTAAATCCTAATTTCAATAAAATTATATTATCAAAATTTTCAAATAAAAAATTATTTTGATCATTATCATAATTTTGTGTCTTAATTTAATTAAACTAACATCCTACATTAAATGCTTGTTGTAAGTGCACAATTGCACCTGGCCCTAAGAACAGTTACGGGCTCAGGCCCAATGAGCCTTAAACAATATGAATTTGTAGAGGGTGGGCTTGAAACCCAGGTTAGAAGTGTCTGAGGATTAAATGACAAGCCAAAGATTGCAAACACTTGAAAACAACAAGGAATATTGTAAATCAACCTGCTCGGACGTAAGCCGAGAGCTGTTCTTATATTATCTCTTTCTCTTTTTTCTTTTTCTTTTTGATTACATAAAAGGGAACCCCCCATTCCTGTTCTAGGTTCCTCCTTAAATACTCCTCTTTTTGATACTTTGTACACGTGTTGCCCCAACTCCCCCTTAGCCTAGATATTTCTTTTCTCAGTGCCTTTGAATAGTAACCAGAAGTTTCCCTTCCACTGTTCAGGTGTCACTTCCCCATTAATGCGGCCAGGGTGGTAGGTGCAGGGTCTTTAATGTGGAGGTGGCAGCCTTTATCTTTGGTATTTCTCTAACATCGGTGCTTCTAGGACATTCAAGGGTTCACCCCCTTTTAACCATTGGTCTTGACCGTGTCATTCTCTAACATTTACCATGAAGTTCCGGGTTCTCCGGTGTCCGTCCGAAGGGAAATTCACCCTCGGCTGGATCCTCGGATCCTCGGCGTATGGGCCGACCCGTAGTACTAACAAGTTCTAAACTCAAGAGCAGGTCGGCCTTCCTTAGCATGGCCCAAAGGCCCACATCCCCATCAGGGTCTTTTTACTCCCACAATAGCCCTTCAAAACTCTAATTTTCAACGTCCGAGGAGAAAAATAGGGTTTTGATCTGACGAGAACCTACTCCACACACTTTGTGAGTGACTGCGCGTGTGGAAATCGTTTCGCGTCCCAGAAGATGCCACTTGGCGGTTTTATTTTCAAAAACGCACGCATTTATTGCTGTAAGCTACACTTTGTCCCCCACGTTCAACGGCGAGATGGGTATCAACGGTCCTCGTTACTCCACGAAAATTTGGGCGGGACGAATGTAATTTCGAGGCCGCTTTTCCGCACATTGTGACGCTTTGGGAACCTGCGCCTTCATTTAATTCCCCAGGGGCTAATCTCATCAAAACATCAGTAATCATACTTTATCTGCAGAAAACCGTGGAAATTTGCACACCTTCAACTTTGTAAGTTCTTGCTCTCTCTATTCTTAACCTTTTCTCCTCGGATAGAGTCCTCGGCTGTCCTCGTAGATATTCTCCCCTTTAGAGTTTAGCCTTTCGTTCTTTTCTGATGGGTAGGTTTAAGTGTCTAGTTGATACCGCCGCTGGAATGGAAGGCTTCAGAGCCAAGTATAACATTCCCGGCGATGTAGGTTTAAAATATTGCCCGGCAGAAGCCGTGGCCGGTTCTAGAAAAGAGGGAGAGGTTATCATCCCAATGATAGCCTTTATAGAGGGTGGGATGACCCTCCCAATGAAACCTGTAACTAGGGAGTACCTTCGCAACCACCGGTTGTGTCCCGATCAGTGCCTCCCAAACGTTTTTAGAGTTTTGGGTAGCGTCGATGCTTTAAACGAGCAAATGGGTCTAAACCTCACCTGGCACGATGTCGTCTTTCTGTACGAGTCCCATAAACTCTCCAAAGTAGGTTACTACATTAAATCCCACTCCAGCGTCGTTAGGCTAATCTCCTGTCTGCCCAAATCCAACAAAGGCATGAAGGATGACTACCTGATCGTCTCTGGGAACTGGCACGACGGCCTCCACTGCCCAGTTGAGTGGGGTGATCTAGGTGCAACACCTTAGGATTAACCTCCCCCCCACACAAACTCCTCTAATGCTCACAAACATGCACACTAACATGTATTTATATTTGTTTAACTTTATCACTTGCTGTGTGAATCTGACCATGTTGTTCACTTTCACGTCTTTCTTTGCAGATAAGCAACACGTGCGTCCACGCTTAAGCCACTGCAGCGTTGCCGATCTAAACCGAGTGCTTCGCTCCGAGGTGTTTGTCAGCGAGGACTTACAACTTAGAGCTGCTCATCTGATTCTGGGGTACACTCCCATCTCTTCGGACTTCCAGGAGATAGAAAACGCCATAGTCGCGGGTGACCGAAGACGAAGGAGAATAAACGTAGCCCGGCCCCACTTTTTGGACGACCACGATCTCCCTGACGCCCCTCACACCGTTTTGTACAACCAGCCCATAGCGGCAATTCCCCTCGCCGTGCACTCTCAGGCAACCGTTGTTCCAGAAGAGCAGGTGTCTTCTTCACATACACTAGACGAAGAGATAGATCAATTCCAACTTGAAGACACCGAAAGACCTCGAGGGAACCAGTTCGTCGTACTCTCTGATGAGGAAGAAGAAGCCACTGAGGCCTCTGGAATTTCAGGATTAATCGTTGCCCAACCAGAGGACGAATCCGAGGAGGAAATGGACAGGATGAAGGGTCTCCTGACTAATAGAGCTGCGAAGGTTGTTGAGAAAAAGACGGGGGGGTCCCAAGCTCTTTCATCCTTGCCACCTCCCCCTCCTCCAGCTGAGCCAAAACTTCCAACCGAGGATCCCAAAAAGAAGAGGAAGGGGGAGGCCGAGGGGACAGGCGGCAAGGAAACAAAGAAACCGCGACAACAACCGCCAGCCGTTCAGCAGCAGAAGCTGGATAAAGGCAAAGGCAGGGCCCGCTCAGTTGAAAGCGGGGAGATCAGAGCGAGGCCGAAGTGCGCCGAGCACCGACCACCTGGTCCCCTGACTTAAGGCTGGACGGTGCACCCATCTCCTGCCAATCCAGTATAAGGGCGGTTCAACAAGGCCATGCCCACCACTTGGCCGAAGTGTTGGAGCGCCCTCTTCTGCTGCCCAAGGACATGGAAACCTTGGAAAAAATGAGCCAGCCACAACTATTCCTCTCTTTAAAAAGGGATTTAGCGCTGGTAAGTTTAACCCCTTTAGGAAGATTCCAATTTTTAACAATATCAAATTATTCATAAGTGCCTTGCTATATCTGACTTCCTCGCACTTTACTGCAGGCCATTCAAGAAGTCTTCGTAGCCGAGAAATTTATAGAAGATACTCAGAAGAAGGCCAGAACTGAGTTTGAAGTCAGGCTGGAGACTGAGAAGTCCTTGGGCACAGCCCTTGCTGAAAATGAGAAGCTTACCTCGGAGGTGGCTGAGCTAAAGAGAGAGAAAAATGGGGCCGAGGCGAACCTGAAGACCATGAAGACCCAGATAGAAGGGCAGCGCAAGCTTCTTCGTGAAAAAGATAACGAGCTCTCCCAAGCCCAAAAGGAGCGCTCGGATTTGGAGAAAGAACTTGCGCGAATGAAGGAGGAAGCCGGCGCATTCCATCGTTCTCTAGAAGCCGCCAAGCAGGCGAGTTATAAGGAAGGGGTAACAACCACCGAGGAGCAGCTGACAGAGGCCTTCGCGGCTTTGTGCCGGGAGTACTGTCAGAAAGTCTGGGGGGAAGCCCTAAACGTAGCTGGAGTTCCTCTATCCTCGGATCTGAGGAAGTCCGAGAACGTTTGGCTTCCCCTGGAGATACAGGAGATTGAAGAGGCTCCTACTGCTACTCCTACCCCTGAGTTAACTCTCCCTGCTCTGCCTCCGATGGTCCCACAGCTAATTCCAGATCCTACAGAACCTTCAGGTTCCAACAAAGAGAAGGAAGGAGGCGGGGATGCAGAGAAGGACTTGAGCCAGAAAGTGGAACCCAACGTCCTTCCAACGAAGACAGCAGACAAAGGAAAGCAAGCCCTGACTCCCTTTGAGCTGGAGTTGAAAAAGACCGAGGCCACCAGTACCTCTCAGCAAGACCCCCCTCCAAAAGCTTAGGACCTAGCTTTAGGACTTCTCTTTTTCTACATCCGGATTAAATATGTAATGTACATTTAAGTGATTAATGAAGAACTATTTCGTTTGATTCTCATTTATGTCGCATCCATTTTACTTTATTCTTGTTATATTGGTCATAAAGATTGCCATTAGTACATGGTCAAAAAGGGGCAGAGCAAACAAATCTAACTTCAAGTTTTGCACAATCATAACCTCCACGCAGTCATTCGCGTGTTATTAAAAACTTAATAAAAAGTGATATGGCTAATATGTTTAAACAATGCCTTGGTTAAAAAAGAGAGACCTCATATAACGATTAAAACCTTATAATGTGCAGCATTGTTTTTAGTAGGATGTAAGATCCGAGGACCACTCATTCCTCACATAAATTTGCTTAATACTTTTAAAGAAATAAAACTTAAGATCCGAGTTATTGAGCGGTAAGACACTAACTCCTAGACACAATAAGAAGTTAACTTTGATCAAGTTTATAGTCCGAGGACAAGACTTTAACTAATTTTCCATTTGATTCTTTAGACCATTAACTTCAAATGTTAATTTTCCCAAAGTAGGAGGTCCGAGGACCCGACACAACTAAGGTTCTGTTTAACAAATGACAAGACAACAATTTCCACAAGGTTTGTGGTCCGAGGACTACACTTAACCAAGTTTCTGTTTGATTCTTAAGAACAATAGCTTCAAATGTTAATTTTCCCAAAGTAGGAGGTCCGAGGACCAGACATAACTAAGGTTCTGTTTAACAAATGACAAGACATCAATTTCCACAAGGTTTGTGGTCCGAGGACTACACTTAACCAAGTTTCTGTTTGATTCTTAAGAACAATAGCTTCAAATGTTGATTTTTCCAAAGTAGGAGGTCCGAGGACCCGACATAACTAAGGTTCTGTTTAACAAATGACAAGACATCAATTTCCACAAGGTTTGTGGTCCGAGGACTACACTTAACCAAGTTTCTGTTTGATTCTTAAGAACAATAGCTTCAAATGTTAATTTTTCCAAAGTAGGAGGTCCGAGGACCCGACATAACTAAGGTTCTGTTTAACAAATGACAAGACATCAATTTTCACAAGGTTTGTGGTCCAAGGACTACACTTAACCAAGTTTCTGTTTGATTCTTAAGAACAATAGCTTCAAATGTTAATTTTCCCAAAGTAGGAGGTCCGAGGACCCGACATAACTAAGGTTCTGTTTAACAAATGACAAGACATCAATTTCCACAAGGTTTGTGGTCCGAGGACTACACTTAACCAAGTTTCTGTTTGATTCTTAAGAACAATAGCTTCAAATGTTAATTTTCCCAAAGTAGGAGGTCCGAGGACCCGACATAACTAAGGTTCTGTTTAACAAATGACAAGACATCAATTTCCACAAGGTTTGTGGTCCGAGGACTACACTTAACCAAGTTTCTGTTTGATTCTTAAGAACAATAGCTTCAAATGTCAGAGATACTCATAACTTTAAAATGTTCACTGACAAAAGCACATTTTATTAATAATAATACCTTCTAAGATTGTTTACATTCCATGGGCGTGGTACAATTTTTTCATCTAGGTCAGCTAGCCGATATGACCCTATGCCGGCTACTGAAACAATGCGATAGGGGTCTTCCCAGTTGAGTCCTAGCTTACCCCAAGCTGGGTTCTTAGAGGTGCCCACAACTTTTCTTAGTACGAGATCACCAGGTGCAAGTGGCCTTAGCTTCACGTGGGCATCATATCCCCGTTTTAGCTTCTGTTGATAATAAGTCATTTGGACCATAGCTGCCTCGCGCCGTTCCTCAAGTAAATCAAGACATTTCTCCAGGAGTCCCTTGTTATTCTTCGGGCTAAAAGAACTTGTCTTTAGGGTGGGGAAACCAGATTCCAAAGGTATCACCGCCTCGGCCCCATAAGTCATAGAGAATGGCGTTTCTCCAGTGGACCTGCGCGGTGTGGTCCGATACGTCCACAGAACATGAGGGAGCTCTTCTACCCATCTGCCTTTCGCATCGTCCAACCTTTTCTTAAGCCCACTGACTATGACCTTGTTAACGGCCTCGGCTTGCCCATTTCCCTGAGGATAATATGGGGTGGAGTACATATTTATGATACCCATGTCACCGCAATACTTCCTGAAAGCTTTGCTGTCAAATTGAACTCCATTATCTGATATAAGTGTATGTGGTATTCCAAATCTAGTGACGATGTTCTTCCACACAAATTTCTTGGAATTAACATCTCTAATGTTTGCCAAGGGCTCCGCCTCAACCCATTTAGTAAAGTAATCTGTTCCTACAAGCAGCCATCTTTTGTTACCTGCTGCCCTCGGAAATGGCCCCACTATATCCAATCTCCACTATGCGAAGGGCCAAGGACTGGAGAGGGGGTTAAGAACTCCTCCAGGTTGATGGATGTTAGGGGCGAACCTCTGGCATTGATCACATTTCCTGGCGTAGTTTTGAGCCTCCCTTTGCATATTGGGCCACCAATAACCCTGAGTCAGAGCTCTGTGGGCCAAGGACCTTCCCCCAGTGTGGCTGCCACAAATTCCTTCATGCAGTTCTTCCAAAAGTGCTTCCGTTGAGTCAGGGTGCACACACAACAAATACGGTCCTGAAAAGGATCGTTTATACAGTTTCTAATCCTCGGACAACCAAAAGCGTGGCGCCTTTCGACGTATCTTATCTGCTTCCGATTTGTCCTCGAGAAGGATGTCATTCTTAAGAAAAGACACGATCGGGTCAATCCAACTAGGCCCAGGCCTTACTAGATGGATGCGAGCCACATTGATGGGGGTAAGAGTTGGCTTTAGCAAATCCTCCACAAGGATAATCCTGGGCAAACCCTGAGCCGAAGATGTTGCCAATGTGGCTAAAGAATCTGCATGGGTGTTTCCACTCCTAGGAATGTGAGCTAAGGCAAAGGAGTCAAATTCAGCTTGTTGACGTTTGACCTGGGCCAGATATTCCTGCATTCTGGGGTCTCTAGACTCCATGGTCCCCATGACTTGGCCGACCGCTAACTGAGAGTCCGAGAACACATGGATTTCCCTTCCACCCATCTTACGTACCATCTGCATGCCTACCAAGACTGCTTCATACTCGGCCTCATTGTTAGTAGCCGAGAAAGCCAATCTTAAAGATTTTTCGAAGACAATTCCTTCTGGGGACATTAGAACAAGTCCAACACCAGAACCTCTCTAATTAGAAGCCCCATCCACATACACTTTCCAAGCCGAGGGCATTGCGGCCATGATCACACCAACTGATTTTTCACCCATGTGGGCCTCTTTTAGAGTTTCTTCCAGCAATGGTTCAATAAACTCTGCCACCAAGTCAGCGAGGACCTGACCCTTCACTGAGGTGCGAGGCTTGTATTTAACGTCAAAAGCCCCCAGGATGGTCCCCCACTTTGCTATCCTGCCTGAGTAGTCGGCACTACGTAGCACTGCCTTGAGGGGCAATTGGGTCAGGACAACCATGGTGTGGGACTGGAAATAATGAGGAAGCTTTCGCGTGGCATGAACTACGGCCAAAAGTGCTTTCTCCAAGGGTAGATAACGCACCTCGGCTTCGTTTAAAGATTTGCTAACATAGTATACCGGCCTTTGCACCCCGTCATCATTCCTTATAAGGACCAGGTTGACTGCATGGACAGCCACTGCCAGATAAGCAAATAAGACCTCGTCCGCCTCGGGACGAGACAAAATGGGTGGCCGAGAAAGATATTGCTTGAGTTGTTGGAAAGCTAACGCGCAGTCCTCGGTCCATTGGAACCCTTTCCATTTGTTCAACAACTGAAAGAAAGGACGACATCGGTCAGCCGACCGAGATATAAATCTGTTCAAGGCGGCAATCATTCCGGTTAATTTCTGGACTTCTTTTGGGTTCCGAGGAGGCTGCAAGTCCTGAATAGCCTTAACCTGTGTTGGGTTTACCTCTATGCCTCTATGAGTGATCATGTACCCCAAGAATTTTCCAGACCCAACGCCGAAAGAGCATTTTGAGGCGTTAAGGCGCAGCTTATACTTTCTTAACACCTGAAAGGTGTCAGCCAGGTCTCTCACGTGTGAAGGTATCGTTTTGCTCTTTACCACCATATCGTCTACATACACCTCAATAGTTTTCCCTAACTGCTGTTCGAACATCCTGGTCATCATTCTTTGGTAAGTAGCCCCAGCATTTTTCAAACCAAATGGCATGACCTTATAATGATAATTCCCCATCGGGGTAATGAAGGCAGTCTTCTCTTGGTCCTCCAATGCCAAGGGAATCTGGTGGTAACCTTGGAAAGCGTCTAGAAAACTCATCCTGGGATGTCCGACGGTGGCGTCCACCAGTTGATCAATACGCGGCATTGGGAATGAATCTTTGGGACAGGCCTTGTTCAGATCGGTAAAGTCCACACATACCCTCCACGTTCCATTCTTCTTTTTAACAACAACCGTATGGGCCAACCACTCGGGGTAGAAAACCTCTTTGATAGCCCCAGCCCTCCTAAGTTTAAGAACCTCTTCCTTCACAGCCTCGGAATGCTCTCTGGAAGATCGCCGAGGTGGCTGCCTTCTCAGAACAATAGCTGGGTTGACATTTAAGTGATGACAAATGAAGCTCGGATCAACGCCTGGAGCTTCATAAGGATCCCACGCAAAAACATCAATATTGTCTTTCAAAAATCCTAACAATTCGATCTTCTCCTGGTGTGGCAAAAGTATGCCGACTTGGAAGAACCTCTCCGGGTCATTGGCTATTGGAAACTTCTCTAACTCCTCACAGTGTGTCTCCTCTCCTGTCACCATCCCAAATGAACCAGGAGCTGTTAACTGCTATAAGTCTTTGATGATCAGAGCCGAAGATTCGGCTTCCGTCTGGTGCAGGACAGCAGCCGATATGTATTGCCTAGCCACCGATTGGCTGCCGAGGACCTCTTCAACACATTCCCCCGAGGGAAATTTAACCTTAACATGCAAGGTAGAGGAAACAGCTCCAAGAGCGTGCAGCCATGGCCTGGCAAGGATGGCTGTATATGGAGAGTACGTGTTAACCACAATAAAGTCCACCTCAACCGTTTCTGAGCCGGATTGAACGGGCAAATGAATCTGTCCCTTCGGCACAACGGCTCTCCCTTCAAAACTTATAAGCGGCGAATCATAAGGAGTAAGATCTTCCAACTTCAACCTTAACCCCTTGAATAGATCAGGGTACATGATATCTGCACCGCTGCCCTGGTCTATCATCACCCTTCTCACATCATAGTTCCCTATCCTGAGGGTGACCACAAGAGCATCGTCATGGGGCTGGATAGTCCCTACCTTATCCTCCTCGGAGAAACCTAAGACGGGCAAAGTGCCTTTCAACCTCTTCGGCCTGCTACCCACATCCTCGGCCTGAGGATGGGAAACCGCCATTACCCTAGTGGGACCTGAGCCGGTCCTACCAGGTGCAGCGAAGATAACATTAATTGTTCCCAATGCTGGCCGAGATGAATTGTTCCTCTGGTTGTTTGAGCCAACTTGACTGACCTACCCAGCGGGCTGACATAAGTGCTGCTTCAACTTTCCCTCACTGACGAGCTGCTCCAGATGGTTCCACAGGGTCCGACAGTTCTCGGTAGTGTGGCCCACATCCTGATGGTACTGACAAAAGAAGTTTTTATTTCTTTTCGCAGGGTCCCCTGCCATCTTGCTGGGCCATCTGAAGAAGGGCTCTTTACGAACTTTCTCTAGTAACTGATGCACTGGTTCTCGGAACACAGTATTTACAGCCTGAGGTGCTGCCGAGCCGGATTGCCCGAAGTAATCCCTCCTCGGCTTGTTGTTGTGATATCTGTCCGACCTGAAATCCCTTCTCTCCTGCGGGATAACCTTCTCCTTTCCCTTGCCCTGCTGCTGGTCTTCCTCTACCCTTTTGTACTCATCAATACGATCCATAAGGCGGCGTACGTTGCGGACGGGCTTTTTCGTCAAAGACTTTCTTAAGTCGTGGTCAGTAGGAAGACCTACCTTAAAGGTATTACGCGCCACCTCATCAAAATCACCATCTATTTCATTAAACATTTCCCAGTATCGGTCGGAGTATGCTTTCAGCGTCTCCCCTTCCTTCATGGCCATGGATAGCAGCGAGTCCAATGGCCGAGGGACTCTGCTACACGTAATGAACCGCGAAGCGAATGCCCTAGTTAGCTCCCCGAATGAGCCTACAGACCCCGATTTGAGACCGTTAAACCATCTCATAGCCACAGGTCCCAAGCTGGAGGGGAAAACTTTACACATCAGAGTCTCGTTGTGAAAGTGCACTGCCATCCTCTGGTTGAAGTGACTCACGTGCTCCACTGGATCAGTCCGGCCATTGTAGATGGTAAAGGTGGGCTGGGTGAACCTCCTGGGAAGCCTCCCCTTCTCAATCCTCCATGTAAACGGAGATTTGGAGAGTTGGTGCAACGCCCTACTCATAGCATCGTTGCCTAAGCCCCTAGAACGAAGCTTTTTACGTCTGCGAGTTGGTTGGTCGTCCTCCTCACCGGAGGACGTTGCACTGGTGGGGGAGCGCGACCTTGAACTGTAGCCACCTCCCCTATCCTCCTCCGAGGAAGAATTAGACGAGGACGGTAAAAACCTACGTTTAGCACGACGCAACTTCCTCTTCAAACGATTGATTTCCCTCTGCATGGACTCAGAACCCTCCTCATGGGTAGTGCTACCCCCACCATGAGTATGGCTAGCTCCTGGGTATTCTGTGTGGACGCTTCCTTCACGATCCCTTCGACGTTCAAGACGCTCGAAATGATCCTCCGGTTGTGATCCCTGTGACTCTGCATGGTGAGAGCCTAAGCCTGCCATAATATCCCTACCTCTTGTAGACTAGACTCCCCACAGACGGCGCCAATTGTAAGTGCACAATTGCACCTGGCCCCAAGAACAGTTACGGGCTCAGGCCCAATGAGCCTTAAACAATATGAATTTGTAGAGGGTGGGCTTGAAACCCAGGTTAGAAGTGTCTGAGGATTAAATGACAAGCCAAAGATTGCAAACACTTGAAAACAACAAGGAATATTGTAAATCAACCTGCTCGAACATAAGCCGAGAGCTGTTATTATATTATCTCTTTCTCTTTTTTCTTTTTCTTTTTGATTACAAAAAAGGGAGCCCCCCATTCCTATTCTAGGTTGCTCCTTAAATACTCATCTTTTTGATACTTTGTACACGTGTTGCCCCAACTCCCCCTTAGCCTAGATATTTCTTTTCTCAGTGCCTTTGAATAGTAACCAGAAGTTTCCCTTCTACTGTTCAGGTGTCACTTCCCCATTAATGCGGCCAGGGTGGTAGGTGCAGGGTCTTTAATGTGGAGGTGGCAGCCTTTATCTTTGGTATTTCTCTAACATCGGTGCTTCTAGGACATTCAAGGGTTCACCCCCTTTTAACCATTGGTCTTGACCGTGTCATTCCCTGACCTTTACCATGAAGTCCCAGGTTCTCCGGTGTCCGTCCGAAGGGAAATTCACCCTCGGCTGGATCCTCGGATCCTCGGCGTATGGACCGACCCGTAGTACTAACAAGTTCTAAACCCAAGAGCAGGTCGGCCTTCCTTAGCATGGGCCAAAGGCCCACATCCCCATCAGGGTCTTTTTACTCCCACACTTGTGCCAAGTAGATATTTGTATCACACAATGTAAATTTTTATTATGTTTCATAGGACACACTATAAATTAATGTGATTTTACCTTATGCTTTATTAATTATCAAGATTGTTAATTTATTTTATTTTATTTTCAAGTTAAAATATTAAATGACTTACTTTTATTTTTTTTTTTAAGAAATGACTTACTAAATATTGAGATAGAAAAATGTTACGTCGATAATATATTCACAATAAATTCTAGATGATAAATTGTTATTGGTTCTAATTTGAACCCACACTTGAAATTATTTCTATGCCTATCAATAACAGCGAATAACAACCTGCCACTTAAGATTTGTTGTGAAATATTGTGAACATAACATTTCTTATTAAAAAAAGGGCAAAGTTTAGCTTAGAACATGTTTGAAGCTCTGGGTTCCAACCTCTAATAGGAAAATGATATTTGTCCTTGTTACGTGTAATCTATATACATAATCAAAGTCAAAGTTAAGAGAAAGTTCAATTAGGAACAATGAAATGGGTGAAAACATACGTGGTGAGATAAAACTAATAAGAATAGTAAATTTAGTGAAAAAGTGATATGATTTGGTATGTGGGAGAAATTTTTTTTTTCCTACTTTCTTGGTGTTAAGGGTCTGTACATGTATTAAAGTGTGAATCTTTTTTTTGTCTGGGTAAAATACCAAAGAATAGTTTATAATATACATATTTTAAGGATTTTTTTCAAGGTGGCTTCGCCTCTGATTACATATGCACAAGTTATACACTGTTTTCTTATTAAAATAAGGACAAAGTTTAACTTTAAACACGATTAAAGCTTTAGGTTCCAATCACTAATAGAAAAATGATATTTGTCCTTATTATTTGGCTCCAACCACTGTGGCATAGTTTGGATTCAGCGTTTTGGGCGTCTGTGTTTTGCATTTTCAGTTTTTTTTTTTAATTTTTTAATCGTGAATGTTGACTTTCTGCGTGAATAATGCATTTGTGCACTATTTACAAAACCTACAAATATAACTTTTCAGCAACTTTTTCATTAAAAATAGGTCTCACGATACTAGTCATACATTTATTACAATATTTTCAATTTTCAGTATTATCCAAAATGATCTTATATACTATTGAGTCTATTGTGGACGAAAATCTAAATTTTAAATATAAGGGGGCAAAATCAAAATAATCCAAAATATAAAGGATCAAATTTATAATATAGTATTCTTGAACCCTCGGAAAGTGACTAGGGTTTTGATTTATAAGATCCAAATGCGCAAATTTATATCTCTCTTCTGCCATCGCTCACTCCCTGTACCGCCTCCCAAAACCCTTCTCTACAGGTTCCTTCTCTCTCTCTCTCTCTCTCTCACACAATCTCACATTCATTGCAAATCCCTATATAACAAAATCTTTGTTTGTTTGATTAAAATGTGTATTTGCAGAAGCAGTTGAAAAAGGTGTATAGCGATGAGTAAGCTTCAGAGCGATACGTTGAGGGAGGTGATCTCACAGGTGGTGAACAATGCGAAGGAGAAGAAGCGCAACTTCACGGAGACCATTGAGCTCCAAATCGGGCTGAAGAACTATGACCCTCAGAAGGACAAGCGTTTCAGTGGTTCCGTCAAGCTCCCTCACATCCCTCGCCCTAAGATGAAGATTTGTATGCTTGGTGATGCTCAGCACGTTGAAGAGGTTCACTCCTTTTTTTTTTTCTTCTAACCTTATTTCCATTCATTTCTAATTTGTATATGTTATTGTAATTGTGGGTCAAACTTAGTTACAACTCCTTATGTTTGCATTTGGATTTGAAGAACAATTGCTTGTTATTATGTGAATTTTTGAGATTTTGCTCAATGTAAAAACAATTGTGATGCAATGGATTTGAAATGGAATCTTTGTCATAGTTATTTCAAGTTCACATGGTAATAAAAAACAAATCTTTGTTTTTTTTAATTTTTATTTTTTCCTGTTGTTGTGACATTTCATAGCCCATTTGAGTTATTTAAACTAAAAGTTGAAATCCAAATCCAATCAGCTAATAAGCTAGGATGCACTGACACTTTATTTGGGGTGCTATATCCGTGTCGCACCTGTGTTGTAACAGTGCCCTAGCTGCCTTATCATGTTATTATTTTTTAAATTTTGCACATGTTGCCATATTGTACCCATCTGTGCAGCCTAGATAATAAGTCAAATGGATTTGCCACATTGGCTAATAAAAAACATAGTTGAAATTAATTGGAGAACATTGTGTTTAATCCCTAAAAGTAAGTTAGTTTTGGATGTATATATGACATTGCACCTACAAGTTTTAGGTATAATTTTTTTTTTCTTCCAATTTTGGGATGTATATATGAAATGATGATTGGAGTTGTTGTTTGTACTGCAATGCTGAATGATTCATATGTGGTTTATGTTATTGTAAGTACAGGCAGAGAAGGTGGGATTGGAGTATATGGATGTGGAAGGGCTGAAGAAGCTCAACAAGAATAAGAAACTGGTGAAGAAGCTCGCCAAGAAGTACCATGCCTTTTTAGCATCTGAGTCTGTGATTAAGCTAATTCCTCGTCTCTTGGGTCCTGGTCTTAACAAGGCAGGCAAGTAGTTTTTATGTTTTTGGCTTTTGGTTCTCTTTTTGTTGTTGAACAAACGGGGTCAGAATTTCTTTTGTGGTTCTGAGGTTTTCCTATGTGGTCTTGTCTCTGCAGTAGTTGGTCATTATTTCACATTGCTATATCTCAAAAGGTCATTTGTTGGTGCTTCTGTTTGATCTGTATGAGTTTTGTAAATAAGGGTGGGCTGTTTCATTCATTGTGCCTAGTTGCTTGATGATGTATAAGCTCTTTTGTGGTTCTGAGTTTTTCCAATGAGGTCTTGACTGTTCAATAGTTGGTCCTTATTTGACATTGCTATATCTCAAAAGGTCATTTGTTGGTGCTTCTGTGTGATCTGTATGGGTTCTGCAATGTGGCTAGGTTGCTTAGTTCATTGTGCTAAGTTGCCAACATAGAACTTTAATTGGAAATTAGGAAGCTTGGTGGCTTTTTATGTCCTTCAATTGGTTGTTTGTGATTGAAAATATTTTTAATTGTACAGATTGGGGCACGTGATCTGTTTATTTGCAGGCATTAAGACAAGGGGCTGTAAAATTGTTTGTTTAGTTGTCAACCTTACCATTTACACTCTTTTCTGCGGTTATTCCTGAAAACTTTAGAACATAACTCTTTAAGTCTTAGTTTGACACAGATCTGCCTTTCCTTTACTGGTGCACTGGTTAATAACTTGATCTTCTGATTTTTTTATAATAAATTTGGTCTTCTGAAAATTTGGGATGCTAAAAAAACTTACATAATTTTGTTCAACTGATTAGCAGGCTTTTCTTTGTGGTCCCCAACTTTTTGTTTTGATTATCATTGTACATAGGTTGGCTACTATTCTGTATCTTTCTTATATCATTCAGGATGTGAATGCAGGTAAGTTTCCAACACTGGTGACTCATCAAGAATCCTTGGAGTCAAAGGTTAATGAAACGAAAGCAATGGTGAAGTTTCAACTCAAGAAGGTTCTTTGTATGGGGGTTGCTGTTGGAAATTGCAGTATGGAGGAAAAGCAGATCTTCCAGAATGTGCAAATGAGTGTCAACTTCCTTGTTTCATTGTTGAAGAAAAATTGGCAAAATGTAAGTTCATTAAAAACATTCTAGTGTTTATCTTCCCATTGTTTAGTGGTAATCAATTTTGTGCATTTGGTGTGTGCTTGAATAGGTGAGGTGCTTGAATCTGAAGAGTACCATGGGGAGTGCCGTACGCCTCTATTAATTCCATTTTGCTGTTTGTGAGAGTTATGTAGGAGAAGCAGCATGAGTGAAATGTTTTTTGAGCATTATGCACGCAAGACATTCCTTGGGGAATTTTCCTGAGGTCCTTTTTGTTTTCCTTGTTTTGGATTCTTTAGCTTCAAAGTTTAGTTAATGATATTTTTGTTTAAATTTGATGTTATTGGTTGAGTAAAAAAAGCTTCTTATTTTTGTTTTGGGAATGGTTTTGCGGGGTGATTTGATTCAAGTCAGTTCTGTTATTATTATGCTCATAAACATGGGCATTTTTTTTATGTTTGAACTTATCATATGATAAGATAGCTTCATTGCCTTACCAATAGAGAGAAGGAACCTAAGAAGGTTTTTTTTTTAATGACAATATCTCATTGTTGCTTTACTGCCTAATAGATATTGAAAATGCTAAAGCTACTAGAAATTTTACTAGAAAAACATTACAAGTTGATGTGGCAAAAATGTGATTAGTGCCACTTAAACATCACAATGAATGAATGCTTGAATTACTTTTATGTGATCAGTAATATGTCAGTTGGTAAGGATTATATAAACTTTCTAGTATCCCTAGCAGCACTCAGTAGCGAAGGCTGAAGGGTGCTCGGTTCTTTGCTTCAATGATTTTTACTGCACCAAGATGGCCTGGGTGGGAGAAAAATGACTGAAGTCATTAGTCATTAATTATAAGTTGGCAACAGACCCCTGTAATTTAGTGATTTCCCTTCTGCAATTTTTATAACTGGCATGGATTTGTTGTGTTTGGGACAATATCACTGTCACCTTGGATCAGCATTCGTATTGCCTTGTTTTTATGCATCAATCGCAACAAAATCATAAGAAGTGAAAGAACTTTCAAAACATAGACGACTATGATTCAAAACTGGCATAACCCGAAGCAATCAATGGCAGCATGGGCGTTTGAAGAATCATGGCTCTCTCATGTGCTTTCGCAGCATGGGCGTTTGAAGAATCATGGCTCTCTCATGTGCAGAAAGCACGGGGCCATTTTTGAGATAGAAAATGTGTTGTTTAGATACGCGTGAATGAAAGTGTTGTGAAAATATATGTTGTTTAAACAATTAAAACCGATGTTTAAACAACACTACCAAAAGAAAATATATGTTGTTTAAAAAATTAAAACCGTTATTTAAACAACACTACCAAACACCCTTTATTGGCTTCATGACCAGCCCACTGTTTGTAAGTTAGCTGGTGATGTTGATCAAATGTAAAGTAAAAGACAAGAATGATATTCTTCATGTGGCTGCTTCACTATCAGTTCAGCTGGGAAGAACTCAGAAATAGAAAGAACCTGTTGAATGCTACGGGATAGCATGGTTTTTATGGACCACTAAGGTAGTATTTTGCTATGTGTCTTGCCACACTAGGAAGACTGAGAACTCAAGAATCAAGACAAGCTATTAAGGTATTGTGGTTATTTTTTATTCCACCATAAAATGCAAAATTGAATGAATAATATCCATCCTCTGCGGATTTTGTATTATAATGATAGTATCTTACACCATTAATTGATAATAAAGTCGCATTAACATTAACGTGTAAATTGTATAATCTATGCCAAGAATGTTTCCTTACAAAACTAATATAAAAACTCATAAAACCTTTGAGCAAGGAGGCTAAATCTACATATTCATTGGAGGATGGTCTTAGGGGTTCTTCAATGGGAAGAGATCCTTTTCCGACTAAATCAACACTGTTAGCATTCCCATCCAACACGCTCAGCCATTGCATATCCTTGGAGCCGGAACATTCAAAATAACCCAATTGTCACATATTATTCCCAAAACCTTCCATTTCATAGGCACACCAATATCAAAACGAGGCAAGAAACATGCTTGCTTAGCCTACACTTGTGCCTCACCTTCCCCAATTGGCTAGGAAAAAGACTAAGGTAGTCAATGGCATATTGGTACCATGAACCGTACTGGGCACTAAACTGGTACCGCTACTCATCTAAAACATACCAAATAATTTCAAAAAAAAAAAACACATACCAAATAAAACACACAAAAATATTGAATAATTTTCGAGCGTTTTAATTGGTACAAATATAAAATGTTATTTAAGCTAAAGCATTAGCTTCATGTACTTAAAATAATATTTGAGCCTATGAAATATTTTGATTTTAAATTATATGTTCCAAAAAAGAGCATGTGTTATAAATTTGAAAAACATCTTACAACTAGTCCTTTCAAATCTAAAAACGTATAAAGAATTTGGAATAACATCTTACACCTAATCATTTCAAATTTATATATTATTAAAATTCAAATCCATCCATGAATTTCACAAAATTGGTACTTTTCATACTTTGTTGGTGAAAAATACCATTTTGGTAGGCATGCATTTTAGGGTATTTGGTCCCTGTTATTTTCAATTTGCAATCAGTTTTTTTCTCAATTATTTTCAATTTGTAGTCATTCTGGGCCCAAATTAGGGTTTGTTTTAATTGCTAAGTTGATTTGTGCGTCTACAAGAGTTGGAGACTGATAAATTAGATTTGTTTTTGGTTGTCAAAAAAGTGCCAGAAAAGATGTTAGTTGACAACAGTGACCAAATTGACTACAATTTGAAAATAGTAAGGACCAAATTAACTACTACCAAAATGTAGAGACCAAAATGGTATTTTCTCCTACTTTATTCAAATTATTTAAACTAAAAACTAGAATCGAATTTAGAATTTGCTGAATTCCCTATATATTAAATGATAACAAAATTTCTGAATTCCCTGCACTTGAGTTTCCAAGGGCAATACACCCAAACACAAACATCAACACTACTTTGGTTTCAGCCAAAAGAAAAAAAAAGTACTAAAGAAACCATTAGCATATGTCAGACCTAGAACATGAAGTGCATATTTTTACTAACTGGCTTTAATTTTCCCACTCTTCAATCACAAAATTTCCCCCCTCTTCAACCACAAAACAAGTGATCAGTGACTTGCTTTTAAAATTTTATGTTCCTTCAAAAACCTAAAGTTTGCTCTCTCTAGTTTCAGCCAAAAGAAAAAAAGTACTAAAGAATCCACATATGTTACACCTAGAACATCATGTAAGTTCAGCTTACTGAGAAAAGCATGAAAAATGAGAAACATCTAATGTTGTAAGCACAACTCACCAACAGATCCTGCATTCAGATCTCACCCAAACAAACCGTTTAACAATGTGCAAGAGATGTATGACAATAAGCATCAAAGATTACGAACAATCACCCAATATAAAGAAAATTAGGGGATACCTGAAAGTGAATAAAAAGAATCACAACCGTGAAATTAGGTAAATCTAGTTTGCCTGGGTTGCAGAAACGGCCACATATCAGTACTCATCTGGTGATATCAAATACAGAGTACAAAGCCACCAATGCAACCTAAGGCAAAACGCTGGCATGCTAAGCAGCATATGAGAACATCATTGAATGAAAAAACTGATGGACAAAGAAGTGATCTTCCTGGCCTAGGAAAAATAAAATAATGAAAAACCTAGAGTATATGCTTTTCACAAAAATCAAATGAAGGAGACTGGCATACATATTATCCTCAAATTAATAACCGATTTGCTGCCGCATTATACATCTTAGTTCAATTTTCAAGAAAATGGACGAAAATTGGAATGATAAAATGTTAGGAAACCAATGAAGATTTACATATGCCAATCTGACCCTTTTCTTTTTAATTAATGTACTTCCAATATATACCACAAGTTAATGGGGCTAACAAGTTTCAGACTTCATTCATGTGAAAATACAGTGTAACACCACCTCATTGTAAAGGCCACCAAAATTTTACACCACAATCACTCCAACTCCACTTGAACTTGTATGACAAACAGACTGATAATTCTAACATCAAGTATTACAAACCAGTGATCTTCACCATCAATAAATAAACAAATAAAATAACAGCCAAGAAGAAAAACAGACCCACCATGAACTACAGGTAGAGTAATTATCTATCCATGTCCATATACTAAATTACCAAAACTAACATAAACACCAATCTACAGACACAATGACAAGGCCGAAATCTTCAACCATTATGAGGATGATCAATTAATGACAGGAGAAACTACAGTTTTTGCAAGAAAAGTTTTGAGTGCTTTTAGCAGATTTGAAATCCTCAATCTAAGAAGGATTTGATTTTGAACCTGTATATCAGCTTCTTCTTTTTTGAGGTTGGATTATCAATTGTGAGCAATATTTTGCCTAGTTCATCAACTTTGTAGGTGTGTGTGACCACTGGTTCATCAGATGGAGCCTTCTTCATGGCTTTCTGTATATTAACTGTATAAGCACCTTCAGCATTAGGCACAAATTCAGCACCATAGCTCACCTCCCAGCCCACCACACGAAGCTCCCAAGTAAGGATACATTTCTGCAATTTACCCCATCTCCAATTATTAAAAGAACAACTCTTTCAATCATCACCAATCATGCATATGCAAGCCAACATTACATATTTAGAATCTGAAGTTAGAATGAGTACACAAAAAAGTATGCAGAACACAAAGTTAATAATGTAATCAGACCTCATAGACTATGATTTCCACAGTTTGCTTGGTTGCTGGTTTAACTGTAACCTCTGTGGCTGGATCAGAAACGCTGAAGTCCGGGTTACAATCACAGTAATCGACACTCAAGCCACCATATTGAACTGGCACTTGCTCGGGAGATATGTATCTAATTTACCAATCAACATCAATTCAAAGTTAAAACCAGCCAGCCACAAAGAAGGATGTGAAATTGTAAAACTAAAGTAAGGTCGAAACTATGCATAAATAAATGATTATCTACTAACTTGAAAAGGGTTTCAGCAGATTTTGATGGTCCTGCAAAGACAAACTTGCTCTTGGTCCTCTGGGTCAAGAATGGATTGATGATCGCATAGAAAGCAAGATACCACCAAGGAACATTGATAAAAACCTTCAGAAATGAAAAACCAAAAATCAAAACAAGTAATCCAATGAATCTAACAAAACAGAATCAACATAAAAGTCAAACACCAAGTACCAACATAAACATTCAAATAAGGCCAAAAACAAAAACAATAACAATTGGGATATATTGTTAGAACAATTGTTAAATCGATTAAAATAACCATTTCTTAATAGGACAATTGATAATTTATACCTGTTTGGCGACAAATTCAGGATAATTGTCTTGAAGCAACTGAAGAGCTTGTTTGGTAGCCAAACGAAGCTCTCGCTTTCCGGGTCCCGGAGAATTCTTGAGGTCATTAACCTGAAAGAGTGTGGAAACACCATGAGGATCAAAATCAAGTTTCCTGATACCCTTCTCAAGAAACTGTATCCTCCATTTCAAGAAATTGCCTCTCTTCTCCTCATCAGCAAACGCCTTTGCATACAACTCCTTGTTCTGAAACTCGCCATAAACATTGTAACACACTGGGTGTCCGTCTCTGTCATATCCATGCATGAACACCACTTTATCCCACTCATCCCCAAGGTCCTCGCCCACAAGCGCATCGATCCCGAACTGTTTCCTCCACTTGATTGTGTTCTTGATCATCAACAATGAATCTCTCACCTTGAAATCCCTGGCTCGTAAGAACTTGAGAAGAATCACATCGCTCCTGTCATCTTTAAGAAGAGGAATACCCCAGATGGATATTTCTCCTTCTTGTTCTTCTTCTTCTTTGTTTTCCTCCACTTGGCCTTCCTGCTTTTGAGTGAACTGTTTAGTGTCCAGAGCTTCTTGAACGAGCTGCCTCAGTTCTTGTAAAGCTTTTCGCTCGGAATCTGAGAGATCAGTTAACAGGTTGCTCTCTTCTTTGAAAGAAACAACAGAGTGAGGAATCTGCTTGGTGGGTTTCTCTTTCTCAGATTCCACAGGAGCAACAACAACAGCTACAGCAGCAGCAGAAACAACCTCTTGCTCTTGGGTAGATGTAGTTTTCACCTCCACTGCAGCTGGCGGCGGCGGAGGGAGAAGCTCTTCTTTCACTGGGGGTGGCTGCGAGAGTGACCCTTCTTCTTCTTCTTCTTCTTTCGCAGTACTCTCAGACTCAGTCACTGTGACAGTGACAGCAGCTGCTGGTGCTGGTTCTGGTTCTGGTTCTGGTGGTGGTGGCTGTGACTCTTCTTCTTTATCAGCCGCCACCGCCGCTGCTAGAGTTAGATTATCATCGGAGGATGGTGGAGCCACTGCTGGAGGTGGTGGGTTTGGAGTTTCATCTGCCATTTTGAAAGCGACTGCGCTTTTGCTTTTTTGTTTTGTTTTGTGAAGAATAAAAAGAAAAAGAGTGTCGATGAGGTTTTTAGATTACGATGAGATGAGAGAGTTCGGTCGGTAAGACCGACAAAGAGCAAAGTGAGGTTTGAGAAATGTCTGGAATCTAATTATAGTAGTAAATATTACTATAATACAAAGCATTTTACTTTTTCATCACCTTTTTACTCTTTCCTTCAAAATATAAATATCTTGCCCAACCGCAAGTAATTATTCCATTTTCTTTTTAGGTTAATTGTTATATATTACACAATTGAAAACAAAAGATTAATTTAGTGGGTTTCAAATTATTCCATTGGTAAAACCACTTTTGACTGGATAAGAAATCTGAATTTTAATCTCTGCTTACATAAAAAATTAATTAGTGTTGAAACTCTTTTAAAAAACAAAAGATAAATTTTATACTTTTGATTACACTTTGCATCTTAAATTTTGAATTTTCATACAAGTTAATAACAAATTTAATATTGAAATGCAAATGTAACAATAATCATAATAAGGGTGCAAAACGTACTTTCAAAAATTTAGGGATAAAAATATAATATGAGATAAAGTTTAAGGTGAAAAAATGTTTTTTGAATTGAAATTGTGATTTAATACACAATTTTAGTTCAAACACAAGATTGTGTGTAATATAAAATTGATCCCTCTTTTTAATAGTACTAATTTCCCATTCTTAAATTGCACGAGGGTTCCCATAAAAATAAATAACTAAATGCTTTGCACGAGAGCTTGCTGACTGGTGCTTTATTTCAAAAGGGTGAATGGCGTGAACTCTCTTCACTAGCTACTTGGTGAAGTTAATATGTTATTTCAATTAAACATTTTAATACTTAATTAACGAAAATAACACCATGTTTGAGAGTCTAGTAGTTCAATTGGTTGGCATTTCTTTTGTGGTTTTATGCAATGAGATCTTGACTGTGCAATAGTTGGTCCTTATTTGACATTGCTATATCTCAAAAGGTTATCTGTTGGTGCTTCTGTTTGATCTGCATGAGTTTTGCAAATGAGGGTGGGTTGTTTAGTTCATTGTGCCAAGTTGCTTGGTGATGCATAGAGCTTTAATAGGAAATTAGGAAGCTTGGTGGCTTTGTATGTCTTTCAATTAGTTGTTTGTGATTGAAAATCTTTTATTTCTAAAGATTGTGGCACATGATCTGCTTGTTTGTTTAGTTGTGAACGATGCCATTTACACTATTTTCTGTGGCTATTCCAGAAAACTTTTGAACATACTTCTAAATTGACACCCTGCCTTCTCTTTACCTAGGCACTGGTTAATATAACGTGATCTTCTGAAGGTACTTGCAGAATTTTGTTTGAGTGATTAACAGGCTTTTCTTTGTGTTCTATGACCTTTTGTTTTGATTATCATTATACATAGGTTGGATAGTCCAGATTCTTCTGTATCTTGCGTTTATCATTAATGATGTGACTGCAGATAAATTTTCAAAAATGGTGACTCATCAAGAATCCTTGAAGTCGGTTAATGAAACAAAAGCAATGGTAAAATTTCAACTCAATAAGGTTCTTTGTATGGGGTTTGCTGTAGGAAATTGCAGTATGGAGGAAAAGAAGATCTTCCAGAATGTCCACTTTGACATGTATAATGTATTTCTTTTATTCTCCTAATAACTGTTGTTAGTGTTAAAATTTGTTACGTTATCTTAATTGCACCCTTTTTTTCAAGCCTTTATTCCATACAGAAGGTAGGCCAAATCAAGGTCCAACGGCGTATAATAATGGATACATATTATTCTCATTTCTTAACAACAACAATGTTAATAAGAACAACTACACATTAGAGAGAATGGAAATGACAACTTTTAAGAGATTTTTATAGAGATAATAAGCAACTATAAAACAACAGTCAAATCATAAATTGATTCCTCGCATATAACATGTGAGATACTTCAAAAGCTTGAGGCCCATATTTTTGAAATTTGATTGTAATACAACCAACACAATGGTTTATTCTTCTAATTTTTTTGAATATTGCATACCTTGTAATTGAATTAAACTATTAACTACCTAGGGAACTTAGACTATTCATTTATAGATGAGACTTGGGGGATTGAGGGAATGGTTGGCAATGTCATTTTTGGTTGAGTTGGAATAATTGGGATAGGCGGAATTGTGGGTTTTGGGAGTGTTGGCAATGAAGGCAAAGGCGGCAGTGTTGGCTTTGGCAGTGTTGGACACTTTGGCAATGAAGGCAAAGGTGGCAATGTTAGTTTAGGCAAAGTGGGAATGGATGGAATTATGGTATGTGGGAATGTTGACAATAAAGGCAAAGGTGGAAGTGTTGGAAATGAGGGCAAATGTGGCAATGTCAGCTTAGGCAAAGTTGGTACAATTGACAAGGTTGGCATAGAGGGTTGATCAATAGATTGTATAAGTAAACGAGTTGCAAGGCTAACGTTAATGTTTGAAATGGACATTGCAATGAATATAAATAAGATGAAGTACTTGAAAAATGCCATACTATTGGAATACTTTGTGTTAAAAGATTGAAAGAAAAAGTCTATGTTGTGTAACAACAAAGGTAACAACAAAGGAGGTAATGGTTGGTGGGGGTGATAAAGGTGAGTGGTATATATTGAGGTACCGATAATAAATGAATGCAACTTGCAATTTATTTTTCATTTAATGAATATGACCGTTGAATGGAAAGTTACAAAGGCCTCTTATTGAAGTTACAAATGTATTTATTATTTTAATCTTAAGAGTTACAAAATTTTAAATTCTGTTTGAGACTTATTCAACCCGTTTAACTCATGTAACTCTTTAGCCCATAGTGCCTATTAATACTCTTTAACTTACACGCTCTCTGACGAAATTATGGTGAAACTGATGGTCATTTTTGTTGTTGCACTTTCGCTGAAAGAATACAGAAAAGACTTGAGCACACATATTAAATGGACTGGTAATGGCTGCTGTTGTTTACTATACTATGAAGGAAAGTTGGAGTCAGAATCAGTCTTCCTAGGCAGGTTGGTTAGAAAGAAAGCCTATCCTTTCTTTTACAGCTAAAGGACTCTTCAATTTAATTCCTGTGCTTCTTGTTTTAATGAGATTTCTTCTCTATAAGGCAAAAAAAGAAACAATTCTTCTTAATCAGGCAAGTGAGAGAGATGCTACATTGCTACATGCATCGGATACATAACAAACCACCTTCTAGTCTAGGCAGTCTTCTTAATCAATAGTTGGATTTCCCTTATGTGTACAGCTGATTGCCTAGTTATCTTAAGTTTTGTTTGATGTTGATGAATGTCACAGCAAAAAAGGTACAGCTTGGAGAATGACCTAAGCTACCAAAATTAGCAACATAAAATGGAACTGGCAGTCATTTTGGAATTTTTTTTTTTTAAATTTCAATAAGCCTAAGGACACATCTAATTTTACATCTAGCTAATGTGTTAAGTTATGATTGGTGCATGATAAAATAATGTCAATGGTAAATCTATTTAAAAGTTATACTACTCTTATCATAAGTTGACAACACAATAATATGGTTTGAAATTGGGTGTGTTTGTAGAATTGTTGAATAAAGCTCAATAATTTCTATATTTTTTGTGCCCAAATTATGTTGTTTGGATTGGATAACTGTGTTTTGTGTGAGCGTGTGTTGAATCTATTAGCTGTTTACTAAATTTAGCTATATAACTATTTATGAGAGTTAATAAGAGAGAGAGTTTCTCTGCGCTAGTGAAAGTTGGGGCTCCAACTTCTCCTAGGCTGTAGAATTGGTGTCCCTTCCCTTCGAAGGTGGTTTTTTGTTCTCTTGAGGTAACAGGTTTATCTCAAGAGCTTGTGGGGTTTCTTTTTTCAGGGGCTCTCGGGAAACACTACGAATCTCTTCTACGTTTTTCTCTCTTGGTTTGTATTCTTGGGTTTTCTACTATTCTCCATGGATGACTGAACAGAACATTGGAAAAACCTCTCTCTTTCGGAAAGGGAGGGACCAGGTCTATCCCTTAAGGAAGAACAGGTAGTGACAGAATTTGTTTTAGCGGTGAAATTCCTAACTAAGCGAGCTCTCAATTTCGAAGCCATTGCCAACACCTTTCAGCCGCCATGGAGGTCGAGGAATGGGTTCAAAATTGAGAAACTTGGAGACCATACCGCTCTGTTTATTTTTGATGACAAAATAGAGATTGACAAGATTTTAGTGAGTGAACCTTGGAGCTTTGACAAGCATCTAATGGTGCTGCAACGCTATGATAAGGACATGTCAATACGTACTATGAATTTTAATGTCGTGAATTTTTGGTTTCAGGTACATGACATCCCAATATGCTTCAAGACCAGACCCGTGGCAGAACAAATTTGCAGCTTTATTGGATCGATACTCCACCCAGTAGAGAAGCATGAAGGAGTGCGGGAAGGATTCATAAGAGTCAAAATTGCCATTAACATCTCGCAGCCCCTTTGCCATGGTAGATTAATAACCTTGGAGGATGAACAGAAGCATTGGATCTCCTTCAAGTATGAACGCCTTCCAAACCTTTGCTATCGGTGTGGCCGCTTGACACATGACGACAAGGATTGTGAGTTATGGATAGAAAGCGAGAGCACACTCTCCACTGATGCACAACAGTTTGGTCTGTGGCTGTGGGCAAAGCCTTTCATAGCATCTCGAAAAGACATCATCACAGTCCCTAGATTCTATGCCGGAAAAAAGAAGGAAGCTCAGTGATCAAAATCCACAAACAAGCCTGGACAACCACCGCCTACAGTGCCCGCTATGTTGGTCCCTGTTGAAAGCTCTGTTCAGCAAAATATGGAAAGCGATAAATGTGGAAATAATTTAAATGATAACAGCATCTCGGGGGAGGAAGGGAATCATGTTGAAGCAATTTTTTTGGAAAATATATCCATCTCTGATCATGGGGCTGTAGGTTTGGGAATTGAGAATCAATCACACCAAACAGACTTATTCACGGGGAGAAATGATATGTCTACAACATTTTTACAACAAATCTTAAGTGGCAAGATGTTACTGGTTGTTATTGTTGGGGCAAAAAACTAATCTTAGTGTTAGGTTCAAATTTGAACCAATAACAACTAACCACCTATGATTTGTTATAAAAATATTAGAAGGGAGATTGACCGAGAGTTGCGTAGATTTGATGAACCTATGGATCAATCCCTTAAACAAATTTTCACAGCTGGAGGAGAAAATATCGTGGACAATTCCAAGGAGAACTCTAACACTCGGGCCCCACACAAAACTCATACCAACTCACGTGACCTGCACTCTTCTAATTCGACCCAACAAACAATAGCAATTCTCTCAAAGATCTCCAATGTTGTGTCCAACACATATCAAGGCACCAAATGACATAGAATTCAACATGAAGCTAGAGACAGGGATACACCAATGGAAGGCACAGTGCATCAGAAAAGAAGCACCACAGATGGAAGTGATCATTCAGTGTTACCAAGAAAGAAGCAAGTGGTTTCACTGGATGGCAACGAAAATTCACAGATATTGGCGGAGGCTGCATACCAGCCCTGCCAGAAGCAATGAGTCTCATATATTGGAACTGTCGTGGACTTGGAAATCCATGTATAGAAGATCAGCTTACAGAGATGGTGCGAGTAAAAGATCCCTCTGTCCTGTTTTTATCTGTGAAACTTGGACAGATGAAGCTAGGCTAACCAATTTTCAGAACAGAAGCAAGTGGAAGAATAAATTTATTGTACCTAGGAGAAACAAGGCAGGGGGTTTGGTACTTTTTTGGAAGGAGGATTTTGACCTTGAGATTGAAACTTTTTCGAAGAACCATACTGATACCACGATAAACAAAAATATAGAGGATCAATGGAGATTCACGGGCTTCTAAGGGGAACCAAAAATGCAAAAAAGACATGAGTGTGGGATAGATTACGGAGCTTGAAAAATAGAGGAGCGGTGCCGTGGATTTGTGCAGGGGACTTCAATGAAATCGCCAAAAAATCTAGAAATGGGGGTGGCAGAATCAGACCACACTATCAAATGCAGTCTTTCCGTGATGTACTAGACGAATGTGGGTTCATGGACATGGGATTTGTCGGATCTTTGTTTACATGGCATAAACACTACCCAAACTACATTGTGTGGGAGAGGTTGGATAGAGCAGTAGCTACAAACGAGTAGTTTGAGAAATTCCCAAAAACAAAAATCCATCATTTGGATGTGACTCCTTCAGATCACAAGGCACTGTGGATTGTCCCGGAAGACATGGAATGTAGGCAACAGAGATCATTTCGCTTTGAACAGATGTGGATGAAGGAAGATGGGTGTACTGCCACTGTGGGGGCGGTGTGGAAGATTGGAAATAGTGAAGCCGAGGATGTCAAGCTTATCAAGAAAATTGATATATGTGGAAAAGAACTCACCAGGTGGAGCAAGAAATTTTTTGGGAATGTTCGACGTGACCTGGAAAAGAAGTTAAAGCTCCTAGCCAAGGCAAAGCAGTCAGCCTTAAATGGGGGGAGTGTGCAGCGTATGAAACAATTAGAAAAAGAAATAAATTCCCTACTATACAAAGAAGCCACGATATGGAGGCAGAGATCAAGAATCCAATAATTAAGGGATGGAGATAAACACACCAAAATTTTCCATAGTAAGGCTTCACAAAGGAGACGACGAAACTACATCAATGGGCTACTTGATAGTATTGGGGTGTGGTGCTCACAACTAGAACAGGTTGCTAACATTGCCGTGAAGTTTTATCAGAAACTGTTCTCCTCGGATAACCCTTAGGATTTTGATGAAGTCCTTGATCAGATTCTCAGGTAGTGACCACGGCCATGAATGATGAGCTTAGCAGAATTTTTATATCTGCCGAAGTGGAGTTGGCCTTGAAACAGATGGCGCGGCTTAAATCCCTCGGACCAGACGACATGCCACCCTTATTTTTTCAGAGCTATTAGACACTAGTAGGGCCGGATGTCATTGAGGCAATTCTTGGCTTCTTAAATTCTCGTATGTTTCCTAAACCACTATGTCACTCTCTCATTACACTCATCCCCAAGGTAAAGCAGCCTAAACACATCTCCCAATTTCGGCCCACATGTCTAAGTAATGTCCTATATAGAATTTTTTCAAAAGTCCTGGCCAACTAACTCAAACCTCTTTGACCACAACTTGTATCTGACTACCAAAGTGCCTTTATGTTCGATAGTTTGATTACAGATAATGTAATGGTAGCTTTTGAAACATTGCATTATATGAGAAATCATAGATCCGGGAAAAATGGATACATGGCTGTAAAATTGGATATAAGTAAAGCATACGATAGAGTAGAATGAGAATATATGGAGAAATTGATGAACAAAATGGGCTTTAATGATAAATGGGTAGGACTCATGATGACATGTATTACATCAGCCTCTTATTCCATCTTAGTGAATGGGGAGCCAAAAGGTGACATTGTACCAACTCGAGGACTTAGGCAAGGAGACCCCCTCTCTCCCTACCTTTTCTTATTATGTACCGAAGGGCTTCATGGCCTAATAAAACAAGCAACAACTATGGGAGCACTCCGTGGGGTGGCTTTGTGTAAAAATGGCCCTAAACTTACCCACATTTTATTTGCAGATGATAGTTTGATTTTTTGCAGGGCGGATGCGCATGACTGTCAAAACCTTTTGGCCGTCCTAACTGCCTATGAAAGGGCATCAAAGCAGCAAGTCAATCGAGCAAAGACCTCTCTATTTTTCAGCAAATCCACACCACACCATGTCCAAGAAATGATTAAAGCAAGCATAGGAGTCCAAGCTGTCCAACAATACGAAAAATACCTAAGCTTACCTGCCTTGGTTGGCCAAAATAAGAGAGAGAGTTTTGATAAGATCAAGCAAAGGATAAGGAAGCAATTACAAGGATGAGAGGGTAAATTTCTGTCACAAGCGGGAAGGGAGATCCTCATTAAAGTTGTTGCACAAGCCTTACCAACATACATGATGTCTTGCTTCAATTTGCTAGTGGGACTATGTCATGATATCGAAGCTCTTATCTGTAAATTCTTTTGGGGCCAACGTGGTGATACCAGAAAAGTGCATTGGGTAAAGTGGCAGGAATTGTGTAAACCCAAATCTCAAGGAGGCATGGGGTTCAAGAATTTATCAATGTACAATAATGCCATGCTAGCTAAACAAACATGGCGTCTACTTCATGATACATGCTCATTGTTTTACCAGGTTTTCAAAAGTAAATTCTTCCCGGATTGCTCTATAATGGAAGCTAAGGTCCTAAGCTCAGCCTCCCATGCATAAAAAAACACTATTTGAGGAAGAGAGGTGATTCGAAGGGGTGGACTTTGGAGAATAGGGGATGGCAGGTCAGTCAAGTTTTGGAAGGATAATTGGGTACCGGTCAAACAGTGACCAAAGCTTATTTCTCCAACACAACACTTCGACCCGGACCTGAAAGTATGTGAATTCACTGACCAGGAAACCCGAGCTTGGAAATAAGAAATGCTTGACAATCATCTCTTGGAGTTTGAGGCAGCAATCATCAAGAAAATACCCCTCTGCCACGTCCAGCAAAGGGATACCTTGATTTGGCCTTTTACTGTAGATGGGGAGTATACTGTAAAGTCAGGTTATCAATTCCTCCTAACAAACCACCATAATGTAGAATTGCGTCTCTCAAACTCTGATACGATGAAACTTCTGTGGAAAGCTATATGGCAGTTGCAAGTCCCTAGTAAAGTCAAGAACCTGGTGTGGAAAGCGTGTAGAGATTCCCTTCCCTCGAAGAAGAACCTCGTCAAGCAAAGAATCATCACAGATGACAAGTGTGATCAATGTAAGACTATGATAGAAGATGTCCACCATGTCCTATACCTCTGCCCGATGCTCCAAGAATTATGGTAGTCTATACCCCTTTGTAATCATCAAAGTCTGAAGTAGTGTGGTAACTTTGTTGATTTGCTTGAATGCATTTTTGCAGATAACAGAGATCCAAAACTCTTCTCTATGGTTGCTTGGACTTTATGGAATAGGAGAAACAATCTATGCCTAGCTAAAGGAATGGTGTCACTGGGGCAGCTGCTTCAACAGGCCAAAGATCGAATCCTATAGTTCTCTAAGAGACAACCAACACCAATCCTACATCGAGGTTGCCCACCTAGTCCTGGCAGCCTCCATCACCGCAGTGGTACAAAATTTACTTTGAAGGCACCCTCTTTGAAAAGGAACATTGTGCTAGAATTGGAGTCCTGATACGAAATGATAAAGCCTTGGTAATGGCCTCCCTTTCTCAACAAATCCCCCTACCTTTCACTATCACTGAAGTAGAAGCACTTGCAGTGCGAAGAGCAGTGGTGTTTGCTACAGAACTTGGTATGGACCGAGTGATAATAGAGGGGGACTCTCAAATCATCATTAACACCTTGAACAGCAACCATCAATCTCTAGCCCCATTCAGACATATAGCAAATGATGTGCAATACATTGCCTCTCAATCCTTCAATGATTTTAGATTTCTCATGTACGTAGGCTTTGTAATGCAGTAGCTCACACACTAGCACGGAGAGCTATTAGTTCCCCCAATATGGTAGTCCGGATGGAAGATGTTCCACTAGACGTTTCTTCTGTATTTCAGGCTAATTTAAATACCCTCCCTTACTAATATGATGCATTATCTTTCCCCCTCAAAAAAAAAAAAAACTATTTATGAGAAGCCTCAATTGTTACTTGAATAGTTCTTTTATGATATAATTTGTGGTTATGGGGATGCCAACTCAGGCTAGTTGCTTAGATAAACAATGGGGAAGTAACTTGAAAGAGAAAAAAAAAAAAAAAAAAATATATATATATATATATATATATATATATATATATATATATATATATATATATCTGACTTAATATAATCTAATATGGCTTAGAGAATTCTCAATTTTGAAAACCAAATATAAGTACATGAAGAGTTAAAAAAACAAACAAACAAAAACAAACAACTTAAACGGGGGCAAAGAACTTTAAAAAACTATATAAAAAACTCAATTTTGAAAGCCAAAATATTGTTTCATTTCATCATTAAATAACTTTTACAACTGCACTTGAATTTTCACACCTGTGCAGAACGTGACACCAGAAATTAGCCTCAGCTGCATCACTCATGACATGTAAGATAATTTATGACACCTTCTAATCAAACAAGGATCAGCATTAAGAAACATAGAAATAAATGGGGGCAAAGTTTATCGTACAAAGTAGGTAATTCTCCAGAAATCTCACATGCAACCACCCACATTTTAATTTTAGCAGGTTACAGCACAATCAGAACCAAATAAAGTTTAAGTGACCTAAATAAAGTCAAGATTGTGGACCTGTTACACTTTCAAAAAAAGGGTTGGTATAAATAAATATATAAAAAACACTGTAAAGATATATTCTCGAATTTACTTCTCCTAGATCCTTTTCAAATTTCAAAAATATCAAAAACCAACTTTTGTGCTATGAAGAAAATTTAAACTTCTATAATTACATGTGCCTACAACAAAGAAAGGCTTTAGATTTTGGTATTCCAGGATCCAGGATGCCCCTTTACATGGGCCAGAATGGTGCCTTGCACCATGCTAAATGCTATCAAAGACACAAGGGAGGGCTTAGCATGGTATAATTTGTGTAATTGCGTATCAAAAGCATCCATTAAATAACAAGCATTCAGGGTATGATTTGTGTAATCATCTATCAAAAGCACCCATTATATGTGCAACTAGCATTCTTTTAAGCATTTTCATACCCAAAAAAAAAAAGCATTAAGTCATTACAAAATGAATAGCAAAGACTTGAGAAATTAAAATTATTTATGCTTAGTATAGCTTGGAAAATGACCTAAGCTACAAAAGAATGCAAAAGATAATGGAATGCAATCATTTGAATTGCTTCTTTTTTTTTTTTGGCATCAAAGCAAAAGTTCTTTTCTAGGACAAAAAGGTTCGGCAAGTACATGTATTTTTTATTTATTAGAAATTGTCTAACCTCCGAGTAAGACGAAAAATACAAGAGGAGCTCAATGACGAATGAGTGGTTACAAGTTACAACTATGTTCTTACATGATTAATAGTATACAGAAATAGATATTCCTGTGAAGCCAAATAATTGTTATTGAAAAGAAAATATAATTAGCAACCAATTGGAGCCTAATGTAAATGACCTCTGAGCTGTGCAAGAAGAGAATAAGGGGAAGGAACTTGGAAGAAAACTACAGTTTCACCATGAAAGAACTTTTACAACTGCACCCGCCCACTGCACTTGGATTTTCAGTCACCTGCACACAACACCAGAAGGTAGCCACAGCTGTATCACTAGTATGACATAAGATATTTGTTGACACCTTATGATCAAACAAGAATCAGCACTAAGAAGCAAAAATGAAATGGGGTGCAAAGGTTATCATAGAGTCGAGACCAAAGAGGACCTCGAAACTTGTTGAGTTACAAGCTAAATACTTAACACTATGTTGTTTAAACTGGCTCCAGTTTACTGAAGGTTCATAATTTTGTGCAATTCTATTGAAAGAAAAGGATTTGTCCCTTCAAATTATGCAGAAAATAAATAAGGACCATTATTATATCACTTATTCACATTCAAAAATTGTAACTTTGTAAGTTGTGCTTAGCAAAGTCTAGAAATAAAATTATTCCACATCATTGAACTGCATGACACGATGCTTCTAGAATTTTGTGGAATCCGATTGCTTAAGAGCATCTTCAGGAAGACCAAAACCAGTATAATGAACCATGTCGACTTAGAGAGTTAAGTTTTTTCTCTGAGCCAATTAAGACAGTACTAGGGCCCAAATTCTGGGTCAAAAACAGGAAATGATTATAATATTCACTTTTGTATAATCCAAACAGCCTCTGCAGTTGGACTTCGTTAGCATTTCTTAGATATCTTTTGGCTACTACTGCCCACCAAGTAGAGTATGAACTTAAGCTCATAATTTATTAAATAGTTTTTTTTTTTTTTATAATTAATAATTTATTAAATAGTTTAGGTGATTATATGTTATGTATATGATGTTTATGCTATCATAGATCAAGTCTATCTTGTACAAGGTCCCAAAATTTCCCTCAAAATTCATTGCACATTTATGCACTTCAATAGATAATATGACAAGAAACATTGAACAATGAATATTTTTATGAAAAGATATTTCTATGGAGCTTTGTCTTTAGAACTTTTGGGATTTCGTGAGTTCCCTCAAGATCGGTGGCAGATTTCCCCTTTGGTTGGTAAAATTGGTTGGGGAAGCACTCACCTAGCATTTGGAATTTGATTCCGTTGTGTTTGATGGGGTGTATTTGGAGGAAATGTAATCGGCGGACCTTTGAGGACTTAGATAGATCCGATGACCAGTTGCTAACTCTTTTCACTGGTTCCCTTTTTGATAGGTCTAAGGCTTGGAGACTCACATCTAGTGATTCCCTCTCTTTGTTCCTTAGCTCTCTTTGTCTTTGTAATTAGTTTTTTTTTTTCTGATTCTGCTTTTCTTTTCTTTTTTGTAATTTTTGTTTTGCTTTGCTAGTTTACATAAAGCAGTTTTTTGAATATAATTCTTTCTTACTTATCAAAAAAAATATATATATATATATATATATATTTCACAGTTATTATGCTAATTCATTGATAAAACCTCTCCAAAACAATGAGTCACCCTGTTGTGATCACAAGTATATATGCAATGTGTGCATTCAGATATCCAAAAAGTCAAAAACACAACAAAACTAAATTGACTTACCACAAAAGCCGCTCGGATCAGCTCCTCAACATAATCAACAGTCGCCCCTTTTATGAAATCGTATGAAATATTATCAACCACCAACTTAACTCCTTCCTTCTCAAAAACTCTACAAACATTTTTAGATAAGAGATTAAAGTGTTAAAAGTATAAAATTAAATATACTTATTATACTCAATTTATGATTAAAACCAAAAAGGTAACCAAAACGCATATGCATACCGGTCATCTGAATTGGCTTTGTCATCCAAATCAAAAACATATTGGAACCCAGAACAACCACCAGTTTCCACACACAAACGAAGCATCTTTTCATTACCCGATGCCTCACTAGCTTGCAGCTCTTTCATTCTCTGCAGAAATTAAACATCAAAGGCATCAATTTTCTGACAACAAATATGGAAAACCCAGAAATTTTTGCCTCAGGAAATTTCAATTCCTACATTTTAAAAAAGAATATAGGTCCTGAGTTTCATTGATGCTTATATAAAACTCAGAATTCCCTAAAACTGTGCAGTAATTAACATCAAAAATGAAAAACCCAGAAAATTTTCTCCTATGAAATTTCAGTTTCAACGGTTATGATTTTTGTTTTTGTTCCCTACTTTTATTATATAGAATATATGTTCTGGGTTTCATTAATGTTTTAATAAAACACATGGACCACAAAAATCCCATTTCGTATTCTTCTACTTCCGAAATCTCTACACTTCCAATGTTTTTTTGATGAGCCATTCATATCCATGAAACAGAAAAATCCAATAAATATCACAAATTTGAAAGACCCAATACATAAAATTGAGGCAAAAACAAAACCCAAATCGCAAATTTGTGAAAAAGACCAAAAAAATTTTTTTGAGAGAGAGAGAACATACTCGGACGCAATTTTCGGTCAAATGAATGGTATCGGGGGAAGGAGATGGATCAGAAGGAAGGGGTTGTTGAAGAGCAGAAGAGGAAGAACTGAGAAGCCTTTGGTTCTGTCGGATTCGACCAACCAAGTAAGGTGTCAGACGCTGAAACAGTAATCTCTGCATCGCTTTCTCTCTTTCTTTCTTTCTCAGAGACACATATGTGATATGTGTAGCTAAGCTAGCTTTGTTTTGCTGATTTTCAATTTTTGGGTTCCAAGAATTTCGATGCTGAGAGATTCTTGGCCAAACTCTTTTCTCTGTCGCTTTTTCAAACGCAGACACAAATCCAAACCCAACTTCTTGGAGTTTTTGTGGCTTGTGCCAAACAAACACCCTCACGCCCATGTCAGCAAATTATGTCGCTCTTCTCGCTGCTAAACTGCCTGTCGTTCTTCATACTAAATTTAAAAACTTTCCATTTTCGGTCTAGGACCAGACCGGACTGAACAGAAACTATGTATACACGCACACTTTTAAAAATAGTTAAAAAAGTAGGGGTTACCATTCTTGTTAGAGTGTTAGGTTTGTGTTAAGTCAACTCATGAGTATTTGACTAAATAAGTCGATATTAACCCGGCATGTTTATTAAATGAGTTATGATTTCTTAACCCTATGATGACCTGTTTATTAAATGAATTAGTCGTATTGACCCATTTATCAGATTTTATCAAAGTGAAAAAAAAAAATACAAATTTTAATATTAACTCGGTTAGGTCACATTTACTATTAGTTAATTTTTTGGCGAAACGCACTTTACTTGTAATCTGGTAGATCTAAGTTTGGTTTAATGTATTAAAAAGTGTGTTGATCAAACATAACAAGTGTTATCATTAAAGACATGAAGTTAATCCAAAAAACAAGTGAATAAAAATTGTTTCATTAAAACTAACATTAGCTGCTTTCGAGGTTTAATGTGAGAACTTGACACAAGCTTGATCTATCGAGACTTACAAATTTAGAATTCTCAGATCTATATTTCAACCTATGATGAGTTGAATGTTAGGGTTTCTCTCTCTACAATCCTAGTCATATGTAAGGCTTATTTAAAAGTTATCAAGTACAAAAGCAAAGACTTAAAACTCATATACTCAGTGAGAAGGTATGCGTTTGTGCACCTTAGAATTTTATAACCAAGTGATTCATGATCTTCAATGTTCATGAAGTGAATAAATTTGCAGCCAACTACAATCAATCAAGTTGTTAGATTTAGTTATAAATCGGAGATTTGTGTAAAGCGAAGAAGTATACTAGACTACTACGAGATCAAGTCCATTGGGTATTAGAGCGAAAATTCAACTCTAGGTTAGTATTTTGGAATAGGCCATGGTAGTGGTAAGATTCCTTATATTTGTAACCGCTTGATTATTGATTAGTGAATTCTTAAGAGTGGTGTCCTAAAATTCACCTAGTGAGAATTTTGTCTTGCAAGATGTTTTTCCCATTCGTCAATAAATCACCTTGTTATTTATTTTCCACTATATATTAGTTTATTTGGTGATTTGCATGTAATTTGATCTAATTAATCAACTTGAGTAATTTAATTAATTAAACTGGGTCAATCTATAACCCAATTGATTTGAACTATAGAAAAACCAAACAAATAGATTTTTTTTTTAATATGAAATTCAAAACTAATGAATAATGGCATCATAAATAATCATTCAAAATTAAATAATATCTTAATATTACAAATAATTAATTAAAATATGTCAAACAAAAAACTCACAACAACTAATGAGTTTATATATCTAAAATTTTAAAGGGTATATTGATAAAATGAAAATTAAATATATGGGTTAAATGAGTTGTGTAGGTTGGACACGAACATAACATGTATATTAAATTGGTCAATCATGTCAACTCGAATATGACACAATCTGATAAGTTTTAACCTATAATTTATTAATTTTATGTCGTATCGCATCAAGTTTACAAGTCGGATCAAATTTGCGAGTCATATCAAATTTTGCTGCCACTACAAAAAACCCTAGTGGCCCTGTTGGGATTAGCACAAGGCTCACTGTATTTTAAACACCCCCCCCAAAAAAAAAAATCCAAAACCCAAGCACAGGTTGCAATCACTCAGTCTCACGTTGTTTCGGTCAGTGGCGCTGTCTGTCTTTAACTGGTGAGTCTCTCTCTATCTATAGCCTATAATCTTGAATGAATATTTCACACTTCCTTTATACATGACCCTGTCATCTTCTTGTGGAGATGTACAACTGAGCTAAGCTATCTTAGTTGTCTGCTTCTTTGCGTTGAGACTCTGATTGAAAATGAATGTGGATTCAACTGAATTTGTTTGTGCCAAGGCTGTAAGGTAGGTTCCCTTCCCATGCCAAAATAAGTTTGAGGCTGCTGCTAGGAACTTTATTTTAGCCAGTTTGGAAGTGGTGATTGAACAAATGTGGACATTGTGGTTGGCCCAAACTATGTATTATATTTTTTTTTATTAGTAAGTTACACATGCACTAGACAAGTCTTGAACTCACAGCCTCACACTCCCCCTAAAAAGTTATAAGGGGAGGAGGTGTCAGTTGAACTAGAGCTCATTGGCAGTTGGCAGAAATTATATTTGTAAAAAGGAGATAAGATTGCTCTTTGAATACTACTCTTTAGAGTTCCATTTTTGTGTTTGATTTCTACATCTTTCTAAATTTCTAATGACTCTCTAGTGGCATTTTTAGTTCATTTAACTGAAAAGCATGAAACTTTTCCTTGGGAAAAAGAAAAGAAAAAAATAGAATAAATCTGTCAAGCGCATTGTTTTTATCTGATGTTGTCTATTGGATGTTCATCCTTGTTACTTATGTCGCAGTTCGTTAATGTGTTTGATTGCGTTAAGTTACTTTTGAAATGTAAAGTTTATTTAGGATTGGTGATTTTGTTGTGATCTTTTGGAAGTAAGTAATCTTTCACCTTAGTTAGCGATCTTTCGAATTAAAACATGTTGTTTATTTAATGAATAGTTAAATATTTCTCATTATCAAATCTGTGGTTTGATTATTTTAGTTTATGCATCAAATTGTTCAAAGAGAAAGAAAATCAAATTTATTCATTTATAGATGATGCCACAAAATGAGATGTTACCATATAAATTAAGACTGTTCATTCTGCAGCTACTTATCATCCTCTCTTGACACTTTGAGTTTCCCACTCAAATAAGTACCAATTAAATATGTTTGATCACACCATAATGCTTAAAGAGGAATTTGTTAGTTAGTATAAAAGGTATCATAGACATTGTCATCCAAACCACCTTATGTTCCATAGAACGACTTAATGTTCATAGCATATTTTTCTTTTGTTTTAATCCCCATTCACTTGCAACCTTTATTTCTTGTGTTTGGTGATTGGGATACATGCCTAAACCACTTTAAGCTTGTTTTCTTGACTGTATTGAATAAAAATCTCACCTTTGAAAATGGTTGAATCCTAGTGGGTTTTGATTCTTCAAAAAAGGTTGATTTTTTACTCAGACTAATGTGGGTTTTCATTTTGGGGCATGATTTTAGCAACCTGCATGTTGTGTGTTACTCGTGTTGAAACGGGTAAATGTAAATAAGTTTCTGTATTCAGTTTATTTTGATTGTATGGTCAAATACTGAGGGTCAATATTTGATTGTAGATTGTAGAAGATGCAGAGCTTATGTTAATTTGCACACTCTGCTTTGTTTTATCTTTCTAATTCCACTTTTAAGTGAAAAAAAAAAGTCAATAAATAAATGGCTATAGTGAGGTATTGGTATTTGGTAGCAATGTGGCTTTAGTTATGGTTTTTCCCCCTTCCATCTAAGCTTATACAAAACATTTTGCCATATCTAGTTTTAACCAAAATCATTCAATTAGAATTAGTCAGTAAATCCATTGCTCAAATTATCTCTGACCAATATTTTATTAAAGAATGGTTCCATAATCTTGTGTAACTTGGTATCAGTAATACATTATTAATCTCATGTTCTCTGGTATCAATAACTTAAGTAATGCCAGGTTACTAATTTATTCTCATGTCCTTTCTTGGTGTTGGGAATTAATCCTAAATTCAACCACATGTATAACCTTGATTCACTGTACTATTCTCAGCTATCCATTTAAATTAAGTTCCTCCACCAAATTTTACTATATAACAGTGACATGACTAAATGTTTCAATGTACTTTTTAATGTGTGTAATTGACTTAGATGGCGAGTGAGGAAACAATAGGAAGTAATGGTCAAACCATTGATGAACTTAACTTCGAGGAAGAATCAGACTATGATGATTCAGTTGAACTAGAAGATGCTCCTCTTATGATGAAGACTTGGAAAAGGAAAGCTAAGCAGAGTAAGACTTCAGTTGCTTGGGCATTTTTTGAGATGCTTCCTACAAAGGGTGATGAGAAGCCCAAATACAGATGCAAGAAGTGTGGAGTTGTTTATGTTGCTTCAGGTACCCATGGCACTAGAAATTTAAAGTGCCATCTGAAAACATGTCCAATAAGAGACACAAGGGATGTTGGCGAAATAGTACTTGGTTAAAATTACGGACAGATGTCAGTGAGTTCCTCAAAATTTGATCTTGCAAGATTTAGGTAATTGTTGGTCACTGCAATTATTATGCATGATTTACCTTTACAGTTTGTTGAGTATTTTGGCATACGAGCAATATTTGCATACCTGAATGATGATGTAAAACATATCATTAGTAATACTGCTAAAGCTGAGATGATTAAGATGCATAAGAGGGAGAAAGAGAGGATGACATCTATGTTGAATCTTGCTCCTGGTCAAATTAGTTTGACATCTAATTCATGAACTTCTATAACAACTGATGGACATATGTGCCGTACAACACACTTTATTGACAAGAATTGGGTCTTACAAAAGAGGGTGTTGAACTTTTGTTTTATGCCACCACCATATAATGATATATCTTTGTCTAACAAAATCGAGAAAGTGATATATGAGTGGGGCATTGAGAATAGGGTTTTTTCAGTGCCCTTGGATAATGCAGATAATGCTTCGTCTAATGATGTTTTTGTTGATAGGTTGAGAACTTTTTTGATTATTAAGAAAGCACTTGTTTGTGATGGTGAGTTTTTTCATCTTCGTTGTTGGGCTCATGTTCTCAATTTGTTAGTACAAGATGGTTTGAGAGAGATTGATATTGTTGTCCAAAAAATTCGTGAAAGCATTAAGTATAGTAAAGGATTGCAAGAGGGAAAACAGAAATTTTTGGATTACGTCAACCAAATGTCTTTGGATGGTAAGAAAGGCTTTAGAAAAGATGTACCTGCTAGATGGAATTATGCATTTCATATGCTAGAGAGTGCTCTCTTTTATCGACATGCTTTGCATTTCCTAGATTTGATTGACTTAAATTTTAAGCATTATCCTACCGTTGCTGAATGATAAGTTGGAAAAAATTGAAAAATTCTTGGCTGTTTTTTTATAATGCTGCTTTTGTCTTTTCTGATACCAAACATTCAACAGCCAACTTATACTTGCCATCAATTTCTATAGTTTATGTAACCCTGCAGGAACAAAGTGAGAGTGAAGATGAATATGTGAGAAAGATGGCAGTCCAAATGCTTGTGAAATTTGAGAAGTATTGGTCAGAGTGCAATGTAGTGTTAGCTATAGCAGTTATCTTGGATCCTTGTTATAAGCTTCAATTTGTAGATTTTTGCTATAGGAAAATTTATGGAGTCAGTGATTCACTTGAATATTTGAAGGTTCATGAGAAATTATTCTCTCTCTTTGGTAAATATGTTAGTAATGCTCCTGCAACCTCAAGCACATCTTTTGGTGGAATACATGATAAAACTAATTAAGAAACCAAATTCACTCCTTCTGGTGAGCAAATGATGATTTTGATGAATGTATGGTATTCTTTATATAGTGTGAATTATATAATCATTTGCTATATATATCTAGTTTGGGGTGATATTTATTGTGTTGTTTTCATGTAGGAATTTGATTCTTTTGAAAGTGATAAGGTTGATGACCGTCCACAAAAAACTCAATTGGAGATCTATTTGGATGAACCAAGAATTGATAGGAATCTAGAATTAGACATTCTTTTTGGGAAAAAATCAATTTCGGTTTCCTGAACTAGCTTCCATAGTCTGTGATGTCTTGAGCATTCCTATTTCTACCGTTACTTCAGAATTCGCTTCTAGTGTTGGGAACGAGTCATTGATCAATTTAGGAGTGCACCTAAACCCGATGTTGTTGAGGCACTAGTTTGCACTAAAGATTGGTTGTATGGAGATAAAGGTAACATTATTTATTTTTACATTCACTTAATATTTAGTATTCATAAGACTTTTGCTAAATTTTTTTATGCTTAAAGTTTTATTTTGGTGTAGAACTCGTACTATGGCAATTAGATGATCTCACTGAAGATATCGTGAATCTGGATATCAATAGGAAGTGCAAGGATGACTCATCATCAATTGATAGCTTTATCTCTTCTAATCATGTCTCTTGATGTTGCATTTTCTAAATATATGAAACATTGTTATTGTTGTTATGGAACCTGAACTTTTAATTTGGAACTTGGCCTTGTATTTTTATTTTATGGAAGCACTTTTATTACTCTTTGTTGTTATTTCTAGATCTCTAATTGTATTTATATTTTAATTATTGGTGGCTTTGCTTGCAATCTAGTGTTATATAATTCATGTAATTTATAAACATAATATAAAATATGAAAATTGCTAACAGGTTAAATTTTATTTTGTTCAATAGTTTAACTTGAGGTAAAAGGTAAAGTCTTGAATCTTTACCATGCTATTTTGATCTAATTGTGAAATTCTTCACAAAATGATGACACATATTCGAAATTGTTGGAGCATTTTTAATATTATTTATTCTATTTATAAAGCCCTCTCTAGTGCCACTTTTCCTCGAGGCCACACCCACCCGTGCTCGGTGGCGGGGGGTCAATGGTCTCTGTAGCCGCACAGTGAGGGGATGGACCTTCTAGTCACGAAAAACACTTAGACAAATTTTTCAAAATTTGTCACACGAGTTTTTGGTGACTTGACTTGGCGACTTGGGCTTATTAAACAACTGACCCTAATCACCTTTTAGCGGGGGGATAGGCACGCCGCTATAGGGCTTATTAAACAACAAACCCTACGCACCTTTTAGAGGCGGGGTACTTTTTCTTTGCATCCCAATTTTGTAGAGAAGTCGTTGAAACTACATTTATGACATTCTACCTACGATGAAAAAACTTGACAAACAGGTCTGACAATAGTAGACGCACATTTATAAAGTGAAAATACGTGTGCATCGACGAAAGATTGTGAAGCCTTATACTCCCTGATGGTGTCAGCCCTGGCCGTTTCTACCTTTTATTTGTTAGTGGGTAGTTATTTTTACACACATCTCTCGTTTATTAGATTTTGATATAGATGATGTGGTATCATTTGACACAAAAAACTTTTTCCTTAACATGAGAGTATAGCAATTGACTAAAAGAACTAGAGAAAGAAATAGAAAAAAAATATTTGGGTGGAGCTTGTGTCCAGTGACTAGTGCCACTAGACACGTTGCGATGCAGACATGTGTCCAGTTTTTCTCTTTGGACTGGACTTTTATATAGTTTAGAAATACCTCTAGACCCTACATTTAATAAAGACAAAACTTGGAGACAATTTGGTAAAAATATATCTCCAACTCCATTTAAAATGTTTAAAAAATAGGACACTCTCCAACTAATCCATGTCTTCAAAACACACTTATCTTAAAAATAAAATAAAATATGATGTGGGACGAAAACGCTGGCCGTTCCTGGACGGTCGTCACCTCGGCAGCCGTCCAGGAGTTATCCTCAGAACGAGGGTAACGGGTAAGGCCGTCCTAAGGATGATGGCGAAGCTCCCTCTCTCGTCCATGGGATGCGCACGGTTTATCCCGAGAGGACTTGTCCACATAAAGATTAGTGGACGAGGATGCTATTGGAATTCAAGCACACTCGACAGAATTCCAGGACGAGGACATCATACTTAGGAAAATATCCGAATATAATATAATAATCCCTTATTCTACGCATAACTGTCATGTATCCGTTGTGAAATGGAAATGTAACTCCTAAACGGTTATGGCAGTTACATTTAATCCTTTTTGCCTCCTCGGATCCAGGAGAGGTTCTAGTATTCAATAACCGTCTATGGGAACGCTATATAAACACTGATTCTGACAAAGCAAAGGTATGTTCATTTTTACTCCAAAAAAGTTGGAACTCAGATAACATAGAGAGAAAAACTAACTTTGCCATCGGAGGATTTTTGGCCGGCAGCCCGGTCGCCTTTGATTCGCTTTTCTTTCTTTCTCAGGCCGCAGAGAGAACCAGTGGTCCTTTGAAGTCCGAAGCATCCAGCCTTCTGATCTTCTTGGCATCATCAAAATAAAATAAAACTTCTCAGTCCACTTTATATATTTCCTTCAAGACCACGTTCCAAGTTTTTTTTTTAAAAAACTTTATCAAGAATCATTGGTTTCTTTTATCTAATAATTGGGTTGTGTCATAATTTAAAAATTATAACAATATAAATTTAAATATGTGAGAATTAACATGGAAGATAAGGAATTGATAATAATGTTTAATCCCACATTGAAAATGAGATACACTAATTTATTTTTTTAATTACAGTAATTAATGGGTTAATATATATTAATTTAAATACATGCCCAAAAGGGAGGTGGAGGGATGACCTGCCTGGTTTCTATTTAGTAGAGTTTGACAAGGTGACTACTATTGGATTTCAAAATGTACTTTTTAGGCATTAAAATGTATTTTACAAGAAATTAGGGTTTTGAGAATATTTTTGGGTCCTAATTATACTTTTGCAAGATATTGAAGCAAAAATGAGACATTTTACATTCTAATTATAATTTCTAGTAAAGGAGTTGGTACTCATCCTTTCAAGTCCTAACTGAGGTGGTATTATACTTCTTCTCCAAAACAAAAAAACAAAAAACAAAAAAGTAGTATTATACTATTATATGATTATTCTTGTTTTTTCATTTTAGGGAATCACTCTCACCATTAAATTGGGTCATGTTAACGGAAGTTTTTGAAGTAATTATTAATTATTAATAAATTATATTAAAAAAAATTTAGTATCATTTTTATAAAAAAATATAAAAAATTGTCAATATAATTAATTATTTTATTTAAAAATAATTTATAAAACAATGTGTTTGGTACATTTGGTTTCTCAATAAATAATAAATCATCTCATAAATTATTTTATTTTATGGCAAAGACACCCATTTCTAAAATAAAAAATTATATATTTTTCTTTTCTTAAAAAATTGTTTGTTATTTTAATCCTTTAATTTCGATTCTTGTTTTTCTAAACCTTTTCACAGCTTTTCCACATCTTCCCGAAGCTTGGAGTGGACTGCAAAATCGAAACTTTCTTCATAAATTTCTCTGCTTGTCAAAGCTTCTCGAGTGCACTGCCCACAAACCCTTTTCCTCTTCTCCTCCGTTTTCCCAACAAACCCCACAAAAAAACCATTTCCACCACTCTCTCTCTCACTCTCACTGCCCACAATTCTCTCACGTCTCTTCAATCATTTACCCACCACGACGACGACGACTCTCCAAATACCAAAACGTCGTCGTCGCTTCGCCTCGCCGCCGTAATATTCTTCCTTGGCTGCTTCACCTTTACCGCGCCGAGTGCTCGCCTCTTGAAGGTCCCTCCTCCTGCTCTCGCCTCAACAGTGCTCGACCAAATTCAAGGTAGCAATTTGCATACTCACAAGACGCTCTCTCTTTCGAAACTGGGTCTTTCATTTTACTCCATATTTGATATATATATATATATATATATATTGTTGTAAAATATTTGCATATCTTGTTTGTTTCACTTTGATTGACAATAATTGATTGATTTTAGCTTCCAATCTCTTGTACCCATCACAAGTTTTAATCTGCATAATTGCATTTAGATGAGAACAAGTTTTATTCTTGCATATCTTGTTATTCTTGCTTTTCTCTGTGCTTTGTTGTTATGCTATTTGTGAATGGGTATTTGATGGGTTGTGGGTTTTGATGCTTGTTTATTATAATTCTCCGGTTGGTTGCTGAGAAATAGAGGAATGTAATGTGTTTTCAACTTTTAGATATTGGGCCCTTTTGTTTTAACTCAGTCTTTGATTGCTGAGAAAAAAAATGAAGGAATGTGATGGAAAATTGGTTTTTTTATGGGTATATCTTGGAACTGTCTATGTCTTATGCCCTTTTGTTTTAACTCACTGTTTGATTGCTGAGAAAAAAAAAATGAAGGAATGTGATGGAAAATTGGTTTTTTTGTGTAAATCTTGGATCTGTCTATGTATTATATTGTTTTGGTGTTGTAATGAAGGTATCAATGATGGTGTTGGTGGTATTGATAATAGGGAGGTTCACATTAAGCGAGAGAGAATAGCAAACATGATTTGGGAAAGCTCATTATCATTGATGCACTATATTTATGATGTAAACTTTTCATGATATTATGTTTTTTATTCACAATATTTTACGTTTTTATTTTTGGATTTTATGTAATGGATGTGAATTTAAATGCCTGTCAATTTTTATGTATCATTTTCCATCCGTGACTTAATTTGTAAAACATTGGTCGGCGGTCATGCACACACGCAATTAACTACAATTTTCCATTTGCATTATTTTATGTTGTGTGACTGTATATGCTTGTAAAATTAACGATCATCTTAAAAAATGTTATTAAAGCCATCCTATTTAATTATGGTGTCATTGGCAAACAATGCTTTCTACACTTTTTAAAACCAAATTGCAATTTCATTCAGCATAATTACATTTTAGTAAATCTTTCAGCATAATACCAAACACAAACTTTTAGAAAATTACATTCTTTTATAATACATTTTTTCTAAATGCATTATGCTAGAAAGCGTTCCGCTAGAATACATTCCCTTATTAGAGTTACCAAATGCAGCCTTATTGATTAGGAATCCCCTTCTAGAGATGTTATATTTGTGAACGCAGGTCTTACTAGTGTTCTAGATCTGTTATGATTTCCTCTGTGTTAAATGCAAACTTTGTGATAGTATTGATGCATATGCTATGTGCTGTTTTTTAGAGGAGGATGGTAGGTTTGCACTCCATGCTTCTTCAAAGCTTCAAAGGGCTGCTTTGAACATCTATTTGCAGATAGAGTTGTTCCCCAATAGGACTTTGAAATTCAACTATCCATATGTTATTTTTACTCGTGTGGTCAATGCAACAGTTCTTTGAGTTTCATAGGCCATGACTTGGACTTTGTTTTTCATAAACCAGCAGAGCTTAAGCTTTTAAACAGGGGAGGCAAGGCCTTCTTTTTGTACTTAGTTTGGAGGGGCTGGTTATGCTGTGCAATTTGGTTAGAACCCATGCACTTATATATTACACTCGCTATTTTTGTGCTTCCAAAGAAATATTTATAACTCTTTGTGGATCTAATGCTTTCTTGTTATTTATTTTAATGAATGGTTCCAGTTCCTAATAAGTTAGGCAAACAACTGAAGTACTTTCAAAAAAATGCATGCCAGTAACTCGTCTAGTGAAGAGCAGAAATTTCAAGTCCGAAAATTACAAATCTCAGACAAAAAAAAGGGTTTCATAGAGCTACTGAGGCAACTAACTGTTTGTGACTCTGTATCTGACAAAGACTTTGAAGATCGATTTCAAGAGCTCAGTGCCCTTGGAGATGACCACATTATTTCTGTGATAGAAGATGAATCTTCTGGGAAAATTATTGCAACTGGGAGCATTTTCATTGAGAAAAAGTTTTTGAGGAATTGTGGCAAAGTTGGGCACATTGAAGATGTTGTGGTTGACTCCAATGCTCGAGGGTTGAAATTAGGCAAGAAAATTATTGCATTCCTCACAGAGCATGCTCATTTGATGGGATGTTATAAGATGATTCTTGACTGCAGTTTGGAGAATAAAGTGTTCTATGAGAAATGTGGCTTTAAACAGAAAGAAATTCAGATGGTTAAGTACTTTATTTGATTTTATTTTTGTATCACTTATAAACCATTTTTGGCAGTGGTTGTTGTCTAATTGTAATTTGAGAAAAAAAAAAATTCAATTGGAATGAGGCAAACTCTCTCTTTGCATGGTGTCTAATTCAGATTACTTATTTTATTGCAGTTGATTTTGTTGCGCCAAGAAGTAAAACCATTACAGGATATAGTTTTGCTGTTGTTATTAGCATCAAAATGCTTGATTATAAATGTGAATTTGACTATTTGAGTACATTGATATACCCTTAACATGTTCTTTATATTTGGAGTAGCAAGCTGTAACGACCAAATTGTCAAGGCTATTGATATCTCTGGTTGCAAAGTGAACACGATGATAAATGTTGAAGCTTATTTTGCTTTGATTCTTTTGTCTTTTATGCAGTGAAGACATAATTTGAAAACTGAAACCATCAATTTTTCCTTAGAATCAGATGCACACTGATCAAAAAACGATTTGCTGCTGGCATGGTAAACGTGGCCCCAATAGCCTTACTAGCTGTGACGAACATGAATCTTCCATTAACCTGACCTTATTTTTCAGATTTCGTGGATTACTACATGGACTGCTTATTTTTGCAGAAGCAAAACCCATCAACAACAAAGTGTTAAAATACTTTTTTTTTTTTTTTTGAGAATCACAAAGTGTTAAAGACTTGAATGCCAAAAATCATTGCCGCAATTGCTGTAGCTTTTTTTTTTTCTTTTTTTTTGAATTTGCAATTGCTGTAGCTGGTACTGACCTATAAGCTTATTCAGTATGACCTACAATTATGCCTCAAAAGTTTTTTTTCTATAGGGTCAAAACTCAAAAGATAGTGCTTATTATGATGGTTAATCTTCATAAAGAAAAAAACAGCTTCTCCCGGGGGGAAAAAAAGTCTTTTTGGCTCTCGAAAAACAGGCTGTAACTGGTGGAGAAAGTGTGACAAAGTGAAAGCTTTTGTGCTGTTAAGGATCTTAAGTTCAACATGGTAAATTGCACTACAATGTCTTGGTTTGTTTATTTACCTTTAATTGTTCTTCTCTTTTTAAAAATACGCTATCCTTTCAGAACCTTTTAGAAAGATAAGGAGACAATAAGTCAACAAGACATTGTTGTTAAACTTGAACTTGAACTTTATCCTCGTGACATTTAGGTTGTGATTGCACTTATTGGGTGTTTGACATGCGCTAACATTTTATTGGTTGATTTATTTACCTTTAATCGTTATTTTCTTTTTAAAAAATACTCTACCCTTTCAAACAGTGACAGTTCTAGGAATTTTTTTTATGGTATTTTTCAAGAAGCATAAATTACAAAATCTAATAAAAAGAAAATTTTATATATTGACGACGACGACAACAACAATAACAATAAAAAAACATGCAAATATATAAAGTTTTACAATATAAAGCTTGTAGAGTTCAGTTGTGATTGTTATTGGTGTTGCTGAAAAGGGATGGACGGCGATGGCTGGGGAGAGTAAGTGAGTTTCTTATTTCCTTTTAGCTTTTAGGTTTGATTTAGTTTTAGTTTTAGTTTAAATTGTTTAATGACTTGTGAATCCGTGAGACACCGAGGCAATGAGGAGTTTTTTAAAAATATCTGTTGAATTAAAAACGTAATCATGTTGGTGTTGGAGTAGTGATAGTCTTAGTCTGAGATGAGATTGATCTTCTTAGTGGTTTTATTATAATTTTTTTTTCTAGATTTTCGTTCAAGTTTTTTTCCATGGTTTTATAAACCAATATGGTGAAAGAATCAAAAAAGGGACTGGTTACTGGTTTTTTGGTAGGACCGAGATCCGACCGATGGTCAAACCGGTGATGTCATAAATAATATAATAAATAAAATTTTGAATTGTATAAATAAAAATATGATAAGTTTATTACTAATAATATGATAGCAAAATGTAAAAACATAATATTTAGTGACACTTTTCGTGTAAATTTAATCAAATTTCTTTAGAATGGACAATCCTAGTTTAATTATAATCATAAAAATGAATATTTTATTTTATTTTATATATATATATATATATAATGATTAATTGATGTTGTATAAAAATTAAGTAACTTTTTAAGTTTATTCACTTAATTAACTAAAACTACTATTTTTTTAATCAAAATTATCAGTAAAAGAAAAAAAGAAAAGTAGTTGAACAATGAAAAAAGCTAAATTTATGGGACTTTGACAATTAGTTGTATAATATATATTATAATGTTTTTGAGGAAAAGTAGTCGTACAATGACAGCGTGTCAAGTAAAACAAAAACTAAAAGTAAAGGCATAGTATAGGCTTAAAATAATATAAAAGTATGTGGTTCTTTTTGCTTGAAAGACCCTAATATATTGTTAAGTTGCTCAAATTATGGACCAAGATTTAATTTTATTGGCATAAAAAAATTTAGCGTGTTCCCAAAAATTTTTCTAAAGGTAGACAAATATAAAATCATAAGGTGGCGCCGCCCCTGCTTTCAGAAAGATAAGGAGTCGATAAGACATTGTTGTTGAAATTGAACTTGAACTTTATCCTCCTGACATTTAGATTGTGATTGCATTTCTAGTGTTTGACAAACCACACAATTGATTGGTTCTTATATAGTTTTGGAGCGCAAGTAATAGTCTATGAGTAATGACATCTTCCATGGTATCTTAGTCTGTGATTAGAATCTCATTTCTCATTCTTCCACTATCTACCTATCCCTAAAAAGAAAAAAGAAATCATTTAAAGTAGAATTCTTTTTTCCACTCTAATTCATACTCTACCAATGATCCAATTGTAACAACCATTCTAATTTATACGCTCATAGTGAGCTTCTTGAGAACATTATGAAGAAATTCCTCTCCATAATCACATGATATATGTGAGACAGGAGAATTAAACACACATTTAATGGAATTATCAATTTTGTTTGATAGGGGATAAGCTCCAATAATCGCCCATGGAGGTTGTCCACGGCAAGGCCAAACAATCAAAGGTTGTCAGAACCTCGTCCATTAAGCTCGTCTATGGAGGGAGATGTTTGGATGAGGTTTTGTGTGGTCAAGTTTTACAAGAATCTCGCCATGTCGTCGTGAACCTCGTCCATGAAAAGAGTCGTCCATAAAGGAAGGACCCCCCCTAGGATGCGAGGTACGCTAGGCGGAAAATCCTCAGGACGAGGATCTCTGGACGAACCCTGGACACTTAGGAAAATTCCTGAGCGTGTAGTACAACTTCTTATTATACACATAACTTCCGACAACAGTTAGGTGAGAAAAAATGTAACTCCCAAGCAATTGTGGAAGTTGTCTCTAAACCCTCACACCTCCTCAAATCCAGGAGAAATTACAAGTTTGATAATTGTTCTTAGGACACTATATAAACGTTCATTCAAACAAAACAAAGGTACGTTTTACTTATCCCAAAAAGTTGGAACTCCAAAAATATAGAGAGAAAACTAATTTTGCCATCGGAGGGTTTTTGGCCGGCAACCCCGGTCACCTTTGATCGCTTTTTTTTTTTTTTTTCAGGCCATCGAGAGAGCAAGTAGTCTTTTCAAGTCCGAAGCATCCAGCTTACTGATTTTCTTCGCATCATCATTGTTAACCTCCAAAAAATAAGTTTCCACAATTTGATTAATATAGTAAGTTGTAATTGAATTAACATTACTCTCATATAAACTTTCACTTATACTATATTTATCATGCATCAATTATAAATTTGTAACAAGTGCATTAATAAATAAATAAAATAAAAATGTATTCCTGGATTGTTTTCATTAGATAAACTTTGGGTGGGCTGGTACCTAGTCTCTTTTTTTTTTTTTTTTCATTTTTGTATTTATTAATAAATTGATAAATCTTACAAATTCTTTGGACGTGGCAAAATGTAATTAGATCATGCATCCCACATAACGTGATCATATCAACACATGATGGCTACTCTTTTTTTTATGGCTGCTCTTTCCTAGGCTAGTACACCTCAGCTTTACCTTTCACTTTCGTTTCAACTATTTCACCTGCTTATTTAGTGTTTATTATTATTATTTTTTAAGCCTGCTTATTTAGCTATTTACACCTTAAATGGAAACCAAAAACACCCTGTTGGGTTGTGTATAAAACTTGAAAAAAAAAAAAAAAATCCTTTCTGTTTTCACTTTAAATCACAAAACCCAAACCCTCCATTTTTATTTTCTCTCAAATCTCAACCATTCTTTGTAACTATTTCAAGATTCAAAATTTCCACTATATTCTATTGCTTTCAATTCCATTTCTACTCCATTACAAGTATTTGATCTTTTTATAAAAGAACGTGCCTTTTCTTTATTGAGGAATATGTTTTTATAATTGATTCTAAGCTTTCATTACATACCCATTTCCTTTCAAAGTTGAGGGTGTGAATTTTTTTTTTTTTTTTTCCTTTCTTTGTTGTTTTGGGTAAATGTAATTATTGACATGGGTTCGAGCTTGAATCAATGGGAATCAGACCCTTTGTTTTCTGCAGCCGAGGTTGTCCAAGACTCTGCAGACAGGTCAGTTTTGTTTTCTGTATTCGTTTTTGGAAGTGTTTTTATTGCTTTTGAAAGCAAAAAGTTTCCCTTTTGAGAAGTTCTTTGTGGGTTTAATGAAAATCTGAGGTTTATGTGGCAAATGGGTGTTATGTTAAGCACTTTAGATACAGATCAACAAAAAAAAGAACTTAGGTAGTTGCACTTTTGAGTTTGTGTGTGTGTTTGTGAATCTGTTGCTTTCCCATATTGTCTATAATCGTTCTTTTGGAAAATAAAGCAAGAAAGTTTGCTTTTTGAAACGTTTTTTGTGGGTTTAATGATAATCTGAGGTTTATGTGGCAAAAAGGTGTTATGTTAAGTATTTGGGTAGTTGTACTTTTGAGCTTTTTTTATTGGGCGAATTTGTTGCTTTCCCAGATTGTTTATAATCGTTCTTTTGGTTTTAATGAAAAATTAGGGAAATTTACAAGAAATAATGGAATGAGTTGTTGTGCAAATCTTCTAGGGGTGCTAATATTGTCATATTATGTAGTGCAAGTTTAAGGATCATACATTGCTACTTGTTTTGATTTCAAGCATAGTAGATAAGATTCCCTATGGCTCAGCAGTTGAATTTCTTTGTTGGGGGTTTGGAAGTTTGTATGAGCTATAAGAAGATGCTTCCTTAACGGTTCTTTGGAACTTCACCACCAAAACCACATTTGCTTTTTGGTTGCTTTCTTAATCTGAAATTTGAAAACTCTGGAACAGTTTGGACTGAGGGGGAGGGAGGGGGAGTAGAATAGAAACAAACTATTAGAGTAGTTCTCTTAACACAACAAATAAATACGATAACTTCACACGCTGCATATGCATTAGACACTTCCTTTTTTGTGTAATAGGTTCATCTTCCTAGAATATTAAGTTAATATGATTTAATTCTTTGCCTTGGTTTAGCATTTGGGATGATATTAATTTATCCTAGAATCTTTAGTTATATTGATCCAGTTCTCTGTTTTACTTTGGCATTTAGGATGGAATCAATTTTCCGACTTTTGTTGCATGAGCAAAGTCTTGTTCAAGTTGAACATCCAGACCCAAAGCTTCTTTTGTCACTTGATTATCATAGGCGCGATCTTGCAACAACCCTTGAAACAGCAAAATGGCAGGTATAGATTAATGTTGACCTCCATGTCCTATGTATGTGTGTGTGTTTGATTCTTTACTTTTGTTTATCTTATACTGGTTATTATCTCTAATCAGTTGGAAGATTTTGAAAGAGCAGTCAACTTGTCATCAATGAAAGACAAATCTCAAATGCGGGAAGACATAATTTCTGGACACAAGCAATTTGTCAGAGCCATCAGGGAACAAATCATTCATGTGGAGAAAAATGTGGAGGATACTTCATTGCGAGTTCCCATGAGAAATACTGAGTGGGTTAACTTGAATGAACAAGACAGAGATGGGTTAGCATTGTTTCTTTCTGGGGGAAATCCCAACGAAAACTTCAATCATTATGATTCAGAAGACAGTAGTATGTTGAAAAGATTTATTGATCCAACAGCATCAAGTTCAAAAGACAGTGCGTCTGGGCTCATTGAACACAGCAGCAGAGAAATTGAAAACCTGAATATTAATGGGGTTTCACATATCAACCACAACCTTGATCCCAGGAAGGAGAATAACCTGAGGAGGGTGGGCTCTCATTATTCTACAAAATTTGGTTTTGAAGCACCAGATTGTCTTCAAGAGACCTCTTGTATCAGACATGGTGAAGATGAGAGTTGGGACCTTGAAGCTAATGAACGTAAACATTAAACTTCTTCCATGAGAACAAGTTGCGAGGAATCCAGAGCAGATTGAATGTGTTTGGTTTCTTGAATAACTTATGGACAGCATCTGTGAACAGGGTCACTAGGAATTATACGAAGAGGTTAAAAGATGGAGAAGAGCAAAGGGATTCCTCAACATACATTAGCGTTTCTTATGGTGCACAGGTAATTTTAACTAGACCATACTGATGACGCAATGCATATACGCAGTTTATACCATGTAAATGGGTAATCAAACTCTAGCAAAGCAGTGAATACTGAATATAGTGCTGCTGGAAGCACTTTGGTCCCATTTCAATGAATATATGCATAATGGTTTTATTTAGAATAATGATGATATTTTGTGGATGTGTGCTGCATTAAAATTTATGAAACTTTTTTCATGAATTGTTGAAAGTGGAAATTAGGGGCAAAAGTGGGGTTTTTTGTTAATTTTATTTTATTTTTAAACATTTTTCTTTCTGTCTAGCAGTTCACTAGTAAGGAGAAATACCACAGAGTCTACAAAGTGGATTCTTTACATAAAGTAACAATAAGGAAGATTGAGTTATCATTTGGCTAGAACCTATGTTTGCACTATATGACATGACCCCATTTGCACTGACAAATGCGTTCCAAAAATCCACTTGAAAAAGTGTAGGAAAGCACTTGTTAAAAGTGAAAATATGGTGTAGTGAAGTATCTTATCATCATTTTTTCTGAGATACAAAGTCATGCATTACATTTAATTTTGAAATGCTGCTATAGGATGCATATTATGATGATTATTCTTATTTGATAAGAAATAAAAGTGTATTCACTAGAGGAAAAATGAGTACAGGCCCTGTACATGAGGCATGCAACATACACAAAAGAAAAAGAGGAAAATAAGGCTAATATTAGTTCTCATTTGCAATGATCTGTCAGATGAAAGAGAGATCACTATGACAAATTTAAGGAGTCTGTGTCTGCAAGTGTATAAACATGAACCACTAAACCAAACTGCCCCCCCCCCCCCCCCCCCTCACCAAAAAAAAAATAAAAGAACCCAACAAAAAAGAAGAAGCAATGATCTCTCATCCGACATGTTATTACCAGACATTTTATTGTGTCTTACCTTCGTGCTTGCTATTTTGGTAAAGGAAAGAATAAAATTAAGAAGGCATAACCTTGTAACCACCATGTTTCAACTTTTTATTATTGGATATTTAAGAAGATGCTAGGCGATGGTCCTTGGACCAATGGTATTTCCTACACCCATAAATAAGAAGCGGAGGGCGAATTCACAGAATCCATGTTTTGTTGGTACGTGGGCTATATTTTCCCAAGAAAAAAGGAAGAAAATAAAGTGGAAGATGCTAGGGATTCAAAAACCCCCCATCAATTTAATGTCTTTTCAAATTCTTTTTAGTATGTGGGTTACACTCTTCTTTGTTTCAGTTCTGCATGAAGATAGAATATCACTTGACCGTTTCTGATTTCAGCAGGATTGAATAAGATTTATATTTTGTGGATGGAAGTGCTAAGCCTTATCAAGATTTACTTTTCTTCATGCTTATTGGTGTGGGTCTCTTTGACAGGGTCAGCATTTAGCTTCTGGATATAGCAATTCCCAAGGAATATACTCAAGTGTGTTGACAAAGGTTACGATCCTGTGCAACTGGGTTGGGGCATGTTGGGCAAGATATCAAAGATCTCCCTTCTATGTTCAAGTTAATAAAAAATCAATTTCATTGATATTGATTATATTATTTACAGTCATAATTTTAGGTAAGCACATTTGCACGTAAAATTCATTTTACTTTTCTACCTGTCACTCGAATTAGTTATCAATCTAGTTAAATAACGTAGAATTCTCCGTAGGAAAAAAAGGTATTGTTTTGCCATGCTTATCTTCTGCATGAAATGCTTGCTCATGAAATCACTAAGTACCAATGCCTTACTATTTTATTGCACTTAAATGCTTCTTTTTGCTTTAAGACATTTTTTTTCTATTCAATAAGCTTGTTCATTTCTTTATGCTCTTCTTACTATCATGGTATTTTATGCACCACACCATTCTATCCCTATACTTCTTAATTGGTCATAGGATATATTTATCATTTTAAGATCACATATTATAGTGTTTTTTTTTTCAACTATTGTAATGCAAGGAACACCAAAAATATTTCTGATTTTAATTTTGAATTTGAAATTATTTTTCTTCTTGAATTTGGTTTTTAATGTTGAGATTTTAATGGGATTTAATTAGATATTGCATATGGATGTAATCCTTGAAACCCTATTAAACTAGTGCTCTTGTAATCATGAAAGAAATTAGAATTGGAATTAGAAATTCATGGTATGTGTTTCTCTTTGTATGGTGGTGATGTTATACACACTTAGGTGATGATGCCTAAGGTTTTCAGGCAGATTCTAGGTGGTCAAGCCTAGCATTTTTTCTGTTTATTTTCTTTTCCTCTTTTATCTCTATATTCCTACCCTTGTTCTACATCATGTTGTGACTTGAACCCTACAAGTATTAAGAATATTCAGAAAATATGAAGATTTTCATTTTCGTGACTATGCAGATATATAATTAGATATTGTTTCTTTTTCAGAATTGATGTTAGATATAAAACTGATCTCTGCTTAAATATGCTCTTTCATGCAGGTATGTTGGTATCCCGAATAGTTTAAGGGCTGTATTTTTTGGTAAATACTACTATCCATGTATAGGATGTCTTTGCAATGCCTTAGCGATGGTGGGAATTATTGTTTCTGAACTGCTAATTTTCCTACTTCCTGATATCCATTTTTCTTGCCTGGGTGTAAACAACTAATCTGTTCTCTGTAGACATTTCTGTACCTTTGGGCATCAATTTATACCATTCATTGATCATGTGATCACCATCGTTTCTACTAGCAATGCATATTTGAAAGTTTTAGACAGATTTATACAGCACTTGTCTGTTAAAAGCTGGTATTGGTTTTGCTTATGGGTGTTGGTGATGGGTTTTTACCCAGGTTAGAATTGCAGGCTTTGCCTTTCGCACTGCATGTGTTGATAAAGTGGTTGATTAGTCAGTGTCCATGCTATGTATTGTAATAAGTAGGAAAGGTCTATGGAGTTGTCATTTTCGCAGTTAATGTTACTACCCTTCCTGTGCACTATCTTGGGTCCAAAAAGGTTAAAATGTTGTGTACAATCTTTGTTGAAAGGAACTCCAGCTCTCACTTCTCATAGATTCATCCACATGATAGATTTGAAATATGACTATAATAGCTTCAGCCCCTCCCCAATTAGAGGTTCAATATTGTATAAGGAATATACAGTGTAAAATAGGTAAGGTAATCATGATCATGGCAATGATGACAGATATTTGACGCTTGAACATGGAATAAGAGAATATGTTACTAAGTCAGAAAGTTTGTGTCCGTTTAATGTTTCTTTTCTAGTTTGGATTGATATGGGTGGATTTCGCAGTTTTTTTATTGAATCGAAGTTGTTTCAGTTGGTGGTTGAGGAAGGGGGGAATTTCTTCTCCCTTAAGATTTTTGAAAGAGGGAAGTATTTCATGCACTCAGTTTTTATGGGTAGGAACGCAGCACGTTGGTTAATGCAGAACTTGGAACAAACGGTGATTGGGGTTAACCCCAAACACTTCTTCACGCTCAGGGATGGTGACACCGCCTACACAGTGCAACGGGGTTCTAACCTGTTTGGACAATTTATTCTAGTAACAGAATTAAAAGTGGGCGGGATGAGAAGATCGATCATTATTCCTGCAGGCAAGGCACAACAGGGATGGAGGGCTTTCGGAATTGAATTACGGAGAATGTTGGAACCTTCTCATTATGCGTTGGGTTCAAAAGCTTTACCGTACAAGGCTAAGTCGGGTTCAGTGTGTCACCCTTCTCGGTCATATCCAGAAACGGTAAAAGCGAGTACGTGCAAGCAAGGAAGCGGTTGCATCGGCCCCGTTAGGGAGATAGGGAAGTTTCATGTAGTGGAGAACACAACGCGACCTCAGGAGTCGAAGTTGGGAGTAAGGTGGTGGCTGTTGAAGTTCCGGCGGATAATGGTTTACCGATTGCCGTGAGTGGTGTGGAGGTGAGTCTCCGTGGTAGTAATGGTGATGCTAGGTCCAAGGAGAAAATCCTGGAACATAATAATTTCAGGCATAATTTGAATTCGAATGAATTTTTGGTAAGGAGCGTCGAAGTAGGAGGCATTTGGTTAGGGAAAGGTTTATTTGTGGAAATAAATGAATTTGGTAAGAGGCGGGTGTCTTGGCAACGTTACGGGGGTGATAAGCAAGGTTTGTAAAGTGGGTGGCACGTAAGGATCACTGCTTGTGAATAAAGGAATGGTCGATGGGCCTTCGAAGCCCGGGCGGACTAAGAGATATTCGGCCCATTATTGAATAGCCCATTTGTTTTTGAGGCAAGGGCTTGCTCCGGCGGCTCGAAAACATTTCCGGCCAGTTTTACGGGCCCGTTTGTTGGGGATGGTAAGTTAGAGTCCGGTGCGAGCCGAGTTCATTCGCAATGGGTGCGAGTGCTAAGGTGCTCCTAGCGTGTCCGACGATCGACTCTTTACCACAGAGTAGGCCGACGGTGGCTCCGATGGTCAATATGGGCTCGGATTCTTCCTCATCGGCACCGGAAAGTGCTGGCGGAAGTGGGTCGAGCATGCCGGTGAGCTCGAAGGGCGGCACGAGTGCCCCCGGCCGATGACAGCGGAAGGGGTCCATGCTGAAGGTGAAGTGGTTTCAGCACCACTAGCTACGATATGTCCCTCGGTGGAGCTGCCGGAGACGGAGGTGTTGGTGGCAGGGGACCTGTTAGAAAAGATGGGTGAGAGGTCGTCATTTCCGGTGACAACGAAGGATGTGGATGATGAAGTATTTGGTCAGGAGGTAAGAGTGATGGAGCAGGAGGCTTCTGCTGGTAAGGTGGTAATTCATCCTTCTCCCACTATTAGGGATTGGGTCAGTGAGTTGGACAAATCATGGGGTAATTCCAAAGAGTGGATGCTCCAGTTGAGGGATGGTCGACAAGTAGTGATTCCGTTATCTCTATATCTTTCTCCAGAAAGTGTGTCGGAGTGTTCATTCACTGATGTAGAGACTGTAACAGGTGATGATTCTTTTATCAATGACGGTCAGATGGTTAGTTGGGCAGAGGACTGTGATGGGTTCGTTGATACTTGGTCTATTGTTAAGGAGGCAGAGGAGGAGATGGGGGATTTTAATGAGAGGCCGATGAATCGGGAGTGTAGTGGCAAGCCTCTAGTTGTGGTACCTCTGGCCACAGAAGTTCCTTTGGAATTGGAGTGTAGTTCTGAGCCGGGGGGTAGGTGTATGGAGTCGATTGATGGTGATAATTTATCGCTATGGGTAACAAATCGGATTAAGGCTTTTAGAAAATCAGTGGGCACTTCGTTGGAAGGTTTTGAGGAGCAAATTACGGGTTTATTGCTGGCTATAGAGGCCGAGGAAAAAGGATAAAAAGCTTAAGGCGAGTCAATGATCAAATGAAACATGGCGAGGTCGGGCGGGGAAAAGGTCGGCGGGAGTTGAAGAATTTATTGACATCTATGAATGTCGAGGTTGGTTCATCGAAACGAGAGGAATGTAAGTAAGGAGAGGGGGTTTGTGGTGGTTCACCAATGAATTTGAAGATTATTTCTTGGAATGTTAGAGGGAGTGAATGATCGGGATAAAAGGCTTCGGGTTCGTAATTTGGTCGGGGAGATGGAAGCGGATGTTATTTGCCTTCAAGAAACTAAAATGGAGTTGATAACTAGAGGTGTGACTCGTAGTTTGTGGAGGGGTCAACATGTCGATTGGTCCTATCTAGGCTCTCGTGGAGCTTACGGGGGTGTTGCGATGTGGGATACACGGGTTGTGAATAAAGAGGAGGAAGGTTTGTGGGGCGTTTTTCGGTTTCTTGTAGATTTACAAGTGTGTCGGATCAATTTGTTTGGGCTTTTTACGGCATTTATGGTCCTAATTACGTGAGAGAAAGAAGGTTCTTGTGGGAAGAATTATGTGGTTTGAACGATTGGTGGAATGTCCCATGGTGTGTGGGTGGTGACTTTAATGTGGTAAGGTTTCCTTCGAGCGTTGCAGTGTAACCTCTTTTCTTGCGGCTATGAGGGAGTTATCCCATTTTATTTCTGAGCAAGGCCTCATCGATATCACGCATCAAGGGGGATCTTACACATGGTCTAATGCTCCAGAGGATGCTTCGAAGGCTCGGCTGGACCGGTTTTTGTTTTACGCGATTGGGAGGATAAGTTTCCATCTGTCTCTCAACAACGCTTGCCTAGGTTGTTATCTGATCATTTCCCGATTGTGCTTGAGGGTGGTTCTTTTCAGAGAGGTAGGAGGCCGTTTCGATTTGAGAATATGTGGCTTAATGAGGAGGGTTTCGTGGAGAGGGTGCGCGCTTGGTGGGAATCTTATAATGTCCAAGGAGCGCCGAGTTTTGTGTTGGCCACTAAATTGAAGCTTTTGAAAAATGACTTGAAGAAATGGAATGTGGAGGATTTTGGAAATGTTGAGGATCGGGTAAGAAAATTGTGGCAAGAGCTTAATGACTTAGAGATGATTGAGGATAGTCGAGATTTAGTTGTGGAGGAAAGGCTGGAGTTGGAGAGAGTTCGAGGGGAATTAGAAAAAGTTACTTTGATGAAGGAAATCTGTTGGAGGCAGAAGTCTAGAGTCCTTTGTATTAGAGAAGGAGACAGGAATACCAAATTCTTTCATCGTATAGCTAACTCTCACAGAAGAGTTAATTCCATTAATAGGCTTATGGTGGATGGAGAATTGTCCTCAGATCAGGAGGCTATAGCAGGTGGTATTTCTCATTTCTATAGGCAGCTATATGCTGAAACTGTGGCTCATAGACCTTTATTAGATGATGTGGAGTTCTCTTGTATCTCGGAGGAGGATGCAATTTGGCTAGATAGGCCGTTTGATGAGGAAGAGGTGTATGGGGTGATTAGTGACTTTAAGGGTGATAAGGCTCCTGGCCCGGATGGTTTTTCTATGGCGTTCTTTCAGTCTTGTTGGTGTATTTTGAAAGCTGAAATTATGGCAGTGTTTCAAAAATTTTATACTCAGGCTGTGTTTGAGAAGAGCCTTAACGCTTCTTTCCTTGTTCTTATTCCTAAAAAGGTGGATGCTGTGGAGATTAAGGATTTTCGGCCTATTAGCTTAGTTGGTGGGATCTATAAGATTATTTCTAAAGTGTTGGCCAATCGGCTCAAAAGGGTGGCACATGGGCTTATCTCAAATTCTCAGAATGCATTTGTGAAAGGTAGACAGATTTTGGACTCCTTTTTGATTGCTTGGGAATGTATTGATAGTAGATTGAAGTCAGGTGTTCCAGGAGTGTTGTGTAAGTTGGATGTGGAGAAGGCATATGACCATGTGAGTTGGGGTTTCTTAATGTATATGCTTCAGCGATGTGGGTTTTCAGAGAAATGGAGAAAATGGATAATGTGTTGCATATCTACTTGTTAAATTCTCCATTCGATCAATGGTAGTCCTTCGATTTTTTTGGTAGTACTAGGGGGATTCGGCAAGGGGACCCCTTGTCTCGTTGCTTTTTGATATTGTTATGGAGGGTTTGAGTCGTATGTTGGAAGTGGCTATTATGGTAGGTCGGTTTCGGGCTTTCTTGTAGGTAATACGGTGGTAACTCGGTGATGGTGTCTCGTCTTTTGTTTGCGATGACACTCTTATTTTTTGTGATGCTGATCCCTTGCATATAGCGTGTTTGAGAGCAATCCTGGCTAGATTTGAGGAGGTCTCAGGTTTAAGGATTAATTTGGGGAAATCTGAGTTGGTCCCTATAGGGGTGGTTTACAATATGGATGTTTTGGTGGGGATGTTGGGTTGTAGGCAATCCTCTCTTCCATTGAGATACTTGGGGCTACCATTAGGAGCTAAGTTTAAGGAGTTGTCAATTTGGAACCCTATTCTGGAGAAGATGGAAAGGAGATTAGCAGGGTGGAAGAGGTTGTATCTATCTAAGGGGGGTAAGGTAACTCTTATTAAAAGTACCCTCTCCTCCTTACCTACATATTTCCTTTTCCTTCTGCCTTTACCTGGGAAGGTGGCAAATCGTATGGAGAAGCTACAACGGGACTTTTTGTGGAGTGGTATTAATGGGGAATCTAAATTACACTTGGTCGGTTGGGCTCGGAGTGTGTAGATGCGAGGTTGGAGGGTTGGGTATCAGAAGTTTGAGGAGTTTTAATGTTGCCTTGTTAGGGAAATGGTTATGGAGGTATGGGTTGGAGACCGATGCTCTTTGGAGGAGGGTTATAGAAGTGAAATATGGGAATGATTGGGGTGGTTGGTGCACAAAAAAGGTGACCAGTGCTTATGGCGTTAGTTTGTGGAGACATATTAGGAGTGGTTGGATGAGTTTTTCTAAACTAATTCAGTATGATGTAGGGGACGGTACTCGAGTGAAGTTCTGGAAGCATGTATGGTGCGGAGATCGTACTCTCCAAGAGGCTTTTCCGGAACTCTATTGTATTTGTCGAACAAAGGATTCTTCAGTAGCGGAGATTATGTGTTGGTCTGGTGGGAGGATGCATTGGGATGCTAAATTTTGTCGTCTTCCACAAGATTGGGAACAAGAATCTTTTGATTGTTTCATGGATATGGTTTACTCTTCGACGGTAAGGGGATTGGGTCCAGATCGGTTGTGTTGGAAGCCAGCAAGGAGTAGAGGTTTTGAGGTTCGTGGATTCTATCTTTCTTTCTACCCTCATAGCAACTTATCATTCCCTTGGAAGTTGATTTGGAAATCGAAGGTTCCTCCAAGGGTAGCTTTCTTTTCGTGGGCTGCTTCTTTAGGTAAGATTTTAACAACAGATAATCTTCGTAAACGCTGCGTGATTGTTCTTAATTGGTGCTACATGTGTAAGAATTGTGGGGAGTCGGTGGATCATCTTCTTCTTCATTGCCCCATTGCTTGTGAGTTGTGGTCGTTGGTGTTTTGCTTGTTTGGAATTCATTGGGTTATGCCTCAGAAGGTTATTGAGTTGTTTGAGTCGTGGCAAGGTAAGTTTGGAAGACATAGAAATATAGAGTTGTGGAGAATTGTGCCTCATTGCGTGTTATGGTGTATTTGGCGCGAAAGGAATGCGAGATGCTTTGAGGGCTGTGAACGCTCTATTTTAGAGATTAAGTCTTCTTTCTTACACACTCTACTAGATTGGAGTGTGGTTTTTTGTCATTTTTCTTGTTCTTCCATTCCTGTTTTACTTGATCGTTGTAATCTTGGTTTTTGATTTATGCCCCCATAGTACATTCCCAATGTACTCGGGTTGGCTAGTATTCATTTTTTAATAAAATTTTCTCGTTACTTATCAAAAAAAAAAAAAAAATGTAAGGTAATAATAGACAGGCTTTCACATGTGACACACCACATGCTCACAAAACATGTATATAACAAAAACTATCAAATGATAACTTCATTAAACTTTTTAAGGGCCTTGATAGAAGAGGGCAAAGTGGAGAAAGGAATTTCATCTGCCTCTCAATAATCTGGTCTCTATCTTAGATATACCAAATGGAGGCAATTGAATAGACACATTCCAAACAGTTTTTTTTTTTTTTTGTTGGGGGGGGGGGCTGGGGGAGGGGGAGTTCTAAGGGCAGATTTGCCATTGCCACCACCCTCTAAAATCCTATAAAATCTTACTATAATACAATATTGGTAATGCGACTTGCTAGTTAGTTCAAATATGGCTGATGTTCAGAGCTATATTGAAGCTTTGATGATTTAGCACACTAAAAAGTTTATTTCTCTCGCTAAATTGAATGTCATCTATATGACTATATCTATATAATACTTTAAAACTGAAGTGTATCATTTATTGTTGTTACACTCTTATTGAGTCACATTACAGTTGCATTTTGGTCTATTTGGTCTACTTTGATCCATTTCAATTATAAGATCAATTAGTAAATAACTAAATGAGTTAATTTAATTATTTTGTCCAAATCTGTTAGTATATGAAGTCATTTAAGCATTTTTTTAAATTAATACTAATCAAACAATAAAAACTTTTAATAATATCTTATGAATGTTTTCATTTAAAATTTTAATATATAAAGAACATTTAAATGATATAGTTTATTAGCTAAAAAATTTATGAGAGTGATATGATTGGTTAGTTTCACATCAATAGCAAAATAAAATAAACAAATTCTTAATTATTTTTTAGTGATAATGTAGTTAGTAGAAATTTTACTACATATAAGTCTTACAAATCTATATAATATCTACAAATTAGTATAGCATTTCGGTCGACTTAGGTCATTTTGTTTTACTTCGGTCCATTCATTCAACTAGGTCCAATTCAGTCAATTTTAGTGCACTTAGGTCTATTCGGTCCACTTAGGTCCAATTTGGTCTATAAATTCTACTACTTATAAGTATTATAAATCTATATAATATTTACACATTAACGTAGTATATCAGTCCATTTAGGTTTATTCGGTCCATTTTAATTCATTTCAATCCACTTAGGTTCATTCAGTCTACTCTTGTTTAATTCAATCCACTTTAGTTCATTTGGTTTACTTTTGTCCATTTAGTTCATTTCGATTCATTTTGACTAATTGGGCCTTAAATTGATTCTTTTCTGTAGGTCAATTTTTTAGTTTTAAGTTTTTTTTTTCTTTTTAATTTTTGGGTTAAAAAAGTATGATATTTTATTTTATTTGAGCCAAACTATTTAATTTTTGACAAAAATTACAAACAAAATAAGTATTAGAAATTAGAGATATGGACCCTAAAAAAGCAATAAAAATAAGAAATATTAAAAAAAAATATTACCTTAAAATTCAAGTTCCAATAATATAGGTATTATATTTATATTTGGAAAGAAAAAAGAAATTCTACCATTCTAAACTTATAATCATTTATATTCAATGTAATATATTGCATTTGTTCCTTGGAATAGAGGCATACAATTTTTTATAAATATTTTGGATATGTTCAAATTAATCAACAGATTTTAGTTTTTTTTTTTTTTAAAGAAAAACTTCTAATAACATCTTCTCCATTTATAAAACAACAATATAATTATGTAGTTTAAATATTTTTATTATATATATATATGTATGTATGCGTATGCATGCATGTAATATACATTATATCTTTCATTGCATAAAACTTATAAAAATAGAAAATACTTTAAAATAATACATGCACTATTTAACCTACAAATTTTACACGGTATTCTCATAAAATAATTTCATTACATTTTCTTTCGCATCGTGTGAGTTTACAACTAGTTTCTATAAAACTTAGTGCTACTTCCATTCCATTGCCCTTTTTTTTGGTGTGTGTGTAAGTCAGCATTCATTTCAATTCACTACAAAGAAGTAATAGGTACAAATGAGAGTTGTATTCGGTCCCAGCACCCCCTAACCTGGTTTTCGTCCCAACAATCTGGAACAAGTAACTCAAAAATAATAATAATAATAATTACATTCTGAGATGAACTTCACAATCAAATGTATTAGGAAATCCTAAGTTTCAAATATGAAGCAAATGATACTATTAAATACTGTCATTGGCGTATGGTAATTTCACAGTAATGACCCATCTTCATTTGTATATGGCAATTGGAGGATATAATAAATCCAATTGAAATTATACCACAAGGCATCATTGCTATCCAAGCTGCATTCCTTGTTACCTCAGGAGACTGCAGAATCCATCCTACTCATACTGCAATTACTACCAGTAGGACTCAACTTGGAGGTTGCACACTAAAATGATACTCTAAAGTTCTCAACGAAGAATGCTGCGAGCTCAAGTACCTGAGATTACATATGCAACAATGGAGTAATTATTAAGTGAGAGAGCACCATGATGACAATAAAATCCAAGGATTCATTGCCCTGGGAAATTTTAGCAATTACTAAATCTAGTTATACTTAGTTTTTGCAAACCCAAATGTATTGTCTCAAATTTAAATCTGTGCATCACAGCTAGTTAATAGCTAAGAAAAATGGCTTGCATCACACCCCAGGAACCAACAAGCACCTATATGAAAATCTGCAGGGGACTGGTTACAAATCGTAGCGTCATGCAAGTGCTTAACATTATATTCAAATGTATCATTAGGACTACAATCTCTCTCACTCTCTCATCAAAGGCTAGAAATGTTAACTTTACCGAGTTACAATGGCCTTGGTTCAATCTGACTTCTCTATCTCTCGAAATCTCGTATCCCATTCCCGGGCCTCGTAATCTTGCTCAATTAAGTCCCTGTCAGTGCTGTAGACAATTCGATCCTGCCCTATGACTGTTCTCTGGGCCATGTCCCGAGCACTAAGGAGCTGGACAATAAAATGATAATTAATCAAAAAAAAATTTATAAGGAAAATCCAACACACAGATTAAGACAATGATGTCATTCAAGTCTAAGACCAAGTCCCACAGCACAATTAAATGTATAAGCCCCTATAAATAAAAATGAGACTAAAATTGTATATCAGTTGTAGTAATAATGGATGCACATGGCCGTTTTTTCATAAACACTATTCACATAGCATTAGGTAGATGGAGATTTTTGGACTTGGTACAACCTTTTATTTAACCACCTGACACATCAGCAACAAAGAGAAAGTCTTTAACCTTTCTTTTTTTTTTCTTTTTTTTTTTTGGCCCCCTGGATAAACACTAATGCAGTTACCTTCCGCCTTAAGGAGACATCAGGCGATTCAAGTGCTCGAGCACGCAGTTGCCTGGCTTGATTTCTCTTTTCTATTTCAGCATTCCTATTGCGAACGATAAACCACCGGACCAAAGGAATTGCAAAGAAAGAACCAGCATAAATCTGCAGAGTTATCATTCAATAAATAGATGCAAGCAAAGTTAAAACAACATTTGATAACATTGCCCAAAACCAAAGGCATCAATCTTATCTTTGCAGAAAAATGAGTGACACCAACACAATAAAAAAAAAATTTAAAAATTGCTAAAAGAATACAATTTCAGCAAGTACTTGGATATGATTTCACCAGCAAACAACTTTTTTCTCATTAATTATAAGTTTTATACCATGAAAGCATGTTTAGATTCTCAATAGTTGAAGAAAGCCAAACGTGGATGTGGTGAATCACAGATTCCATTACTGGATATGTAAAATTGCTACAAAGGACAGATACAAAATTCAAAAATTGCAACCCTCGGAACCGCCAGCACGTCAGTGAAGTTTGCTTGATTGGTAACTGTAATTAATTGCAAATTTTAGATACCCATCAAATATGGGAGCAATGTGATAATGCCACAATGATATTTGTTAAGAACTTGACAAAGCACAAGTGTTGTTAGCCACCAATTTTTAAATGCAATAATATTACAAACTGATTACAATGGATACCTTCTTTTTGTGCGTATGTGCGCTCACTCGTGTGTGATAACAGACTAGAATGAATACTTGACATCAAGTGAATGGATACACAAACACAAATAACAGAAATCCATAATTATTCACCAAAGAGTAAATCGATCAAGCATATTTCTCTTGCCCTAAATAACTCAAGGACTACTTTGACCTTTCCTCTAAAAACAAAATATAAATCACTCTCTCACTGTAAGTCATTAGATTCTTGGACAGCACAATCACAGAAAGCTGCTTATTCATTTTGAATTCGAGACAACAAATCATACCTGAAGGAGAGGAAATATGTCAGTGACGAATTTAATCAACCCGTTAGGTTTAACTGCAATATCCCTTCAAATAGAAACAAAAATAAATAAATAAAAATAAGGTGGGGATACTAGAGCAACATATAGGAAAAGCAACGAGTAAGAATTATTCACAAGATATTTGTACTTACTTCAACATGGTTCCAAGAATAATAATACCAAAAAGGTTAAGTCCACCTAGACCAATTACCATTGCTCTTTCTGAAGTGCTAGTTTTGCTGCAAAGCAGAAAAAAGTATCCATATAATAATTGAATCACAGATGGAAAATTTTACCACATAATTGGGGGGGACAATAAAGAACCTGAATTGCCATTTCCTCTCATTGAAAAACTTCTCAATCCCTCCAATCCAATCAGTCCATCTTCTTCCCACATATTCCTTTCGTCCACTTCTTTGAGAAGAAGCTGTACGCTGTAGAGACGGAAAACGATACAGAATATTTCCCTGCATTAAAAGAAAACAGGTAAATGTAAACAAAACCTTTTCATGCCAGATAACAAGATGTGTGAAAATCTCACAGGTTGCAGTATCAGCATTAAGATATGAGGGCATGCATATCAACACTACCCATAATACAAATATAATTAATGTGATGTAATATCATAGTTTCTTAAGAGATGAAACAATCCAAGGTCACAACAAACTGCATTCTGCAGACTTCTTCATATTGACACATATATTATCTGGACAAGAGAATAGAGACCATATAATTTTATTCCAATAAATTGTTCTAACATACCTCTTCATCTATTTCAGGTTGACCATCAAACCGCAAAAGAACAGGTAAGATGTATGAATCATCATTCTGGAACCAACAAAAAAAGGAAATAAGTTAAAAAAAATAGCATATATGCAATGTAAGAACTGAATGACTGATATTTTCAATTAGTCTATTAGGAGTTTATTGATTGATGCCACGTCCAGGAATGATAAAAAAGAACATTAAATATGTAACTTAATATTTGACAACTTGAATAATAGAAAATAAAAGATAGATAACTTAGAAATCAGTACCAAGCAAGAGAGAACAAAACTAGAAGTCAGCACCTAAGGTTGGTTGGAGTTAGCACCAACCCATTCGACAAATTTCAAGAGAAACTTTATTAAAACAATCAAATTGTTAATTGTTTCTGTAGGAATACAATATTGTGCTGAAATATGACTTAAACCTGATTCTAATTGAGTTAGGAAATCATAATTTTAATACCTTGGGAAATCCCAATTATTGAATTACAAAAATAACCTTGACTCTAGAAAATTAATAAAAGACCAATACCCTAGTTAACTTTAAAAAAAATTATAATTGACCAATAAAATACAATTTTGACTTCCAAAATTAAATAAAACTAAATTAAAATAAAATATAAATTTGTGCTTCCCACATCAATATTACAGAATTGAACAATAAAATACAATTTTGACTTTCAGAATTAAATAAAACTAAATTAAATGAATGTACTAGCACTCCAAATTCAAGGGCAAAAAGAACAAACACATAACTCATGACAAATAGGTTACACCAAACATGAACATACCGTAGTAGCCCCTGTACTTTCTACGTCAAGATATGGAGCAAGTTCTTCAGCTGTGACAACACCACCATTGGAGGATATGTATTGCCCAATCTGCATATGCATATTAAGGAAAATGATTAAATTATTGCATTCTTCTTCCCTTTTCATTTTTTATTTTTCCAAGTTCTACATTCCCATGCAGACCTATAATTATATCTTTCCTTTTCTCTCCTTTTTCTTTACTACAACTCACGCCCCCCATAAGAAGTCAAACCTGTAACCTGACCCTCAATGCCTTACTTATCCAGAGAGGACACAATTTGGTCCAAAGAACATTGGCACCTTTTTTTTCAATTTATTTATTTTTTAACATAAAACAATATATTATTATCTGTAATGTTTTTGTGTGTGCATGTGTGTCTTTGAGAGAGACAGAGAGATTCCATTGGTCTAAATTATAGGATTTGATTTGAATTTGAGGGGTTATGGATTTGATTACTAATTTAGTTGAGTTCATTTCCTTCCTTATTTGATGTAAATTGGGACTATATATAGACAACACTAATTGGTATGTCGATTTTTTATGAATAAAATTCTATTAGAGATTTTCCCTAGTTTGGCGGTAATGCCAGGAAACTCTTAAGTGGTGAAGCCTAGAGTTCAGGCAGCTCCAGGTGCTAAAGATTAAGGTTGGTGTGTTCTTTATATTTCTTGCACACAAGCTCTTTTGAAACTTTGCATCAGAATAACTGTCTTAACTTTCCAATAAATATCATCACTAATTATATCCCCGCTTCTTCTTTTTTGTTTGATAGGTTATTTTGGCCTCACTAAACTGCTCTTTTTGGAATGAGACACACAAAGAAAATGGAGGTATATCATAACACTCAAGAGAGGGAAGAGTTTACTATAAAAAAATCTAAATGATATATGACTTTGACAAGGGAAAAAACTAATAGCAACACCAACAACCAATGGGCTTATATAAAATGTTAAAAGCAACAGACAAATTAAGTGCTCAAATATTACCAACTTCCATCTCTCTTCTTCGATTCCTTGATTTGGATCACCATCCCCAAACACGAATGAGAATATCTAAAAGATAATCATTTATAAAGTGAATATATTTTCTTTTATCAACAGTAGGAGATAGCCAGCAACAAATAAAAATAAGACTCCCTTTAATCACATACAGATTCAATGAAGTTCATCTTGTTATCATCTGTTTGTATTCTTCGCCTCCTATAGTAATAAGGATCCCAGTACCTTGATAAAATAAAACAACAAAGAGGTTACATAAGGCTCTTCAACATTCAAGTGTTCACTTGCATGAAACTCAATTTGAAAGCCAATGTTCATCCTTTTCTAGACAGAAATATCATATATACAAATCTTTATCCTCAACTAATATCATCCATTTACCCCCAAAAAGTCTAATAAGAACAAATAAATTTATGATCACCAGTTCGCCACAATAAAAACAGCCAAATGATCCTCACATGTATCTCTCCCCAAAAACACTTCATCAGGGAGACATTTAAAAGACCACTCTCACATACGCATGAATGATTAAACATTCAAGCTTGCCATTATACCATATTATAAACACCAGACAATACCAATGAGCAAATCTCACAATAATTTTTTAATAACCTTAAAATTTCACATTGTGATCCCCTCAAATACCATTTGTCAGATCAACTGGACCATTTGAAACTAAATGGCCAACCAGTCAACCCTTGCCCCTGCATTTACATTCTTATGAAATGCAAGATCTTTAATACACCCCTCAAAAGTCTGAAAGTACAAAAATATTACCAGAACAGGTCTGCTGGACTGAGGTAAAAAGTAAATCCCGAGTCATAGGATCGGCCTCCACGTCTTCCACGACTATCATCTTCACTGTCAACAAAATTCCACTATCATTGTCTTCATATTCAAGGGGTTTATTCTTCTTTTAAAAAAAAATGGACATCTTATCAAGATAAGAACATATGAATGATTTGAAAAACTAAAATTCCAAAGATTACCTTCTACTACTAGAAAGAAGTGCAATAATCGTGGTATAAACAAGAACAATTGAAGCAATCAGTGCAGTACCAAAGGAAACCCTTACTAGATACTCAGTCGTGGCCTGTCAATTCAAATTTACACCAAGCACAAGTTAAAATAAAATAAACCATTATTTCCTAGTAAACCTAATCTCAACACCAAAATAGTAACAAGAATCAACACCTTGGCCTTCTCAAACAAAGGCTCAACTTTGATTCTAAATGACTTGGCCGCAAGCTTTGTGCGATAATCTTTCGGGAAAACATAGAGCACGTCACCCTCGTCTGATACCTGTTAGAGACCATCTTGAAAAAACAATTGCAATCACGAAATCAAGAACTCCAATACTATATCTAACCAAGCAAATGTACCACCACTCCCAACTTAGACTCTACACATAATCTAACACTCCATTTATTGCCTATCAAAAAAGAAGAAGCCTTATGCTCTGTATGTTTCAGCAGAAAATGTATTCTTCACTTTTTAATGTTTGGTAAGACCGTATTCCGGAATGTTATATACTCGACAAATCATCACAAATAAACTCCACACCACAAAAAAACTCTCCCATTAGTAACTTCTCTCTCTTCACCTCCACTCTCTTTGTTCACAGACCGACCAACCATTGACTATCATTGACTGACCATTGACTTTCCCCCAAATTACTTCTTTTTTTTTTTGTTATCAAACAACTCACTTTTCTCACTAAATTTTTTTCTTAGATGCAAATTTTGGGGTCTGTAATAAATAGATAATATTTCCCATTTGGAGCTTGTTTTCACGAATGAAAGTCTTTCCTCATATAATTGAAAATGATTTCAGGCTCAATTCCAAGGTAGCAACCAAATACAGGAAAATGAATCAATTTATCCTTCTATAAACTATTTTTAGTCGAAACGAACAGAGAGTTAAATTCAAATACACAATTACACAAACACATTTCACATTTCACATACATACAAAAATGTGAGTGTGTACCTCCAAGAAGCCATTGGTGTCAGAAGCAAGCGCTTGCAAGGCCTTCTGAGCTTCATTCAACTTGAGGCCAGCTCTGCTCGCCACGTCACCGATGGTAACTCTACCTCCGCAAGCATCGATGGCGTCCATAGCTCGCTTTCTCACATCGGACGGCAGCTTGTCGCTCTCCACCGCACCTCCGGGCCTTATCGTCGAAGAAGCGACATCGACGCTGCTGCTCGCTTTCGCAGCTCCGGCACGTGACAAAACCCTAGGCTCCCGAACTTTCCAGGCGATTCCGAGAGAAACTGGTGGCGTTTGAAATTGGATTGGAGGTCTAGGGGAATTAGAGGGTCTTGAATTAAAGTAGAGGCCACAATTTGGTGATATTGTGAAGCATGTGGAAATTGAGGCCATTGAATTTGAAACCTTTTTTTGTTTTGTTTTTTTCTCTCTAAGTTTTGGCCATGGAAATGGAAGAGATGGCTTCGCACAGTTCTTTACTGAACTGAAGTGGTGTCTCTGGGCTTGTGGTTCAGAATAGGTAGGAGCTTTGGATTTTTTTTTTTCTTGGATTGAGCAAAAAGCCTAAAAGTCAAATTTTTAAATACTAGATAAGACTTTTTATTTTTATAAATATATATAAATGTATAATTCTTTAAAAGTTGTAATAATTAATTAAATATTAAATCGAACTTGTGTACCTTCAACCTACCCAATATTATTATCCACAGATTTTTTTTAATAATGTTATACAATTTTTCTATATAATTATGTATAAACAAACGTACATAGTTTTTTTTTTTAAAGGATGTACTCAATTATGTACAACTAATATATACAATTTTTGCATATCAAAAAAAAAAAAATATATATATATATATATATACACACAATTTTTTAAAGATTAAATTCTTTTGTATATCCCGTGTACACAATTTTTAAGCATGTACACATTTGATATTGTAGGGATAAAATGCCCAAAAGCGCATATTGGGCCATGGGTTTTGTCCGAGGGTGTTCTTTTGTTCGAGGACAAACGAGAAGGGGTGTCTCCTCGGCTAAACGAAGCAACGGCCAGATGTTACTACTTTTTGTCCAAAACAAATTTCCAGAAGGTCCCATTGATGAAGATACGTTTCATGGAAGCACAAAGTAAATGAACAGTTATAAAATATCTAAGGGAAAACTGCTGCTACAGCATTGAATGCTTTGCATCTAAAACTCTGGTCGCATTAATGAGGAAGTGATGTCTGAACAGTGATTTTCAGTCTTACAACTACTATCCAAAAACTTCCGAAAGGCGATGATGAGACAAATATCAGCACTATCAATCTAGACCTACACGTGGAGGAAGAGAATGAGAACAAGAAAGAGGTATAAAATAGAGAGAGATCCCTGAGAAAAATGGATCGGAGAAAAAAGAGAGAAAACATTGTAAATTGAATATTTGTAATTTGTTTTTAAGAATGAAGAAATATAAGAACCAGCTCCTCAGCTTGAGTCCGAGGACAATTTTTCACCATACAAACTAGTTCATCATTATCATTTTGTGATCTTGGGCCACTACTGTTGCTATCTAAGCTCATAATAAAATAGATTTCAAACCCACTCTCTACAAATTTATTGTATTGGGCTCCTTGGAGCTATTCCCTTTCTATAATTGGATTTAGGTGCAAATTGTGTCCTTACATATACTATTCAACGAATATAATGTTTCAAAGAATGTAGTCAATGTACAATTCTTTATATTAAAAATACACATTTTTCAAAAAAATGTATGCAATTTTGTACTTTTAACGTACACAGCTTTCAAAGAACCTATATAATTTTGTATATTCAATGTATATAAATTTGTACATTCAATGAAAGATTGTACACGGTTTTGTATATTCAACGTACACAATTTTATACAATCAACATATACAAATTTTCAAAGATTGTATACAATTCTATATATTCAACTTATACAATTTTTAAAAATATACATAATTCTATAACTTCAATGTACATAATTTTTTAAAGGATATACACAATTTTGAACATTTAAAGTATACAATTTTTTCAAAGAATGTAGACAATTATGCATACTCAACATACAATGTACACAATTTTTCAAAAAACGTACAAAATTTTGTATATTTAAAGTATACAGTTTTTAAGAATGTGCACAACTTTATACATTCAACCTACACATTTTTTAAGAATATACACAATTATTTACATTAAACATATACATATATAATTTTAAAGAATATACACAATTTTATACTTGCACTAGGAAGTCCATATTACGTCATACCCGTTAAGCAACACTCCTTTATTCGAAAAATCAAACTAAAGCAAGAGCCTTGTAGCTCAAAGTTAGCATTTTCTGGTGTGTCTATAACATCTAGGGTTCAATCCCTCTTCCTCCTCCTCCTCCTAACTATCAAATTAAAAAGAAAAATCAGTGAATAGCTCAAACTCAAAAACCCAACCTTCTCTACAAAGTCCATAAACCAATAATATCTCACAAGTCCTTTCAAAAAAACAATAAAAAATAATGTCTCACAAGTCAGTCGAGAAAACTCACACCCCAGTTCAATTGCTCATAAGCCATTGCAATACCTACATGAAACTTCCTCTCCCAAAAGAATCCCCTAATCAAAGATTTGAAACTAACCAATTTGGACTGCACCCTTCTCCTTAGACTACCTAAACCCCAAAGCTAACCCGAGCCTTGAATTACATCAATAACTACTAATAAAAATACAAGACGTATAGAAACCTGGCTTAATCAATACTTAATTCTGGTTAAAACACCTTCAAACTACTAATAAATTTTCACTATGTGAATCACAAAGGACAAAATTGTGATAGATGAAAAACAAAACTTAGAATTCAAATAAATATCGATCAAAATTGCTAGGCCTCTATTGTCTAAACAAGATAATTTTATGGTTGAATCAAATCTCTAACGTAGCATATGGTCCCTTCTAGCCTCAGATTTTGCTCGAGTCCCTTCCAAATATGAATCTCCTTCCCCAATCGGAGATCACTAGCATTCTTGTCCGCCAACTGACTAGCTTGCTGTAAGTTGATACAACCATCAGACAATGACAACATGGTAACAACTTATTAGATCATGGAAGCAAATGTGAATCAATAAATTACCTGGCATATACCGAGTACCAGAGCCACTGAGAGCTATGACCAATCGAGACCCAATCTCCAGGAAGTTGGAATGCAGTTTGTTCTCCTCCCAGTGGTGCAAATTGCCCCAAGTGCCTATACCTTGAATTAAAACCATCAAAAAGTTAGCTACATTGCGAGGATAATCTCCTGCCTACCTTGTTGTGAAATTGGATGGATAAAACAGACACGCATGCATGCGCACACACTTATTTCATATAGATTATTGTGCTGATAACTTGAGAGTGTAGAAGTAAATACACTTTGTACACAAATTATTAAGTGCCTTGCTCCAATACAAGTGAGAGCTGAGACATAGCTGGGTCAGCGACTCAGTATAGAGACTTGAAAATTCCAGAAATAGCAAGAAAAAGATTCAAAATACTTCCATAGCAAACCAGTCAAGATGACTTAACATAAAACTAGAACATGACTAGTTCGACACTGGCAGGTACATTAATGTAAAACAAGATTATGACTAGTTAGGTGCTGCCAGAATTCAACTTTAAAATGTATTGTATATAGACATGTCTTTTGCTATCAAAACCTCAATTTACTATTCTCCATCTTATGTTCAATCACCTGTGACAAGTACTACTAGTTTTTATTGACCGTGTTAATTCTGATGTTACAGCTTGCATAACGCCATACATATATTCCATATTGCAGGGAAAATAAAAACAAAAAGTTGTGCAAAGTTCAGCTTGTACCTAAAGGGATGAAACCGATGACGTCCAGATTCCCTAAACCTGAGAGGACCTTCAGGATTCTTCTCACACTGTTCCATGCGATTGAAACAGTCTGCAAGGTAGTTGCCTTGTTGATAAGCAACCTAGAATATTACAAGGACACAAGAAGTGAGAATGTTTTTTAGCAGGAGGTCAAATAGGTTATGCGAAGGAAACTAATTCAAGTACCTGAGCCGTTGGAGGGAGATTTTTCATCTGAGAGTCCACTTCAGTCAGAGCTTTCTTAACGTTATCAATTTCAATGGGCTTGTTTTGGTCATTCTCTTGAGTATTCTTCAGCAACGCAGCAAAATTTTTCATCTTTTTCTTCTTCAAATAAAGCTTCACTTGAGGGTACCTCTCCAGGATGTCATCCATAACATCATGAAAATCCTTTATATTTAAAGTACCAGCTTTATTCTTGTCTGCTTTACTGAATATGGCGGAAATATCTTCCTGAAAACAAGTTGGCAATAATAAATTAAAGATTTACCAAAAAAAATCTAAAGAATTATAAAATGTCTTCCTATCAGTTGACTTGGCGAATAAAAGATATTCATGATAGCTTGTGATTAAATGTATAAAGACATTAACAAAAATGTATGTAAATGAGTTGGCACTTGTTGAATCCTCAATTATAAATTTATTGTAAACTGTTTCTTTACAAAGTATTTACAAGGACTAAATGTGTTTATTTGTACATAGGTGAACAGCTTCCTTCTTAGTTCAGTAAACTGTTAGGGAGGAATTCTCTTAAACAAAATTGAGTTGGGAATTGCATATTGCTCATTATATGTACTAGATATTTTTTTTGGGGGGTGAGGGGGGAGAAAACAAAAGAAAGAGAAATGACATAGCAATTGTTGTACACATTTTTCATTGGTAAATTGCACACGCATCCTGTAGGTCTTGAACCTACACCCCACCCCCCTTCCCTTCTAATGAATTATTATACACAATTTTGAGTGCTCTCTATACTCAAAAATACACAAATAAGTCAGGTTGTAGATATCATACCATGACTCTGCGCTGGTTCACTGTTGCACAATCCCCAATGGCATATACGTTATCACATCCTTCCACCCTCAGCCATTCATCAGTAGCTAACACACGCCTGTTAGTCTGCTCAAAGGAATAGAACTTCAAAAAATTAGAATTTAAAAAAAAAAATACAAAGCTAACACCAGTTATGATTGGAAGTGAAGGGAAAAGAAATCAGTGTAGTTTAAGAGCAACACACCTGACCAATTTGCTTCATGAAATCCGCTATTTCAGGGCGAGTCCCAATACCAGTTGACCAGACAACCATTCCATAAGGTATGTTTACAACCTCACCAGTTGCTCTTATTTTAGTAGATATTTCTTTATCAGATACTTTTACGACCATTGATCCTGTTTTCACATTAATACCATCTCTTTGAAACTTTTCCTCAGCAAATGCGGAAATTCTCTTGTCAAACCTGTAACATTAGCAGCAACTGAAAAGCTTTAGAAAACAAACAGAGAAAGAAGCAAGGGCTTTAAGCAATTACACATAATTAAATTAAAAATGTGAAAAAAGCAATGTGCCATACATGTTCAGAATATGATCGCCTGCTTCAATGAGGGTGATTTTCACATAGTCTTTACTTTGAGGGTATAACTTGACTAAATCATCATAGACATAGTCATGAAGCTCTGCAGCAAATTCCACACCAGTTGGACCACCACCAACAACTACAAAATGCAAAATCCTTTTCTTCTCCTCTTCACTTATAGAAGGAAGGCTTGCCCTCTCAAAAGCATCAATCACTTTCTTACGGATTCCCAGAGCATCATCTACTTCCTACATGAAGTATTTTATTTTTTTAAGTTATAACAGAAACTTTAGATGAACTGCTAAATAAAAGAGTAAAATGCTGCCAGTATATTTTAATTTTCACTCCAAGTGAAGATACCTTCAAGAAGTGGGCATGCTCCATAACCCCGGGGGTGTTGAATGTATTTGATTGGGCTCCCATGGCTATCACCAGGTAGTCATAGTCTAAAGCAAATTCTTCTTTTCCATCAAAATTTTTGTCTTGACTAGATTGACAATAAACTTTCTTATTCTTTGCATCAATCTTGTAACATTTAGCTTCCTTGAAGTGGACATCATAGCTTTTCTGCCATGTCAAATCAAAGAAAGGTGTCATCTAAATAAATCTAGTTTCCCTGGAAAATGACTAGCTCAAAAGGCTTAAATTGCATGACAATTTATATAATCATAAGCATTCAGCTTTGGGCAGATTTGAACTATATTAACAATATTATACACATGCATACTATACCATACAGACACAACATGATACGGAAGGATAGGAAATTATACAAATGACTTGCTCCTTAATAACCATTCTAGATAAAAGACTCATCCCATTCTCATGCAACGATTTTTTTTTCCTATTTGAACTTGACTTTGTAACATACAATCTGATATAACAAAGTAAAACTCAAGCATGTTTTTAAGGCTACAGAAAAATTTATGACAAATGTCAATTGAAACGGATGTAGATGGCATAGTCATTTCATATCTCATTCATTTAAGATTACTTTCTTGGTAATACTGCGAATGGGTTCAACAATGCTGCGTGCTTCCACTGTGCCACAAGTAACACTAGGTAACAAAGGAGTGAACGCAAAATAATTACGAGGTGACACCACATGAACATCATATGAGGGGTTTTTCAATTCTTTCAAAAAGCTGGTGCCAGCCCATCCAGTTCCAACTACCACCACCTTCTTTTTCTTGAATTCACCTTGACTTGGTTTAGCATACATAGATTTTTGTCTAGCATCAGAAAATGCCATAAGACCTCCACCACTGCAACAAATAGAAGGTCCAGATTAAGGGTATGAAAATTCAATTATAATAAGATAGAAAAACAATTAAACCACGTAGCAACTAGAGTGGGAAAATACAATTTGATAATAACAACAATTGAGGAGGAAATTTTTTTATTCCATTTTTCAAGATCCAGAAACCAGCATTAAATAGAAATCAATCAGAGATAGTAGTCAATAGTAGTAGTTATTGTCGAGTTTTTAGTCTGCAGTTAAAGATGTACAAATACATAAAAATTAGGAAAACAGTCAAATAAAATTTTAGTATCATTAGTTTGCAATGGTTGTATTCACCACAAAAGTCTCCTAGCTATTGACCCTGCTCTTTAGATGACAGTCTTTCATAATGCAAAATTTTTGGACAAGAAATCATGAATCAGTCACATAATGTATCACCAATTTCTTTTCTTTTATCTTTTTAGATCAAAGTCTCCAGACTAAGTTGAATTCTATAAAACACACAATACAAAGCACTTAATTATGAATTGGTATAATAGTTTTTCTTCTTGTATCCAAGTCATGTATATCATGCAAGTCAAACTAGATTTGATTTAGTATTTCCTTCAGCTTTTAAGGGTTTGTTTAGGTGTTTTGGGAGCATAAAAGCACATTTTTAAAACCCAAAACTCCGTTTCGCAACAGCATCTCCTCATAACTCATTTGAAACCCAAAACACCTCTTATCCAAACGAACACTATATGGGCAAAGCAAGAACCTGTGAACAGGATTAAGGCCTGACTAGAGACTGCCATATGATTTGCACAACGTTTAACAGTATATATCAATTTTTATTCATCACACCAGATCAAACAGTATATATAAAGTTTAAAAAAAAAAAAAAACAAGGACTAGAAATAAAATATCAGTAATTTCTGGAATCTGGCATATAGATTGGACAAAGCTAACCTCTCTAGATGAAACATAACACACTTTTTCTCTCTTTTTTTCCCTTATACACAGGGAAAATCCTATAACAAACCCATAACATAATATGAGGGAGTAAATTTTTTAACTTTACATGTAGCGCACACACACAAATCTAGTGAACTTGGTATTAAAAATTGTGTTTTGCATGCTATATCTTAAACAAATTCAATGAGTTTGACCTGTATGACACTCGATAATTGAAAAAAAGACACAAAACATAAAAATAACAACAATGACAACAACAACAATCTTTTCCATCAACTTCAGGAACTGCAAAGATTGTAGTGAACACGAACCTTAAAAAACAGGCCATTCTAATAAGAAAAATAGTACTAAAAGTGTTAGAAACTACTAATAAAATATAAAGATCCCATGAATGCAAAAAAGCATTAGACCTGACGGCAGTGACGGCACAGACAACAAGAACTCTACCGAGCATGGGGTGAGTTTGAAAAACCTTTGGAAACCTTTGAAAGAAAGAGTAACCACTCATTGTGAAAACCCTTTATTTTTCTTTTCCTTTGTTTGGTTTCAAAGGAAAAGAAAGAAAGGGTTTTGCAACAATGAGAAAAAGAGACAGTAACGATGTAGTGTGCAATTTATATATATGTAAGACGAAGAGGCAATGCCTGAGGAGTAACCCTCACGCAACAACGTAATAAACATTCTCAGGGTTTTGTGGGGGGTTTTAGTTTTTATTAATTGATTAATATTATTATTATTTGGGTTTTTATTTTTACTCTTTAGTTCTGTTTGACTTGTCAAACTGGGCAGTAAAACTATTTGAAACGAGGTATAACGGTGTAATAAATTTTTTTTTTAACAGAACGTGGTGTAATAAATTGGGAAAGGATACTCTGTTTTTTGTGATAGTGATACAGTATCTCTAAATAAGCCTAAAATGAAGGAAGCAGATTATTTTGATTGTTAATTTAGTATAAACTTAAAAGTACATAGTTTTGAGTGAATTACATTTTCGTTTTTCCATAAAAAGTTTCTTAAAATAGATTACTAATATATGCCCTAAGGGCACACGTTAGTAAATTTCTTGACATTAAAGTGATTAAATTAATATATATTATTATGGAGGTTTTATTTCTAAAAAAATTATGGTTGTTGTTGGGGAATTTTATAGGGTATTTATGGTGGTATATTCACTGCTCCTGAAGTGCAATCAACTTGGTTCATGTGATAGGAGGGAGTTACCCATTAGGCAAGAAGTATTTAATTATTGACTTTTGGTGGGATTTTACTTCATTCTCTAATTATATCACTGATTTTTGCCAATAAAGAATACACTACTCCCTCTTACAGTATAAGAGCAGGTTCTCAATGAAATTTATGGAAAGTAAAAATAAATAAATAAATCCATTCATTTTTATTTTTTTGGGGGGTAAATATAGATGCAACAAACTAAGAAAAGTTAGGGACAAGACAAACATTAGAATCCGTGAGATTTCTCTTACAACACACCCTCGGGATAGGGGGAACAAAAAAAAACTCAAAAATCTAGCTGAAGAGATTGCCTTAAGAAAGCCGAGGCATTTGCACTTTGGTTTGCTTCCCTGAAGGAATGCACAATTTGAGAGTTAGGCACCCTTTGCAAGAGTGACCTGCAAATCATTCACATATGTATAATGTATTCCATTCATGAATAGTATTAATTGTGTCCCATTGCAACTTCGCCGCCTATGGATTAGTTCTCTATCTTGCCCTACTCATTTGCTTGGCCTTCTATTCGCATGTTTTGAGTTGATGTTGTGTTTTAACTTTTAACTTTTTTTTATATGGATACAGCTTAAGTCCAATGCATCACTGCACTAGATACGATACGATAAGATGCAAACACATTTCACCTTTTGATACATAGTCCAAATATGCTAACTTTTGTTAAATGAATTTAGCAATTTTTCTTTCCAAAAAGCCAGTAGTTGAAGAAGATGCAACTTCATCAAATTGTTGGGGCCCTTTTATGGTATTTCCAATGTTTTCGGGAGTATAAGAGCTAATGTGTTACTAGTGTTCAATATAACGTGAATAGCCAATGTGACAACATTATTATTACATGTAACTCTCTTAGTGCCGATCCAAAACATTAAAAAAAATAATAAAAAAAGTTAAAAGATGAGTTATATGTTATCATGTGACGTGGCAAAACCTACCGACAAGATACTATCATTTCCTTGTGCAAAGATATAAGGACAATAACCAGAGACCATCTAAGCAGCAAGAACATGATAAAACTAGGACTAATGAAGTTTAGTTCGGAATTCCAATGACTTTGGCACTATTGGTATTCAAAAGAAAAAATGAAATCTATAACTGGCATAAGAGCAACCACAGTTGTCACTATGTAATTAACACAACTAAGAACTGCAAAACATGAAGTTGATTCAAGTTTAGAAAGGCTGATGTATGTTTAAGTGTAATTGAGTTGTAAATAACTAAGTATTTCCTCTATCATTAAATTATTATCTGTATAGAACCCAGTGACATTGGTCATCATACATGAAAATATTTGACAAAGTGATTATTTATCATAGAGACATAAGGATTTTTTTTTTTGGTGGCAATAATAGACAATACATATGCGACTGCAATTGCAATTGCAAGAACCAACACAACTTGAGGTTATTTACAAATTTAAAAGCCTCCCAAATGTTGCCTCAAACTCAGCTTGAATCTCTCCAACAATGAATCTTCTCATCCAATCAGATACAACCAACATCCTTGTATGCCAGCTCAGTTGCTTGCTAAACATAGGAAAGAATTATAACAAATCAGATACAATCATGCACACACTATTACTATCTCAAAAGACAAACACATGTAAAAACACCAGACGCAGAAGATAATTACCTTGCATATACAGAATACCAGAGCAATGAGTGCCGTGGTGGCGTGGCCCATTGAAACCTAGTCTCCAGGTACCTCTGCAGACTGCAGCTGCCTGCTCTCCTCCAAAGGGTTAATTGCCCAGAATGCTTGTTGCAGTCACAAGTTGCCAGCACCTCATTGGTTAGGAAGGGCCAAAATAAAGGATGGGATCATTCAATTGGACTGGAATCATTCAAACAAAGTGCAAACCAGCAAGGACTTCAATTGCAATTCAGTTTCTGTGGACTTTAATTTGCCATAATATTTGCAATGTTTTTCTTCTGTTCTTTGTTATCTGATGTTTCTAAAGTCACAGCAGCAATAAACTAGGAAATAAGACCAATTAAACAATTGGACTGGATCTCACTTTCCACTTTCCAGTATAGTCATCGAATACCTTAATGATTCATTTAAATACAAGTATTTAAAAGGAGTGATTTGCTAGAAGTATATTTCTTTCCTCCTTTTAAATATTCCTAGGAGCATAGCTGTCCAGGTGCTTTTTTATTTATTTATAGTTTTAATGGTTTAAACAAATAAAGGAAAAAATAATTATATGCTCTACTGGTGAAATTTATGAATGCATTTGAGTTTAATTAATATGTAGATTTGAAATGTTTAGGTGTAAAATCTCATTTCAAATCCATAAAGCAGCCACCTCAATACAAAAAGATGAAGTAAATTTGTGTCCCATTATTTGGATAGCAAAAAGTCATAAATCTACTTCAAATTAACCCAAACAGCCAAGGCAGTATAGGAAAGCCATGTACCTGTACAGTAGCAGACAGACTCTTCACGTGCAAATCCACATGAGAAAGGAGTAACTTAAACCCTTCAATATCCACTTCCTTCTGATCATTTCCCTGGGGTTCTTTCAACAGATCTGTCACACCCCTCAGATGCTTGCTTTTTAGATAGAGATCCACTTGAGGGTACCTTATGAGGATGTCATGTCATCTATCACATCTTAGAATTTAATTAACAGTTAAGGTACCAGAGTTGTCTTTGTGAGGAGCTTTTAATATCCTCGTGATGTCTTACGAATGACAGAATAATATAAAAAATGTGATATAATTGTATATTACAAATATCAGTCTAGACTTCAGAGACATGGTAAAGATGTTAGATATCTCCTCTAAGTTCATCTCAAGAAACAATAATTTAGACACCATGTATGTTACTTTAAGACTATCAAAGGTTAATATACAAGATATTATAATCACCACATTCCTAAATCTCTGATGACTAAGACAAAAGAGGACATTTTCCTCATTATCAATCAAGAATTTACAATTGTTTCCAAAAAAATGCAAGAACTGAAATCAAAACCCTATTTGAGAGATGTTGATATACTCAATTACCAATAACATTGGATTGGTGCCGCACAAAACTTCTTGCATTAGCAAGTCCATCCATCAACCTATTATATGTAGCAATATCAGGTATGAACCCCCTATCCAACATCTCATCCACCACCACTTCCCCTTCCTTCTTCTTTCCCTCTCTTGTATAACCAGACACCAAAATACTATAGGTCATTCCATCAGAATCCAAACCCTTGCTTGAAGCCAGCAACCTCAATCTATTTGCCTCCGCAGTTCTTCCCACATCACAAAGACCTTGAAGGAGACAATTAAAGGTCACACTGTCTGGAATTATACTCTCTTTAAGCATCCTCTCTGTCAGTCTAAATGCTTCATCAATTCTCCCTAACTTCCTCAATCCTTCAATCAAAGTAGTACAAGCAATCAAGCTTGGAACATTTCCTTTCCCCCATAACTCATCCACAACCTCCAACGCTCTACCTGCACTTCCCTTCCCGCAAAGCGACTCCATTAGACCATAATAATCATACCCATTAGGCAACACTCCTTTTCTCGAAAAATCAATCAATATCTCACACGCCTCCAAAACCCGACCTTCTCTACAAAGCCCATCAACCAAAATCTCACAAGTCACACTCGAAAACTCACACCCCAATTCAATCATCTCATAAGCCATTGAAACACCTTCATTGAACTTCCTCTCCCTAAAGAACCCCCTAATCAAAGTGTTAAAACTAACCACATTTGGACTGCACCCCTTCTCCCTCATCTCCTTAAACAACTCCAAAGCTAACCCGAACTGCGAATTCCTACAATAACTACTAATCAAAATATTAAACGTATACACATCCGGCTTAACCCGGTCCTTAGTCATTGTATCAAACACCTTCAGTGCATTATCATGCTTCCCACATTTCACAAACCCATGAATCAAAATATTATAAAGCGCAACACTAGGCCTCCCATCAATCAGTTTTTTCATAGATTCAAAGGCAACAACAGCATCGTCCAATTTCCCAACTCTACAATAAGCATTTATCGAAAATCTGAATATGGGTTCGGTTCGTGGGCAAGAGAAAATACCGTCGGAGCAAGGGCAGGGATTGGAGGCGAAGAATTGGAGGAGGGAGGAAAGGTCGGCGAAGCGGTGAGAGATGGCGAGAGTGCGAGCCATCCACTCGAAAGTGGAGTGGTCGTGGCGAAAGGAGTCGATTGTGGAGGCCCAGTTGAAGATGTGGAAGTCGAAGTGGGTGAAGGAAGGGTGGTGGTGGAGCTTGGATTTGAGGAAGTGGAGGAGATGGGTGGGAGTGAAGGGATGGGTGAGGTGGGTGGTGAGGTAGTGGAGGAGGTGGGTGTGGGTGTGGGTGTGGTTGTGGTGGTCGGAGAGAGTGAGAGTTGGGAGTGGGGTGACATGGGTTGGTGGTGGTGGTGGTTGTGGGATTGGAGAGAGTGGTGGTGGCGAGGAGATTTGCAGAGCTTTTTTGGAATTGGCATTTAGGAGCTTCTTCAAACCCATTTCTCTTGACAATTGGCAGAATCAGCCAACATCACTACCACGTTTCGTAATGGCGGGATGCTATACGGGGCGAAAATGAAAAATTAGCCATAATTTTTCAATTATAATTTTTCAATTATATAGTTAGTAGGTCCGGTTCTCAAACTATATTATTTAGTAACATCTTGAGTCTCAAATACTTGATTTTGGCCTTATAAATCGAGTCTTTGAGACTCGATTTTTTCAGTTTGATGTGGCGCTTTTTTCACGTAGTGTCCATCTGAAACTCGAGTCTTAGAGACTCGAGTTTTATACCGAGCATTAGAGACTCGATTTCTGTGCTCTGAGATGCCACGTAGACGCCACTTGGATCTCGAGCCTTAGAGACTCAGTTTGCTAAAAGTGAAACCGAGTCTCAGAAACTCGATTTTTAAATGTGGTTAATTATTACTCCACGTGGCAATGTTTGGGTCCTATCTAGTTTTGTCTAGGTCTAGGTCTAAGTCTCTCGAGATTCAGCAGAAAAGCAAAACCATACAAGCCCTCTCTTAACTCTCTCACTTAGCAGACAAGCAAAACCATACAAGCCCTCTCTCAAAACCATTTAGCATACCCTCTCTCAACTCTCATACACATTCAGTAGCAAAACATTGCTCCTCTCTTAACTCTCATACAATCCCAGCAGTACATTTGCACATCCTCATTTCAGGTAAGGGTCTCCTCACTCTCTAGTTGGTTGTTTAGTGTATATAAGTGCTTTACAAAGTGTTGCTTGCATTGAATTTGTCATGACATTTCCTGATTATTTGTTTGTATTAACCACTTTATATATAAATATGTATATATTTATATATACATATATATTTTTTATTCATGATCCAGGAAGTCTTTTTGCTGGCTTTCGGTGAAGTTATCTGCTTCCTTTTCTCCATAATTTGGATTAAATTTGAGTTTGTATATCACATCTGGTATATTTGACTGTATATTAATGCCTTGATTTTGAAATTAGATGATATGTCTAATTTTGATTGCTTATGATCATATTCACATTAGTGTTTTTTTTTTTTTTGTCTGATGAACCCTGCTCTATGTTATTTCATTAATAGTAGTGTAATAGGGTATGCCATGAATTTTCTAGCACTGGAATGATGATGTTACATAATTGCACTCATTCATTTGCACATCCTCATGACTTTTGTTGTTTGGTTTGATATTTTTATTTATATTTTTGTTAGAGCTGAGTTGAAATTTTGTAATGGGGGTGAGTTTTTTCTTTAGTTTTTTTATTTTTTTGAGTACGAAATGATAATGATTGAGTGTGTTTGTATGTGATGTGGGGTGAGTATATGCAATTGTGGAGTAAGAAGTTGTAATTTTTGTACTTTTAGTAGATAGAAAAAGTTTTGTAATTGATGTTAAATAAAAGAGATAAAATATGTCACTAACATATTATACTTGACTCTCTAATTGGTTCACAATCTCTGAAGAATATTGATATAAATGTATACTATGGTGGACCCCTTGACAATCCTGGAGAGATTGACGGATTCCCATTTAAAGGGCCGGGTATCGAATGCTACTACATGATGATACGTCGTAAGTTGAAGACGTTGAATGATTTGAAGAGGAAAATAATGGATGAATTGAATTTGAACCCTACTTGGTATGACATCAAGATTATTTATCGTTACCCACAAGAAATCCTTCATGAACAGATAAATTACGGGTATATGGTGATCAAAGAAGACAAACATGTAAAGATGATGTTTAATATGATCCAGAAAATGCCCCAAGTAAATGCTGCTGAGTTGTACGTAAGTTCGGAACCACTTGCAGAAGTTGATACTGAGGTGGTGCAACAAACAACTACGTCTTTACAATTTACAGCCCTAAATGATGGATGCACTACAATGGGAGGGTATATAATGGGAGGTTATAAGCTCCCATCTCAAGATTATGTTGTCAATACTGGTGAAACCCTCCATCCTCAAGAGACACATTTAAAGGAGGAAGACGAAGACGAAGACGAAGATCATGCCGCAAATGATGGTGAAAATATTGATGATGTGGATGAGTAAGAAGAGAGGATTGAGCGAGGCGACTTTGAGAACGATATGGATGACCATGAAGTCGTTCCCAATTTTGAAGAGGAAAATATGGAGTACCATGATGAAGGTGATGCAGACGATGATATTGACGTCCAGCATGATACAAATACGACCATTGCCTACAGTCCTCCTGCTGACTCATTCTACGCAAATACTTGGGAAAATATGGTTGATCCTTCACGTCTTCAGATACCATTTGTTTCTACTTGGGAAGATGAGATGCATTTTTGTAAAGGGTTGACTTTTGTAAATAAAGAGGCGGTGAAGCGTGTACTGATAATATACGCAACAAATGATAATAGAAATATTATAATCCGGAGGTCGACCAAAACTAAATTGTGCGCCGCATGCGTTGACGACAACTGCAAGTGGTATGTTGGGGCATTCACGAAGGCTAAACTTAATGGTCTGTGGATGGTCACGTCTTATGTGGGTCCATACACTTGTATACCTTTTAGCCTGCGAAGAGACGGTAAAATTATGAATTCTAATTTTGTTGCATCAGAAGTTGTGGGAAAATTGCGACAAAATCACATTACTCGTATTGATGAGCTCTAGGACATCATACATACTAAGTATAAACATGAGCTTTCTTACTATAAAGTATGAGACGCAAAACAAAAGGCAATTACTAAGATATTTGGGGATTGGGAGGAGTCTTACCAAATGTTGCGAAAGTTGTTGTTGGCATACTTGGATCAGGATTTGGGTACCCAATACAACTATCACACCATACCTAGGCCATACAAAGGTACTACGTTACTGCGCTATGTATATTGGGCATTCGCTCCATGCATTGCTGCATTCCAATATTGCAGGCCAGTGATCAGTATTGATGGGACTCATTTGTATGGTAAATACAAAGGGGTATTGATGATTGCAATGGCAACCGATGCTAACCAAAAGGTTTTGCCTCTCGCCTTTGCTGTTGTGGACAAGGAGTCAGAGTCTAGTTGGGGGTGGTTTTTAGAGTGTCTCAGGACTTCGATAGAGCATGTCATTCCTGACAAGGGCATTTGCATTATTTCTGACCGACATAAAGGTATCAAATGCGCCATATGAGAGTGGCCTAGAGGGAGGGACGGAACAGAATGGGTATTTCACCGATATTGCCTTCGACATGTTGCTAGCAACTTCAACAAACGCTTTGATGACCCGACTCTAAAGGCATTGGCCTTGAAAGCTAGATATGCGACTCATGAAGCTAAATTTGAGTCCATAATGCAAATCATTAAGGAGGTTGAGATTAATTTACTAAGGGTTGTAGACCCTACTGATCGCTATGTTGCACGTCATATGCCATACACATATTTAATGAGTGAGAATTTGGACAAATGGACCCAGTCACATGATGGTGGAAGACGTTACGGGGCAATGACAACCAATATCTCTGAGTGCTTTAATGGGGTACTTAAAGGTGCCCGCGGTTTGCCCATTGCGGCAATGGTTGAGTTTACTTGGTGCAAACTTGTTACATATTTCCATGATCGACATAAACAAATTACTTCTGATCTCTCTCGAGGTAAGGTGTGGAGTGATTATGCAATGGAGATCTATAACAAAAATGCGCAGAAAACCGCAAGACACATTCTGAGGAATTTTAATCATGAAACTGGTGTATATCAAGTGGTTACCCCATACAACGGCCATAGAGGTGGAGGGGGAAACCACAGTCATGAAGTGCACGTAATTGATAGAACATGTGGTTGCGGAAAGTGGCAAAACTTGAAGATCTCTTGTTCACATGCAATTAAAGTTCTTCAAGGTCTGCACCTCGATGTGACCAGCTATATTGACCCATGTTACAGTTTGAACAACACCATTCACACATATTCACATCATTTTGTGGTGCCAAAGTCAGAGTCATTGTGGAGGGACGTTCACAGTCCATGGTGGGTGCCTGACCCACAGCTGTTGCGGGCCAAAGGTCGTCCTGTGCAGTCAAGAATAAGGAATGAAATGGATGGGGTATGGCGAGAACGAGGAAGCCGAATGGAAGATCCGAACTTGAGGGAGATTCAACCGAGGCAGCGATGTGGAGTGTGTCATCAAGAGGGGCATAAAAGCAGAAGCTTTCCCAATTCCCGTGGGGCTTTGACAAGTGGTAGTGCTACAAACTAGGCAAGTGCCCTCACTATTTTTATATAATATGCTCAGAATTTCATTTGATTTTTGTTCTTCGCATTTGGAAACTAATGACCGTATTTTCATGTCAGGCGAGCAGAGACTCGATTTTGGAATGGCATTGTATGTGGGACTTGTGGTTATCTTTTGTATGGACAAGTGCTAGGCAACTATGTAGACTATGTTAATTTGACTTAGTTGTTATTTTGTTTATGGCTGAATATTGTTGTAATTGAACTATTTTCTATCCATTGTACTCGTTACATTAGTTGCGTTGTGCAGTTTTTGCCTATAATGTTAGCAATGATATTACTTTGGCATTAGTAGCAACTACTTTGGCAAGTTCAACCACAGGGGGCCTTGTTTGAAGCGATGATAGCTAGTATTGAATGTTTTTGTGTGCTAAGAGGGCAACTATAATGCCCATGAATAGTAACTGTTTCAATCCGATTGTTTGCATCTGATGTACTCTCCCTTTGACTGGTATCATATGCTTGTATCTAGTTGTTTACTGTTGCCCATGTGATGTGTTCTGGATCTAATTTACTGCTATAGGGGAAGGGAAAACTAATTTTGGTTTACTGCTGCAAGAGTAGCTGCAAAAAAAAAAAAAAAAAAAAAATCCAGTGGAAATCGAGTCTTTGAAACTCGATTTCCATTAGGTGGCATATTCGTAAATAAACTGCGAGACCAATTTACAAAAAAGCCACTGAAAAGGAAATCGAGCCTTTAAAACTCGATTTCCTATGGAAATCAAGTTCCAAAGGCTCAATTTCCACCGGAATATATATATATATATATATATATATATATATATATATATATATATATATATATATATATATATTTTTTTTTTTTTCCCAATTTGAGAAAAGGAATCGAGTCTCTGAAACTCGATTTCCACTGAAAATCGAGTCTCTGAAACTCGATTTTCACTGAAAATCGAGTTTCAAAAGCTCGATTTCTACTAGAATATATATATATATATATATATATATATATATATATATATATATATATTTTTTTTTTTTCCCCAATTTGAGAACTAATTTTAGAACTCTATAAATAACAAAACTATGAAATTAATCTATCTTAAACTTCAATGTTTAATTTCAAACTTCTAGAATTAAATAGTTTAGTTTAAAAATTTTAAAATTGTAAGATTTTTTCCATCTCGTCACCACCTTAAATCATAGGCCTGCCCTCTTACTGGCCTTATACAGGGCCTATTATCATAAAATTGGATTTTTGTATAAATAAAATCATGCATATATTAATATTAGGTGGCCTAAGTTAAATACTTGAGTTGGATTGAAGGTTGATGTAACTCAAGAAGTTACAACATATAAAAATAAATATCTCAAAATTGTATACATCATTTCTTTGTCACACTTTTGCTGCTTGTTCCTTCAGCCATAATTTGTCAAATGACCATTAATATAATTCCAGACTTTACAGTTGCAAATAGAAAACCTATACATACAATCTTCCATTGGAGACTCTTGCACCAATACAATGGTTTTTTTTTATAGGTACACCAATACATTTGATGATAGCAAAAAAAAAGAGACCATAACTTTTTCAAGATGCCTCAAGACAGTTAACCACAAAATCAGCTCCATATATTGAAAGTGGTTCAAGCCTCCAACGACCATATGTCGATAAACTCACATCATAACCCACACCGCCAGATAAAATCAATCATTGGCTAGAAAAGTTACTGATTTCGTCATCTTTTGGAGGTTCATATGGCGGCAGGTTTTCAAGTTCTGCTTCAGCAGCAGCGAGATTCTCTTTAGCTTTAATGATTCTTTCTTGACAAGAAATGTATAGCTACGAGGCACCACAAAGAATGCATAACAAAATTGAAGCTAACTCTTCTAAAGTTATAAGATAGAACACTTACTTTAGCATACATTTTCCTCAATTTGGCAAGTGAAGGTAAAATCAGGCCAATGCAAGCATGGAACAGGCAAAATAGTGTGACTAAAACTCCAATTTTCTACAAATTAGAAATGAACAGTGTAAATGTCCCAACATCTAACACCAGAGCCACAACAGAAAAATATATTTCTCATAATTCCATAAATATAAGATGTATACCTGATAATCATAAGCTACCTCCTCATTCGGGGCCTCAGGGATAGGAGGTTGTACACGTTCAATCGCATGCACTGCTGTTAGCACCTTAGTAATGTCCTTGTGGTCCTCCATGCCCATTGGGTGACGCCTTAACAAATAGACGTATCTTTCAATCTGCACATGAAAAAACCACACATATTAGTAATGCAATACCAAATCAACAATGCCAACCGATAATAAAATAAATGTTGGTCCTGAATTGGTTCTACTAGTAATAATTGCAAATTATAGGGAGACCAAGTGCTAAGCAGAAAATGTAGTAACATATATCATGTTCTCTAAACAGTGGTTTCATGCTAAGAAGTACGGTAAGATGTAGAAGACATTGAGAAATTACCAGAAGAGTCACTATAGCACCAGGCCTATCGATGAACCTCCGAGTTACCCTTTTGAACCAGTTGTGGTACTCGTGCTGTGGAGGCATATCACCAAGCACTGCTTCACAACGCCGTTGAAGGCGATTACCCCACTCATTGATATGCACAGCATGTTTTTGCATCCAATCAACACCGACCTTCCCCTTCAAATCAATGCCATGAAGCACTATGTCAGTGTCAATATCGCGGGGAATTTCTTGGATCATCCCAAATTGACGAACGACACGATCCGATGTATGTTTTTTTACTAGGTGGAAACATACAAGCGGCACTGTTGTCGTCCACATGGCCCTCCCTGCAACGCACCACGGCGGAAGGTCCTCTAACTCAGCTTTATATGATTGCCACACCACCTACAACAGCCAAAAAACAAGTACACAACACATTAGGCAACAATGTTTATATTTCAAAGCTCACCAAACCTATATCTTGTTCCAAAATATGTAAAACAATGCATTTTCATACCTGGCCTGACAACATTGAAGCTCTTTGCTCGCGGTACCTGTCCCTGAAGATGTGGGCGGGCCTATTTTTCTTATTTGGGACCCATAACCACCTACAATCAAGAACAAGGGATCAATATCTAGAACTTTCCTACTGAGATAATTCCAATGTTAAAACTATAATGTAATCACATATAACTACTGAGATAATCTTATAGATATTTACTTAATTAATAATATCACTAGAATAAGAAACAATCCTTATAAAAAACAAAGCACATACAAGCCACATAACAGTCACACAATTAGAGTATATTAACATAATCATATATCTTGAACCTCTGTTTAAAATTTTTTTTATGTTGACATAAAAAATTGCTAGAATCCTTTAAAATAAATAAATAAAATCAAGTTACATGATTGTGGGCTTAGGTAATGATCACATAATGTATATGACGTGCATGAGGTAGAGACTTACTTCAAGGACAGTGGACCACGCACTGGAGGACCATAAGCACCCACTAGCGGGCCATGCTCAACTGCCGGGCACAAATAAGGGAACCTAGCCCATGCCCAATATTGGACCAACAGTAAGCACCCACCAATCTGACTGGTGTCCTCGCTTGCCCTGCATAGCTCTCGGTACAACCATGCAAGGCAAGCACTTTCCCAACTGTACCTTCATGGGTTGTGAAGGTCTTCCAACTGATGCACCCACATTAGATGCACCCTATCGCCGAATTTGTCCATGAATATTATATCCCCCAGTAGTGCTAGGATGTAGCATCGTGCGTACTTATGCAGTTAATCCTCTTCAGCATTAGGTGGCAATGGATTAGCAACTTGCTCCAAAAGCTGGTTGATGAGAATCCTTCGGCCAGTAGGTTGCTTATGGTTGTCTTGATTTATAGGTTGAAAGCCAAGGAAGTCCCGGCACACATCCACCCAAGTTTTCTACATACTCCCTGTTATAGCGTCACCATCAACAGGAAGCCCGAGAAGAACCTCCACATCCTGCAATGTGATAGTGACCTCACTATGTGGCATGTGGAAGGTGTGAGTCTTAGGCCGCCATCGCTCCACTAAGGCCGTTATCAGGCCATGGTCAATCTCTCTACCTGGGACCCAAAGGAGTCCCTCCAAACCAACTGCCTTGATGATGTTCCTGACTCGGTCGTCCACCATTGGCTCTCAATTGGAGAACTCTGAACTACGGCTACGGCAGGTAACGGACCCTGGATCCTGCACAAAACAGAACCATGGATTATTATATGACAGCAAATGCATGTACATTGTATGAATTAAATGTATGTCCATTAGTTAAATCTTTAGTGTTGTGTTTTACCTGCCCATTCCAAATAGCTTCGGACCGATGCTTGAGCTGCTGTGATAACACCGACTTGTTAATGGGTCCAGGCTGTGTATAGTCAATCCACCCAGCATTTGTAGCAGCCATACTGCACAAGAAAGTACTACAAACAATAATTGGAATAGATGACAGAAGTAAACAAACAATAATTCAATATCAAATAAAATATCCCAACATAGTAAATGCAGGCAAGGCAAGAACTTAGCAAATAAAATCAAATAAAATAACACTATAGCAATATTACATTAATAAACACAATATCATTTTTGACATTATCAAATTTAGCAAGAAGAAAGTCATCAAACTTTCAGTAACATGGATCCAATTAAACACTAAATCATCAACTTTAACAAAACCCTAACATCAACAATTTAATTTAACAAAGACCCAGGTAACAAACCCTAACATCATCACTGCAGAACAATGCATAGTTCAAGATAGAAATTTGAAATTTGCCTGATGTTAACCCACGAACAGAACAAAGCGCAAAACAAAACCAAATAAAAAATAAAAAAATCAAACCCACAAACCAATTCAATCTCAAAAAACAATAAAGTTTCGATCTTTTTTAACAGTTATATTAGAAATTCAATACAGAAACCAAAATAGAAAAAAACTTGGTGAAACCAAAGTTTCTTTGATTTTTCCCACTGTTTCTCGGCAACTAAACAGTGAACTTTGTACAAAGCGACTCACCTTTTTTTTTTTTTAGTTTTGAGAGACCACGTAGACTGAAGGAACTCAAAGCTCTGTACACCTTGCTATGGCTTTATGAAATCTTTTGGCGAAGGCGATGAATGTGAAATAGCGGAGACTGAGAGTGGAGACTGAGTGAGAGAACAGTGAGTGAGAGAAGAGGGTGAGTGAGTGAGAGTGGAGAGGGTGAGTGAGTGAGAGAGGCTGAGGTTCAGTGTGAGAGTGAGAGGGTGAGTGAGAGGGAGAGTGAGAGCGTACGAGTGTCTACTCTGTGTTAGAGAGAGGGTGAGTGAGAGTGGAGAGTGTCTGATCTGTGTGAGAGGTGTTAATTTTGAAAAAACCCCAACTTGAAATCGAGTTTTAGAGACTCGATTTCCTGTTTTTCCATATGGACCAACCACGTCATACCCAAATGGCTACGTCACATAAATCAAGTCTTAAAGACTCGATTTCCATGTGGACGCCACGTGGAAAAAATGCCACGTCAAACTAGGAAAACCGAGCCTCAATGACTCGATTTATAGCCCAAAATCGAGCCTCTGAGACTTGAGATGTTACTAAATAATATAGTTTGGGAACCGGCCTACTAACTATATAGTTGGAAAGTTATGGCTAATTTTCCATTTTCGTCCTATATGGGCAGTTAGGTGGGTTTTGAATAGTTATATATATATATATATATATATATTTTTTTTTTTTTTGATGGGGGGTTTTGAATAGTTATCATTTCTGTAAACTCTGTTTTTTTTAATAACTATAAAAGCTGAATAATTTTATTAGTTAGCACAGTTTTGAAACTATTTGGAGATCTAGCAACTCAAGACCAAAGGATTCGATTTTGAAATGCTACATTGAACTCAATTTCAACATCGTGCTGTAGCTGATGTGGAAATCTATCCACGCAGGCATGAAAATTGAGTCTGTAATGCTCAATTTTGGTACCCAGAAAATTGAGTTTGTAACGCTCGATTTCGTTACCCAGCAATAACGAAGAATGAAGCACCAGAGAATGAAGCAACCCAGGCAGCAAATGCTTCAGGTGATGGCGGCGAAGGCCAAACACGTCGGACTTAATGTGGGTGTGGTTTCTCACTGCCGCTCCGATGATGTTGCTGCCGCTCCAGTGGAGTAGAATGTATAGTAACAATAATAGTGTATACGCACTATCAGGGCCGCCAAGCTAGGCCACAGCGTCAACGAACCTCTCGTGGAGCTCGGCAGTCCAACGTAGTCGGGGCTTTGGATCCGAAGTGAGAACCAAGCAAGCATCACCTGGCAGGTTCGTCCCGTCCAGGGATCCCTGCGCATCCAGTGGGAGCAAGTGAATGGCCGAATACATTTCTCCCTGGAAAAGGAAAACAACCAAAACCAAACCCACTTGTTATTTTTTTATTTAGAAGATCTTTCTAGAGGAGAAGCAACCCAGGCGGCAATTTTGACTAAACCTAGGCGGCGAAAGCTTTAGGCGAGGGAAATCCAATCCGATCAGGTATTTGTTTTGGGTTTTGTATTTGGTTTTGTTCATGGGTTTTTGGGGCTTAGAAGAATAAGGAAGTTTGTCTGCAGTTGTTGAAGCAGAAGAACAACTAAATCGAGTCCTACGGACTCGATTTCTATTTGACAAAACTCGAGTCCGTTTGACTCGAGTTCGATGCCTATGTGGACCAAGTATCCACATCAGCTGTAGACGATGTTGAAATCGAGTTCAGTGTAGTCGATTTAGCATTCCAAAATCGAGTTTTTTGGTCTCTGGTTGTTAGATACCCAAATAGTTTCAAAACTGTGCTAACTAACAAAATTGTTTGATTTTTATAGTTATTTTCAAAAAAAAAATCTCGTATACTCCATATATGAAATTATCTTATACCACATATTTTAATTCTGTCTCTAACCTTTCAATTGAATCAATTTGGTCTATAACCTTTTAATGTTATGTCAATATTAGTTCTTGTCATTATCTTTTAAATGAAAATTGATGACATGACAAACAACCAAAATAAAATTTTAGTGTATTTTCACATCAGTGAAAGCTAATTTTTTTTATTTTAACCATTATAAGTTTCATCAATTTTCATTCAAAAGATGACGATAGGGACTAAATTGACACAATACTGAAAGGTTAGGAACCAAATTAACACAATTAAAAGATTAGAAACCAAATTGAAATATGGTGTATAGAATAGAGACTAAATACATAATTTATCCTTACCATTTATTCATTTATTATTGTGGGGGAGATGGGCCTAGGAGTGTACATTTATGTGCATAATGGGCCAGAGGCCCAAGCAGAGGACATTTAGTGGTCCGAGGATGAGTAAACATCTTACTATGGGTCTATGTTAATTTGTAAAGAAGCAAGATTTGATCGTGATCATCCGAGAAGTTGGTCCGAAGAGGAATGTCTCCTCGAATCAGCTAGGTTGAGGTTGGAATGAGTTATCTACCATTCAGAGATAATGTCTCATGAGACTCTGTTAATAAGGATGTGCAACACATATGTATTGAACAAAGGAAAACCACGAAATATTTAAAATAAAAGCTGCTACTACCGCATTGAATGTTCTGCAACTAACTCTCTGGTTGCATTAATAAGGAAGTGATGCCTGAATAGCAGTGTTCAGCCTTATGGCTATCTTTAAAAGTTTCAAAAAGGTGCTGATGGGACAGGTATCCTGACCTGGCAATCTAATCCATACGTGGAGGATAGAGAGAGGAGAAAGAAAAGGATAAAGAGGAGAGGAAAGCCCCAAGAGAGGGGGATCGGGAGAAAAAGAGAGAAAACACTTAAGACTGAAAATTTTTGTAATCTGTTTTTAAGAAGAAAGAAATATAAGAATCAGTTCCTCGGCTTAAGTTCGAGGACAATTTTTTATTATAGAAACTAGTCCATCAATATTGTTTTGTAATCTTGAGCCATTATCGTTGTTAGCTAAGCTTATAAGAAACCAGATTTTAAACCCACTCTTTACAAATTTATTGTATTGGGCTCTTTGGGTCTATACCCTTCCTATTATTGGGCTTAGGTACAAATTGTGACCTTACAATTACCATTTAACTATGAGCTCGTTTGAATAGGCAGTTCACAACACCTTTAATGTGTGTTTTAGACAAAACGTGATTTTTAAAACCGTTTGGCTCCACAAAATCAGCACATTTACGTTTTCAAAATCTAGATTTTTCATGTCTACAAAACACTGCAAAGCTTTTTTTTTTTTTTTTCAGAACACACAGATTGGGTTACTGCTATTTTTTTCTTCTGAAAATCAAAATAGCACCAATATAATAAGAAATACTAGCTTTATCCCTTCCCCCATGTATATTCTTGTTATTAAAAAAAAAAAACTATATATATTCTTATTATTTTTTAAACATATTCATATTATTTACTCATTGCCTACCTAGCTCATTTAGGAGAATTTATTTAGTGTTTTAAGAGCATAACAAATATGTGTTCCACTCTCTAATATAATAGAAAATTTTATACTCTGCAACATAATAGTAAATTTTACTAATTAATTCATGATGAACTAACTATTTAGGTGAGAAGGGAGAGCGTGCAATAGGAACAACTAGTTTGGGCCACCAAGAGTAATATGGAAGGTTTACTAATTGTAATTCCTATTGGTTAGCCCTACAAGAATTTGGCATGGACCAATACGAACAAAAATTAAGTAAGAAATTTCATGCTCCACTTAGGGCACTTGAGATTGAAGCTAAAGCTATAGAGGTGGCAATTATTTGCACATGATGTAGGGCTACAATATATAGTTTTAAAGGTGACAACTAGTTTGTAGTGCATTGCAAGGGAGGACTATCGCTTCAGTGAAATATCATCGTGAGTATACTAGTGCACTCGTGCCAACCAACCCACATTCTGGCATAACATGCTAAATCTCTAGATGACTTTTTTTTTTTTTTTTTACCTAGATAGAGGAAACCTGAAAAGTTGTACTTGTCAATCATGTAACTAAGGATGTTCACCCGACTCAACCCAATAGACTGAGCCACTATCATACCATTTGAATCGAGGTGAAGGGCTAGTAATGATTTATGGGGTGGAAATTGGAGATGCATATAGCTTTATAACGTCGATTGATACAATCATTGACAATGAATCTATAATTCCAACAAGTACTGCACTAGTCGGCGTTTACACACACACATGTATAAACCTATATTTCATAACCTAAATATTTCTCCATTCCTCAACCTCTCTCATGATTCTCTCTCTTCTTATCTCTAGTGGCACCCCTTTGACCCAAATCAAAGATCCTCCTTTAACTTTCATCCTCAATCTCTAGTTGATACAAAGTAAGCCTTAACTCTAATATTTGTTGTGGCTTGTAGGTTTGATGTTTTTATTTTTTTGATACGTGGGTTTTTGATGTCTTGACCTAAGGGTTTAGATCTTAGATTTTCAAAATTCTCTCTTTCTTATGGTGGAATCCAATGAAATCAGTTTTCACTTCGACATAATTTGTCCTTGACCTAGTTAGAATTCGTTCTAACAGCGTTGCAGTGGTTCATGTTTTAAGAAAATCAACGAGGTTGGCATGGACCCAAAAATCCCCTATATTGACTACAACAATTGATTATCACCCTTAGATGTAACCAATATTTAATTCTTTCAATAAAATTTATAAGCTTCCCATAAAAAAAAAGTATTGTAGCTAAATATCACCCCCAAAAAAAAAAATCCACATATGACTCTCAAGTACTTTTTTATTTTCTATGAAATACTATAGGGCTCAAGTCAACAAGTTTGGAGAGAAACATGTTGTAACATTTTTTTTATAATTCAAAATATTTCTCCTTATTCTATCTCTTAATCCATTTCCTTTAACAATTATCATAAACATTTTAATTAAATGTATTAAAAGATGAGGGTAAAATGCAGTATATTTAAAAGGGTTAAGTTTAAGTGTAATTTTAAGTAATGTTATATTATTTATTAATAATTTTTCATTGGATGCATATTTTAGAAAAATCCATTTTTAAATTACATTTTCTTCTTCAAATTTTTATGCTCACAAAATTTCAAGATAATGAGAAATAAATAACAATTTTTATTTATAGTAAATAATATCCAATTGTTACAATTTCTATCTAGAATTTCAAGATAACTAGAGATAGATAATTTTTATGTTTAAATTTCAAGTATTGATATATTTAAATTATGTATAAAATATGAGTTTATAAATAAAATTGGTAAGTGTAATTCAATGGTGTTATCTAATAGTGTAATTTTGTTTTCCAAAAAAAGAGAGTATTATTTTAATATTAATTAAATAAAAAATTATCATTAGACTATATAAGATTTTTGATAATCAATTAAAAAAAAAAAAAAAAAAAACAGCACACTAGAGGAGAGAGTAAAGAGTAGCCGTTCTGAATTAGCTGATCTCCGATTCCGTCCACTCCTTCAAACTTCAACAGTGCAGCCGAAAACCCCAAACCTGGGTATTTTTTTTTTCCTTCACTTCTATTTCTTTCCTCTTTAGCATTACGTTTTGTTTGTTTGTTTTTTGAATTTCTCCCCTACTCCTACTATCTGAATCCGTAGTAAAAATGCACAGCACGATGATTCGGGCCCTCCGTACAACACCAACCTCCGACCTGAGTTCGCTCCGACCTTTAGGTTCTTCTTTCCACAGCCGAATCAAGCATAGAATCGTCAAAGCTATTCCTTGTGTTGGTTTCTCACGCTCACGCTTCTCTGTTAGCTGTTCGGTTCGTTTCCGCCCTTGCATTGATATACACAAGGTACCAGAACTAAATATTGGTCAAGTTTTGTATTGGGTTCTCAATATTTTTGTCATTGATAATTTTTAGCACAAATGTTGTTAGTGCCTATAAGGTGCTTGATGAAATGTCAAGGAAACACAGTTTAGAGATATTAAAGGTTTGGTAACTCTTATTCTGTTTTACGATAAAGGGTGTCTATTACATAATGTTTTTCTAAAATATAATATCTTTACTACTCGGTTTTTGGATTGTCAAAAGGGTATGAGGGAAGATAAATTCTTCTGCTGTATGCGGTGGCCAATGTGTATAAATGGGGGTGGATGGCTATGATACATTTGGTTATATTCATGCAGTGGTGCTAATTTGAGGTTGGACCTTGAGTAATTTTACCTGATTGTTGTGTTTGAAATATGTGTGTGTGTGTGTTTTTTAACAGGGGAAAGTGAAACAAATTGTTGGGTCAACCATTCAGGATTTGAAGGAGGATGGGTCAGCTCCTGTTACCAATTTTGAATCAGATAAGTCAGCGGCTGAGTTTGCCAATTTGTATAAAGAAGATGGACTTACGGGTGGTCATGTCATCATGATTGGAGCAGATCCTTTGAGTAACAGCGCAGCCATTGAAGCATTGCACGCTTATCCCGGTAGGTCTACGTTTTCTTGAACTGATGAATTTGTTTGCTGTCTTCTGATATGTTGTTTTTGTGGTTGCCTTTGTTGATTGATGCCATTGAATACTAATTAATTTCTTTCAACTTATATCGATGGAAATTCAGGGGGGTGTTTGGTACATGCACTTAAACAACAGATTTTAGTTTTCAAACAACATTACACGTATTTTCACACTTTTTTACCCACACATATTTCCAAAAAATATAAACAACATTACTAAAACAACAATACCAAACGGACCCTCAGCTTCTTGATTATAACTCCCTCTTTTCTTTCTTTTTAAAAAATAAATAAATAAAAGAAGTTAAATCTATTAGGATGATTCTCTCATTTAGTCATTTTTACTAGAGTGCGACCAGATCCAGTTAGATTTAATGAGCATGACGTTAGGCTTCACTGTGCATAGTCTTCGTTTCACAATTTGTATGTGATCACAAGCTACTTTAAGTTACTGTTATTCACCTACTTGTGTATCTATTTATCTTAAATAATTACAACAGACATTCTGTTAGCTGATCAATTTTGCTCTAGGACTTCCGTATACAAGTTTGGGATGTGATTTTGATTTTGATCTTGCATTCGCATCACTTTAAGTGCTTTATATGAAGACATTCAACCCTTGGAACTGAGCACTTTGAGATTAGGTTGTTTTTCCTTTGATCTCTATAATTGATTATAAGTTTAAAACTTACAGAATTTTCCTCTGCTGAACTTACTGCGAGGACTGGTAAAAGTAGGCGGTTTGCAAGTTGGGGGTGGAATCAATTCTGACAATTCGTTGAGTTACATAGAGGAAGGAGCTAGCCATGTCATTGTCACATCGGTATGTTAAAAATTGATCTTTAAATTTCTTTTTAACACTTACATAAAAAATATGAATAATTACTTAATGATTCAATATAATTCTGATCTCTCTCTCTCTCTCATCAGAATGCATATGAAATTTCAAGTCTCATTCTTCATCCTAATTCTAACTGTCATATGTATTGAGTTATTAGTGTTGAACATGATAGAAGGAATATTTTTAAATAACCATTGAAGTAGGGGCATAGCTAGGATTTTTTGTGTGGGGGGGGCAAATTTTGGTATTAATATATTAGTCTAAAGCCAAGATAAACCATCACACACATGCATAAATGCACATACACAAATATAAACATTAATATTTTGATATTAGAGTAAATCATAATTTATAAATATATTGTATATAAAATTAACAACTTTCACATATGTATATTTGCAAGATAAATTTTTAGGGGAACTTATCATCTTTTAAACTCCAATGAGTATACAAAAACTGTCTAGTTTGATATTAAACATGTACAAAAAACGAATTAGAGAAAACAAAAACTACCTTGTTTCTATAACTACTAGACCAATTGACAAATTCTATTGGTTTTTAAGAGCATCATTGGACTAACTCAAACATTTGAGGCGGCCAACTTCTATTTTTGTAGCTAAATATTTAAAGTTTTAAATACTTATACGTAATATAAAATAATTTTTTAAAATTTTGGGGGTGCCAAGCCTTGCTATAGCTCCGCCCCTGCATTGAAGTAGTGTAAGGGTTACTATAAGATTTGCATCCATACCCCTTACCTTGGGTAAAGACATACTTTTCTCTGTATTGGAAGAGTGCTCATGTGATGAAACTGGATTTCATGTAATGGTGGTTAAAGCATAATGCTCGTGGAACAATGTTTACATGGCAAATAATACCAGGAATTTGAGATAATCTAAATAATTTTTTTTTGATAGGTAAATCTAAATAAAGAATTTCTCTGGGTTAAAATTTTAAAGTGATCATTATTTACATCTTGGTTTCAATACAGTATGTATTCAAGAATGGACAAATGGACCTTGAAAGGCTTAAAGATCTTGTTCGTGTTGTTGGAAAGCAGAGGCTTGTGTTGGACCTTAGTTGCAGAAAGAAGGTATTAGACAATTTCAAATTGAGTATTTATGCAGTGCGTAACTGGTTTCCATAGTGAGATTTTAGTCGGAAATATCTTTAGGCGTGAATATGTGGCATGTCTTACAAACTTATATTTGAACTGGGGTTTGTTCTGGTTTCTTGTATTCATTATTTTAATGGTAACTAAGCCATATTGGCAGTTTTGGTGAAAGCATGAGATGGACTTAAGCGCGAAGGCCTTTTGGAGCCTAGGCAAAGCACAAGCACGCTCCTAATTGAAGTAAAGCCCATATATATATATATATATTGAAGAAAAAGGCGTATAATAACTTCTGATAGAAGGATTCACAATATATAATCTATATTTCTACACCTATAAAAAAAGGATTCACAATATACAATAAATAAATAAATAAATGAAAGAAAATTAAAATAGTAAGATATTTAGCCTATTAACTCAATTGGTTTGAGTCATATACAATTGCTTTTTTTTTTGGATAGGAGTCTTACGCAATTGCATAAAGGTTATAGGTTCAAATTCTAAATAGCCTAGTTCAATTTCTTAAATTTTCTATGTAGTGAATTTGAAAACAATTAGTAATAGAAATTTAACAACGAAGTGATCAATTAATCACATAAAATTTAAAAAAACTGTTCGTAGTACTTTTTATTTCTTATTTTTCTTGACTTTTTTACTGTTTGTAGCTCTGCCTCATGCACACATCCCTTGTACTAGGGTTGCTTCATTTTCACTCTTTTATTAATGAAATATTTTCTTATAAAAAAACTTAAAATTTAGAAATAGCATTTTATATAATTCTTTTGTGCTTTACAAATTATACAATATCAAAATGAAATGTGTGGTTAAATCAAAATATAGCCAAAAGGCAAAGACCAAAAAGCTCTAGAATGGTATATGCCTAACATAATCATCAGTTCATCATTTGCATTAAACATCAGACCATCATCAATTTCATCATAAGATTTGTAACTCTCATTTGCTGTTTGGTCCTTGTGATTTCTTTAATTTCTTCTAGAATGTATTATGTTGATGAATAATGAGAAGTTGACTTGTGTTGTGTATCGCATCATTAATGAGCTCTAGCTCAACTTGCACCTTCTCCCTTATAAGTTCTAGGGAGAGGGTGAGATCGTGGGTTCAAAACCCATTTTGTGCTTGTGTAACTTACCAATAAAAAAGACCAAATCAAGGACCCATATAAATGTACTTTTGAAAATATGCTCTGTTTCAGCTTTCTGGAGTGCTTTGGCTGTAGAGCTTCGCATTTCACATTTTTAAGTGTGCTTTTATCAATGCTGCATATCAGTGCTCTTGGCTCAGATTCTTACACATAGAAAAGCATACATTAAGAACCAAAAATAATAAGTTTGATAATTTTGTATAATTTTTTTTTCCCATTTGTTTGTTAGTTGATGGGATATGGTGAACTAGTGCTGATATGATTGCACCCATTAAATGACACTTCCTCTTCCTACAATAGTGGGATGGAGAGTAAGGTTGTGGATTCAAGACCTATGGAGTGTGTGTTTAACTTACCAATAAAACAAATTATTTGATAGCTATTCAGTTTCAATTATTACCTTATATGTGTTGATTTTGATTTGAAGGAAGGTAAATATGCAATTGTAACTGATAGATGGCAGAAGTTCACCGGTGTATATCTTGACGGAAAAATATTGGATTTTCTTGCCCAATATGCGGATGAGTTTCTTGTCCATGGCGTTGATGTCGAAGGGAAAAAGTAAGTCCTAAATGTTGCAGTCCTTAATTCGACCATAACTTTTGTCTTATTCCTTACCTTCAAGCTCCTATACTTAGGATTCATAAGTATCTAATTACTTTCAGACATATTATTTGTTAGGGATCATTACTGTAATTGGGGTTTACTTTGCTTATGGTTGGCATGCCAAAGAAAGGAAATAAAAACTGTCTTTAATTGACAATAAAGATTGTAAAGTGTCTTTGATTTCCAAAAGAGTTCATCAATATAATATGATTTTGATTGTTTTTTGGTTGCAGGCTGGGAATTGATGAAGAGCTTGTGGCATTGCTTGGGAATCATTCACCGGTGGGTAATGTATTAGCTGCATTTATTTACTATAATTTGTCTTGATGATTATCTCGCTACCTTCTCATTTCTTTGTTGCCATATGCTGAACTGATAATGCCCAAGGCACTGGATTTACCAAAATCTTTCTCATGCTTGAAGTACCTTCATTTGAACCATTCTGAAATAGCGTGCCTGTTAAACATAAGTGTGAGCCTGCTACTCACCTACAAAAGGGTAAAAACTTAGGCATAGTTCCTTAGCTACAGTACATTAGGTGCCCTAATTAAATTCAAACACTGAATTGAATTTAATTATTCTTGGAAAAAATAACACAGATTGTACATTAGTGGTTAATGCAACCATGTGCTTGAATTATTTTTTGATGACATGGAACCTCACCAAGGCAAGACCCTTTAGACCCATCCTTAGGGAGTAAACCATAGATACACGACTCCACCCGCTAGAACTGTGTATCAGGTAATTTAGGGGAACTCCTATTGGGGACTTGAACCTAGGATGTTTGGGCCTACAGCTCATCCCAAGCTTCCCCCCCCCCCCCCCCCCCAAAAAAAAAAAAGTGAGCATGATACTTTTTCTTTGGACCTATAGTTCGCAGTCCCTTGGAAGTCCGTCTGTAATGTATGGAGTCACTAGGCATGCATTCATATATTGTTCCTCTCCTATATGCATGCTATCTTACATGAATAAATTGTTAATACATCATGGTCTGGTGCCAGATTCCTGTAACTTATGCTGGTGGTGTGACGGTGATGGCTGATTTAGAGAGAATAAAGGTGGCTGGGATGGGACGTGTGGATGTTACCGTGGGCAGTGCTTTGGATATTTTTGGAGGCAATATGGCATACAAAGATGTAGTTGCTTGGCATTCTCAGCAGGAGGCTTTGACAGTTTAGTGCCTCCTATTGTGTTGTTTGTGTTTTTTAGTTCCATGTCAGCTTTCGCATCTCATATGCAATTTAAGCAAAGAGAATGAAGCTGTAAATTATCAAATACTAAAAATTTGAAGGAGATTAACAACCTCCTGGACTGGTAGAATTGATGTTGGGACTTGAAGAGATGTTGGCAACCGGAAATTTAGAAGATAAATGAGAAAATAGAGGAAAAACTAGAAAAACTATTGAAATAAATTAAGAATTGATTTGTCACTTGCTAAGTTTCCACTCTTGATTTTACTCCATATGACCTATACTGCCCTGAAGACCTTATCCTTTCAATCTCAGCCATTTTTCAATTACAGGGCTTTTTTTTTTTGGTTGAGAATCTGAGTGTTAAATTCTAGTTCCCTCTTATTTTCGCAACAACCCGTTTGTGGTTTCCAACGCATTTATGGCTGTTCATTAATCTGATGAAATTCATTCAACCCACCAAAAAACAATGGAAAATCCAAGCATAGAATGTGTGTGGTTACTGCGTTAGCTTACTAGATCTTTCAGTATAATCTCAAATCCAAAAATTAAGCAATACAACGTTTTTCACGTGCTAAGATGCCAAATTATAATTGGTATCACTTTTGCATTAACTTCTTATAGACACTATTTCAATTATGCTCCACGGCCCATGCTATCTTAACATTTCTTGAAAAGATTTCTCAAACGATTCGATTGATGGGATTTGGTATGATGTTCATGAAATTAATAAGATTGATATTTAAATATTATTTTCTTAGAACATATTGATTTGACCCTATAAAGCAGGTAGAAAAAATGATAATCATAATTTGGTGAGATTCTTTATTTATTTAAAAATAAATAAAGAATCAAGGGGAAGAAAATGCAAAATTCAAGAGTTATGGAGCTCAATGAGGAAAAATATACTGAGTAAAATGTAATAATTACCACACAGGAATGTGGCTTGATGATATGAATTTTTATTCCGGCACTCAGAAAAAATCAATTCAAATAATAGCCCAACAAAGCCTGTGTGATATACATTACGCTACGTCGATAAGTCCACGGAAAATCCATTTTTTATTCAGAAAAAAAAAATCCAATAATCATAGTATATTTTTATTATTATTATTTATTTTTCAGAATTGCCGGGAAAAATGAAAATCTTAACCACCACTTCTTTTTTACGAGTGAACCTCCTCAAATTCTCACACTCTCTCTGCAACAGAAATTCAAAACACACACACACACAAAAACCAAAAGATGCTTCTATGCAAGCCTTCACTTCTCACTCTACCTCAGCTCAGAACCTCAAATTCCACTCCACGAAACCCTAAAAGATCACTCTCCATCATCACCACCAACTCCACCACACCGACTCAGCGGCGAAGAACCATGTCCGCCTTCGAAGCCCGAATCTCTCTAGTCTTCACTCTCGCTTCCCAAGCCTCCTCTCTCTCTCAGCGACGTAAATGTCCAACACCAATTCCTTTTTTACTTTTTTTTCACAATCTCTATGCTTTTGTTAATTGAATTTTGACGTTGTTTTCTTTTCGTGCAGTTTTAGTGGATACAGCTACCGAGGTTGTCAAATACGTGTCCCCGAAGAGGTTCGAGAGTCGAACTCTCGAGGAGGCTTTAATGGCAGGTAAAATACAGTTGTTGTTACATAACTTGATTTGATGATGTCCGTGTCCTTATTTTGATTTTTGAAAAATCTATATAAAACATCGTTAATTGTGGGAAAATGCTAAAGCTAGTACCAATTTTTTACTAGAGCAGATTGGTATCACATTAATCACATGATAATAAGTAAGTTTTTTGATTACTTTTTTTGGTTTGTGTTTTAAAAGTGGAAAATATTAAAGCTTCGGGTCGATTTTACTATAAAACGTTACAAATTGACATGACAATGAATGTGATTGCCTGATTGGTGAGATCTGTATAGTGAAATTTATGTTAGTTCTACTCGATAACGAAAGGTTTAAATTCAATGGTTCTTGTTAACTAGTAACCCATGATTACAGATCAATGATTCACGGGCACATGTATAGATTTAAAGTGGTTGTGTATGCTTTTCTTGGTATTTGTCCATGGTTTTATTTAAAAAAAAAAAAGAATTCAAGTTTTGATTGTTGAATGTGAAATTTATGTTTTTGAGGTCTATCTGTTATGGAATTATGGGATTTTGTGTTGTCTTTTGGGTTTTTGATGTAGTTCCGGACCTAGAGACAGTGAACTTCAAGGTTTTGAGTAGGGGAGATCTTTATGAGATAAGGGAAGTTGAGGTATGAATTTGCTACTACAGTATGTTCTTTACTCTTCCTCGTAGACTGGTGATTATTTTGATTTGGATTTGGGAATGTTATGATAAATACAAATAATTGATGGTCATGTTCATAAACACAATAGCAACAACGGATTATAAAATAATAAGATAACAATGAAAAGAATGATTACAATATATATGCGTATAGTGTCTAAATTGAGAGGTTAGGCTTTGGTGAGATGGCAGGTGCCATTCGCCAAAAGTGATAGGTCGCGGGTTTGAGTTCAGGAATCAGTATAAAATTGGGGATTAGGCTACTTACCATAACTTCTCTCAGACCTCGCAAAAGTCTAAGTTTTGTGCACTGGTTATGATAATATCTAAATTGGGGTTGTGTTTGTGGAAACAGCCATACTTTGTAGCAGAGACAATGATGCCTGGGAGTACTGGATTTGACTTCAATGGAGCATCTCAATCCTTTAATGTATTAGCTGCGTACCTGTTTGGTAAGGTAGTCTTGAAATTTTGTAATGAATGCTGTCATACTTTTTTGTAATGTACTTATCTTTTTTACTTTGCTTAATCTGGAGCTTTTGCTGTTTGTAGAATACAACAAAGGAGACAATGGAGATGACCACACCTGTTTTTACACGTAAGACCCAATCAGATGGAGAGAAAATGGAAATGACAACTCCTGTGATAACAAAGAGGGTATGATATTTTTTAAATGCATCATAATTCACATGTTCAATAATTTTTGTAGTTGCTTATGTTATGGAATTTTGATATGTTCTTGTATGTTTTAAATGGCACTTGTGGTGCCTATGTTGCTTTTCTTTTACATTTCTCTCAGAGTATGCTCTTTAAAAAAGAAAAAATCAATCTTGTCATATGGTCATAACTTAACCTGTCTAAAATGATTATATTTTAGTTTGGCATTACCTCGGACCAGCTGAAAATTAGTCTATTAGCTGAAACTAATTCCTTTTTAACAGATTTTTTATCATGACATTATTACTATCAAATATCAAAGATTGCCCTTGGACTCTAATAATCTATCTAGTTCTTTCATTTGATGAACAGCTATAAGGTCCCAGTTTCAAATATTGGTCCTTAATTATATGGTTTGGTCGTTTTTAGTCAAAAGCCAAGGACGACTTTTTGCTTGGTCTAAGTGTTGGGTTTCATTTTTTTCATCTTCTTGTTTTGCAATTTTGTCGTAAGTACAGTAGAAAGATGTCAATTGCTATAAAATCCTAATTTGTAGTCTTTTTCAATATTTTGCATTTGGTATGTTTTATATTTTTATAATGATCTGATATTATTGAAAATGTTTTAGCTGGAAGATCAAGATAAGTGGCAGATGTCTTTTGTCATGCCCTCAAAGTATGGTGCCAATCTTCCGCTGCCTAAAGATTCGTCTGTGACAATCAGAGAGGTGCCAAGGAAAATTATTGCAGTTGTTGCCTTTTCAGGTCTGTCCTTCCCTTTATCTGATAACCCCTGAGCTATGTGGATATATAAAGGTTAAGAATCTTTTAAATGTACCATTATTCCTAGATATTAAATATTGGATGTTATTTGTTACCAAGGCTTTCCAACATTAGAACAGACTCAAGAGCATGTCGTTAAGTACACCTGATTGTATGTAAGTTTCTATGCATTTTGAGGTATGCATTAGTGATTGGGTTGAGATAGAGGAAACTCTGCAGCCAATTTGTTGTGAGTGTAGTCAATTATAGTGGGTTTTGCAACACAGAAAAAAAAAAAGATTAAAATAATCACACATGAAACACAAAGATTTACGTTGTTCTGCCTTAAGCCTATGTCTAAGAACAAAATTGAATTGAAAGTTTCACTGTTTCACTAAAAAATGGGGAGATCACAAATGTAGCATAGACTCACAAAATCTAAACACCAAATAAGCCCAGAGCTTTCCATCTCTCTAAATTCACAAGGCTATGGTATGAGGAAAAAACTAGAAGCTATGTATATATATACCCCCAAACTTGGCTTGTGATGCAAGGAGGTTGGTATACAATTCAAAACCAAAGCAGAATGGTATTTCAAGATATAGCCAAAGTTGGTTAGATTGTTGCTGTGGCAAACGCCCAAAATCCCCTTTTACCTCCTTTTCAGGGGGTGCAATCTAAATACAAGTCAATCTTGATTACTTGTTGTTAGACTTATGGTTAAGTGATTAAATTCACCATTTCTTAATAGCTTAAACTTTTGGGACAATCGGTAATTTAACTTAGTATCAAAGCAATTCGATCATTGGTTTTACTTTACCTCCCATTTTAAAATGTTAAATTTCCACTTGTTGAGGCCTCACTTATTAAGGGAAGTTTAGGCCCATAAGCAAGAGGGAGTGTTAGATTTATGGTTAAGTGATTAAATTCACAATTTCCTAACGGCTTAAGCTTTTGGGATAATCAGTACTTTAAAACTTGTAAACTGACCATGGAGAATAATTCTATGTGAGCCAACTGGAGTCCTGCACGTGATGCAACTCCACCTAATTCAAGCCACCTTATAAAGAATTGGATCATAGTTGTAGTAAGTTCTGTTTAAATTGTGAGCTAATATAGTACTGTAATTATTTCAGAAACAGAGAGTAGCATATTATTCATTATCAAAGTGGATATGATATATTTATAATATTTGTCCCTTCTTAATTTCTATTAGGATTTGTTACTGATGAAGAAGTTAAACAACGGGAATCAAAGTTACGGGAAGCTCTGAAAAATGATGTACAGTTTCAGATTAAAGAGGATGGCTCAGTGGAAATTGCACAGGTGAGATCCCTACTGAAATGTTAAACACCAAAGGTCTCTGTAAACATTGACTTCTGGACACTTTGTTCGTGTCAATGACTTTCTGTATATATGGTTGCAGTATAATCCGCCATTCACACTTCCATTCCAACGCCGCAATGAGATTGCTCTGGAAGTAGAAAAGAAAGAAAAATAGCAACATAGCAACTTTAGAATCTTGAGGTATAGTAAATTAACACACTTTCTGTAAAGTAAATAAAAACAACTTTTTGGATATCCAGGCCATTCATGTTCCATAATGTAATATCTTACATAATTGATTTGATGCTTTTGATATGTGTATAAAGTGAAATATCCTTCTTGTTATTCCATTATGCATCATGACATGAATAACAGTTCTCAGATGCTGGAATTTTGTTCGGTGTTATTTTAGTTGCATTGCTCCTCAACAAAACATGAATCTTGCATGAGCATGGTTGTTTGTGAATAGCTGAATGCTAGAAAAACCTAATATTAGTGTTATGTGAATGTGAGTTAAATTAGGATTTTGAGATGAGAAATAAGAAAAATCTACAGAAGTGCATACCCCTAGCAACGACTTGTTTAAAGTAAGCAATATAATCAAGTCTAGCACATATAGACTTCACCAAAGGATTTTTAGTTACCACAGTCGAATTACATTGGATTGTCAGGAAACCATGAACTAACAAACAGAGAAATTCTAAAATAAAGCAGCAACGATTTCATAACACGAATGTTAAAATAAACAAACTTGCATCTTCCAATGCCCTTTTTGTCCTTTCATGTTTATATGTTACCATCTGCACAAAGCAGCAATGATTTCATATACAGCTTTGTATAAACTAAAATGTCATTATGATGCAGGAAAATAATCTTAAATATTATTACATGTTCAACGTGCTGCTGTGCTGGTAGTCTGGTATAGAGTAGGACACAACATAATCACAAACGTTATCCAAAACAAGATTATCCTCCAAAAAAGACAATCAACTCCACTCATGACAGAAACCCTTCATGGCTTCGATTAGGGCTTCACAATAGGGATTGTTTTGGAATCAAGTTTATTTCCTTGTAGTTCTTTTATTTAAGCCTCTTTGTTTTGGGGTTGTATTTCTGAACCGTGGTCATTTCCTCTCACTATTTCTCAACCAAATTTCATTTCAGCTTACATCATTTTCCTTTATCGTCTCTATATGTTAGGATGTCTTAATCTTAGTATAATTTCTTTTGGAGGTACAAAGCTTTCGTTCGGTATACTACTATACTGTCCAAGTAAATTGTTAGGCATGAAGATAAAAAATAAAATGAAAAATGTGCCAAATTGTGACTTAAATGAAATAAGTGGAGTAGAAATGTAGAATCATCTGTATTCCATCAGATTTGGCCAATATGAATTTTTCTACCATATAATTCTTGTTAAGCTAAATTGAACAAACATAGGAAAGCATGTGGAGAAAATTACAGGAAAAACTAAACATAATTAACTTAATACAAACAGTCTATTGAACTTTTTTTTTTTTTTTTTGGTTGAGAAGGTACAGTCTATTGAACTTCAAATCACCTAAATTAGAATAATTCTAAGCGAAGAAATCACTCAGAAACTAAAAATTCCTACTAAAAGAACCATTCAAAAGATAGATAATTCCTCTCTTCACCTAAAAAACATTTACATCGAGTGGACTCATCCTAACATGTCCGTAGAAATATCCCAAAGCCCCTCAATTTGGAAAGTCAAGCACATTAGGTACCTGTATAATATATAAACATATAAAAAATCGCGTTCCTGCACAGCCCCACACTAGTACTAAGGACGATGCATAACATTTCAAAATCGTATCCAGAGATGTACACTGAAAAAAAATGTGTGACTAACGTTGCTCAAAGCTTCAAATCATATACAGGTAATGTCTGGTCCAAAAGGCTGGGTTAGACATAGACATGTAATGTCTCTAACTGATCAGGACTTCTATGGCGATGGTTACGGAGCTAAGTTTGTCTCTTGTGGTTCTTTCTTTCAGCCTCTTTGTCCGTTGTAGTTTTGCTTTCACCAGTCGTGTTCATTTTGTGTTACAAAATCTCGTTCATTAGATTTTCTTAAAAGTTTTAACCCAAAGTGTCCGACATAAAATTTTCAGTTGGGAAGAGCGGTGAATTGAACCATAGATGTCTCCGTTAGAAACAGTAGTGTGTAACCCGGGCATATACACAAATACAATTAAAAACTTAAAAAATAATCACAATTATACCATTCAAATTAGTTTTTTTTTAGAAGATGTTCGAATTATACATGATATTAGTTTATATTTTTTTAAAACCATACGTTTCTAAAATATGTAATGGTTTCTCATTATATGTATGAATGATTTAAAATTTAATTAGTTTTAGATTTTTCGGTTATTGCACCTAATGATTCATTTGCTACAAAAATTAAAAACTTAGATGAACATGTGGCAAAAAATTGGACTTCAATTAAAATCGAATTTAGAAACTAATTGGATTTGGACACTTCAATTTTTACACTCAATACTTCACTTGGCACATGAAGGAGTTTCACACACATATATACTTAGATTAGCTAGAGTAGAATTTCTATCTTGTATTAAAAAAAAATTCACTTGGCACAAAATTAAACATTAAATGAGACACGTGGCACAAAATTGAGAATCTAATTAGAATCTAATTGGATTTTCTATAAGCTTTGACTATATATATATTAGGTGCCTGTTGAATTATAAAACTCTTAGGTTATGTTTGGATATTTGAATTTGAATTTGATAGATTTAAAATGCCTTAATTCCAAATTCATATATATTTAAGTATGTTATATGGATTTCTAAAATTCTATGATTTTAGAGGTTATTTCAAATTCAAGAATATTATGGTTAAAATTTTTTGGTGAATTTATCAAATCGAAATTCTTAATCCTTTATAAACTATCCAAACAAGGTATTTAGTCTTTAATCATCCAAATCCAAATCTATGTGCCCAAATCTTGTCATCCAAACATGTCTATGTACAATGCATCCCCATAAATTCATAGAATTTAAGAAATATATAATAGAGTTACCTAACCATTACTATATATTTGCTATTTAGAATTAGACATGAAAGATAAGATGAGAGAAGAGGAATAGAAGAAGAAAAAAAGAAAAAGCAAAGAGAAAGGTAACCTACCACCAACTCTCTGTTATAAACTTACCCATCAATAAAAACATAATATACGTTTTTACATCACAATTGTTTTTTATGTCACAACTATCTTATGTGTTAAACTATGAATCTGTGACTAATTGTTTATCACTTTCACATCAATCTATTATTTTTTTTTCACCGTACACCGACGGTGTCTAGTGTGCACAGTTGTGTGGTATGAAAAAAAAAAAAAAAGAAAGGACCCTCCGGCACATATTAGGCCACGAGTGGAATGGTCATGTCCCAATCATAGTAAGTACCAAGTACACACACCCTCGTTCACATAGTCACATGCAATGCTAAGTTCAAGTTCAAGTTGTTCAAACGACACAAGTCATAAATATCCTAAACACAAAACCACAAAAAGTAAAACATTCGCGCTCTCTCTCTCTCTCTCTCCCCTCCACTCTTTTTTTTTTCTTGGCCAAACTGCAAAGCAAAAAAACCATGGCCACAGCTCTGAACCTTTCACCACCAATTTCACTTCTGAGGCCACTCTCGTTCCGCAAAATACCCAAGATCACCACCATTAGAGCATCAACAAGCTCCTCTGAAACCTCTCCTCCTCTTACTACTTCCACCAAAGACCAAGGACTTTCCTCCTCATCATCATCATCGGTAACTTTTGCTCCTCCACCTGATTTCAAGCCACCGGTGCCGCAGCGCTTCGGTGTCAGACCCGACAAGAGATGGGAAGTCTTCACCGCTTCTCTTGCCTTGTTTTTTCGCCTCGGGACTGGTGTTTTCGTTTCTGGGTCAGTTTGCTTTTTTTTCTTTTTTGTTGCTTTTGTTTTTTCTGTTTCCCATAATTTATTTTTTAGAGTTGAATGATCCAAATTATCTTGTGTGTGCTTGGTTTACAAAAAAAATTTATATCCTCTAGAGTCTTTGACGGTAAAAAAATGCAACATCTTTGTCGTTTGTTTATTTTGAGGATGAACCTTATATAGGATGCTAGTGTTGTAAATTCACCTTCTTAAAAGATAAATTTTTGGAACACGAAGGAATTTGAAAGGGACTATTAGGCCCCAAATAGAGTTCACTAGGAATTGAAAGGATTAAGAATCAGATCAGAACATTTCTGAGGAAACAAGCAAGTGCATAGACAGGACAATATTGCTATACTATTTGGAAAACCATACAAATCTAGCTTCAAAATCAACTCACGTTAACATTTGCAGATATTTATGTTATAAAAATCTACATTGTTGAAGGTGTTTTATCATACATCATTATCTCTTGAATGTAGCTGTGGACACTTACATAGATTTACTAATTTTGTTACTTTGGTTTCATACCATGGCAGGTATTCGGTGTCCCTTGTTCCCAAAAATGAGATTCCACCTGGCCAGTATGCTCTTGATGCTGGCGGTAACTTGATTTTCACTATGGCTACTTCTTTGTCATCTTATAATTAGTTACATTTGTGTGCTTGTAGTTGAAATGCTAGTAGAAGTGAATGTTCCTACCAAATATAGAAAAATGATATGACGTCCTGAGTTTATATACATCTATATTGTGCACTATTCAAGAATTCTAATGTGTTGTTTGTGGTGTTTTCTGTCAACCCTATACAAAGTTCCACATAATTTTCTGATGGGAATTTTCTGTCACATTCATGCTATACATGTCATTATTGAATCTTATTAAGTATTCTTTTTTGGTTTACAAAAGAAGAGGAAATTTTCTACTATTTTGAGATGTTTTACATCTCCCAAAATTTTAAGTTGTTTTCGTATTGATATATTGAATATGTAGACAATTTACTGGACGATGGCGCTTGTGAATCCTTGTAATAGTTAGAAACACAATGATGCCACTTGTAGTTCAATTGGTACCATCAAACTGCAGATCACTTTTTGAGATTTAATCTGAAAACCCTTATATAATTTTTTCTGCCATTTTATGCCAATATTTGCTGAGGCTGACTAAGTATTCTCTAATTGTTAATATCACAAATCTGAAAGTAAATTTTAATGCTGATATAACTCTCTGTAGAAAACTCTGCCCGTCTGTCTTCCTGATTTTTTTGTTCTTGGACCAAATTACAGATTCCAAGGCAAAAGAGACTTCAAAATTAGGTCCTCGGCCAGAGAAGCCTATTGAGATATATGAGTTTGAAGGGTATCATTTTTTTCTCCTCTGAATTCATTGGCAGTAATTGACCTTGATGCTAACTTTCCTTTCTAGGCCTTATTATCTTCTTATCTTATTCCCTATGTAATATGCCCATGTGATGAACAAAGACTGACAGCATATTTTTCCCCCTCCTTCATGTATGGATTATCATGGATCATGTAAAGCTGTCCATTTTGTCGGAAGGTAATATCAGCATCCTAGGATTTCTGTTTGATTTTTAGTGATATATTAAATGATAATCCTTATCCTTTTGTAGTGCATAATTTTGTTAAAATTTTATATGATGGAAATAATATCCCACTTGAAACTACCTCACACTTAATGTGCATGACTACTGTATTGCACAAATAACTATAGGATGGTGGTGTTATGTCTTAGACGAAAGAATGATCTCAGGCAATAGGCAATAAGTTTAGCTTTTAAAATAAAATCTTATGGTTTTAGGATGAAAGTGTAATGGTATGTTTCTTCTGAAAGATGGAACACTATGGAGATGGCTGCTGACCAACAAAACAAAATGCTCAGCTTCTCAAGAATGTGGTTGGACATGAGCTGAGTATGTTGTTCAAGGGCCATAGAAATGTTGGACATTAGGAGCATCATATATTTTTTACCAAGAGATCCAAATGATTTCTCTATCAGAGCCTTTTTTTTTTTCCCTGAAATTACTTTCTGTGACTTTTGTTAATGGTTTGGACTAACAATTAATTTTGTACAGGTTAGGGAAATCATTGCAGTGTTGGATATCGATGTTCTGTTTTATCCTTGCCCAAAAAATGGTCCAAACTTTCGCCCCAAAGTTGCTCAGATGGGTGGAAAACAGCAGTTCCCTTACATGGTAAGATTTATTTATTTTTTAATTTGGATTATTAATTTGTTCCCCTCCTCATCCACACTTCCAAAAGGATAGAGTACTTATAATTTAAATGGGAAAATTAATTTAGAAGCAAGAGAAATCCTAAGTTTTAATGTCTTGACATAGGGCTTTGGAACATGATTGAGAGTTACGAAAAATGATAAAGAAACTTCCCTTATTTTTTAATCAGTGTCTAGTTTCTCATAACTTCTTTTTTACCAAGTCATCAAACGTTGCTGGTATGATTTCTGGACTTTGAAACTGTCACAAATGAAATTCGATTCTGGTTAGCCGATGTTTTTGGAAAGGAAAAATAAGGAAAATAAAGAGAAATTGATTTGAGATTTGATTGATGAAAAAAACCAATGTGAAAGGCTGTGAATCAAATTCCTTTATAGATGTTTAATCTTGTCTCTAAATATACATCACCTTTGAATAGATAATTGGCTCAAAATGAATTGAATAGCTTTTTAAAATAAAGATAAGGTAAAACACTATATTAATTTTACTAAAGTGGGTAAGAAATCCTTACCATACTTCTTCCTAGTCAAACCATCTATGTTACAGTTTTTTAGTTTTTAATTTCTTGATTTGCTTTTGTATTTTCTATCTTCCGTGACATCATGTCCTGGGTGTAACTTATTATGATTGGGTAGTATCTTCAAGTGGGAGCTAAGCTGCAAGCTTCTTTCTCCTGTTGCAGGTGGATCCAAACACGGGAGTTGCAATGTATGAATCAGATGACATAATTAAGTATTTGGTTGGAAAATATGGTGTGTAGTCACATTGACTTGCGCTCAATTGGTGCATTTTGAATTGTCAATTATTTTTTCATTGTTTGATTCAGTTATTTCATACTAACAAGAGGACCATATATTTGAAGCATACTATGCAATATTTGTAGATCTCTATTTTATACAAAAAACTTGAGAATGTCCTTTTTGTGAAGTTCTAAATTTTTTTTTAAGTTGATATATTTTCCTGGTCTAGATGAGCTTTTTCCATCCATGCCTTGTTAGGTACTACCACAACTTATTTTTGGTTTCTCTTAACTTTGGAAACTTCTATTTTTCTTGAATGAGAAATTGAATATAACTGTTACTTTGTTATTACTTCTGTATACCACAAATAGTTTACAATTAATGCTGTTTGATTTCTTTTGTGTAGGTGATGGAAATGTTCCTCTCATGTTGTCGCTTGGTCTACTAACGGTTGGCTTATGTTTCTTTTGTAGTAATTCTCCTCAATCTGTATGAAGAGTTTTCTGAAGTATATATTATTCATTGCTTTCTGTTTTGCTCTTGTAGACTTTGACTGCAGGCCTTGCACTGATTGGTCGCATGGGGAAGGTAAATTGAATTTGAACTCATTGCTTGCATAAGTCTCAAATTTGTTTTCCCAATGTCTAAGAAGCTCTTTTGACATGGATGTTAGTCTTTAATATATGATCATTTTTTTCAGTGTTCTTTTTGAATTGGAATAACAATAAACTCTTTTCACGTGCATATTCTGTCTATGGCAGGTCAATATTTCTTCTAGTGAAAGTTCAATAAAATTTAATTCTTTCTTATATGAATCTTTAGATTATCAAGATTTTTGGTTTAATTATCAGCTATACAAGTAATAGCTAGAAAATCTTGCTTTGACCATCTCTCATTTGTTATGCAGGGGTCTTCTTACATTCCATCAAAACTGCCACCTAAACCACTTGAAATATGGGCATATGAGGTTTGTAGACATTTGAATGATAATTTTGGAGTTGGGTTCAAAATCAATTTCTTAGGCGCCTTATTTAGAAATTCTTTTTTAACTTCATAGTAGCATACATGATATAGTGTAGCTATTTTGTTTACTTATAATATTTAATTTGAAATGTTAATTCTTTCCTTACAGGGTTCCCCCTTCTGTAAACTTGTACGTGAAGTACTTGTAGAGTTAGAGTTACCACACTTACTTCGCAGGTAGGTCCATCTGTGGTGATCTGTTTGGTTAGGTACCTCATAAATGAGTCTTTGTTTCAGTTGTTTTAAATGATGTGATGCCTTTTCACTTATGCGCATTCATGTGCCTACTGTCTTTTATTATGTTGGCAATTTGGTGCGATTTCTAGAGCTAATAGTCTGAAAATTATGATTGTAGTAGTACCTACGAAACTCTTTTGATGAAAACAAGAACAGGTGTAAATGTTAATACCTATATCTAATGAAATAGTTGCAAATTTCCAATTAAAAGAACTGTTTCCAGTTTCCAATGTAGGTTGATACACAATCAAGAATGAGATTCTCTCAATTTTTATTAGTATCAAATGCATTTCATGTGCAACTTTTTTTAATGCTTGCCACATGTGTACTAAGTCTCTTAAATCATTCATTGCCATCTAACATATTTCTTAATTTTGTCATAACATTTCATATTTTACTGTTAATATTTACACCCCCCCGCCCCCTTCTCTCTCTCTCTCTCTCACACACACACACACACGCACAAAATTCTTTTGATGAAAACAAGAATATGTGTATATTTTAGTACTCATATCTAATGAAACAGTCACAAATTTCCCATGTAAGTAACACTCTATCCAGTTTCCCCTGTAGGTTGGGATAATATGGTTGTTTCAAGACTCCTACAAAGTACAAACTGTGACTGTGGTTATGATAATTTATAAACTTGTATGTATGTGCTTAGCATTGGGCTTGTACTCTATAGAATGGTATTCTCTCATTTTTTTTTAGTATCAATGCAATGCATGTGCATTTAATATTTTATATGCTTGCTACATATATACTAAGTTTCTAAATCATTCATCGCTGTCAATCATTTAAACTTCAATATTACCATGAGTGTTTTGTCCTTCCCAGTTTAAGTTGTGTTTGGTAATCTTCATACTTTATTATGTATCTGTGTTGGAAATTGTTTTCATCAGTTTTTATGGGGATTTTTTTGATTGGGGTTGCTTTTCATGTCTTTCCTTTGCATCCATAGTTTTATATATACTGAATCATGACCGATACATTTCCATACTGTTTCTCCTTTTAGTTGCGCTCGTGGCAGCCCAAAACGGCAGATACTATATGAGAAAGCTGGACACTTTCAGGTATTTTAAAGTTCCTTTCCTCAATAGTCCATCAAATCTTCTTTATGAGAAGTATTCCACTTACTGCATGACATGGCATCAGACAGAAGACATAAGTTTTACAACAATTTTTGGCAGGTACCTTATCTAGAAGATCCAAATACTGGGGTGCAAATGTTTGAAAGTGCAGAAATTGTGGAGTATATAAAAGCGACCTATGCTGTTCAATAAGCAATGCTTTCCAAAGGTTTAGAGATTTTGTTCTTTTTTCTCTTATACATCTCTTTCTTCACTTTTCTTTTGAAAATGTATGTTTACCTTGTTCCAATATAAATACTCTGAGATGTGATTATTGTATATTATCATATTCTTTCTAGTGGAAATAAGTGCCTCAATTTGGTGTGGGCTGTACTAGACCAAGTGGTTGATAACATGGTGCTGCGATCTTGTGTTCAATTTTTATTAATGTATGTATAGGAGGATGGTTTATTATTTTCAGTTGATTGCATAACTTCTGATACAAAATCTATTGCCCACCAAATAGGCAAAGTAGGGTTAACATCAGTGTCTTTGACTCTCTGGCATTTTACTAAAGAAGTGGGTCAAAAGAGATCCCATCCAGTTTTCTCTAATTAAAATGAGAAACCCTGCTCAAATTCAGAACTCTTTTCTTATAAAGTTGTACTTGTGGTGAACCCTTTAGCAAAGCATGCCACGTTGAGGGCTGCGAAGTCAGGGGGCAGTTTAGTATCTATAATGAGACCCATGAGAAGAGCATTTTCTCACGTAGGACAAATTGGGGGAATCAGTAGAGTTAGGAGAAATTGTGGGTCTATGGTTTAGAATTGTAGAAGAAAGGGTTATGATTCAAAATTTGCTACGTTTTAATGAGTTTTTTAATGCCTATTTGGTAGAAGAAAGCATGTGTGGTGGGTTTTAGGGTTTTGATAGGTAAAAGAAGGTCTTGATTTCGGGTTGTAAGGAATAAGGAAAAGAGAGGATTGTATAGTGTTCAGGGCTGTGCAAATGGTACCCGTGAACAAAACCCCGAGAAAGAGAAGGAAAGAAAGAAGAGAAAGGGAGAATATAAAATTGGGGAAAAGAACAATAAGACTAATGTGCCTCAATACTCCCAAACTCAATATTTGATTAATCAATTCCATCTCCCATTGGGAACATTAGGAGTTCGTTTGGGAACAATTTATTTAGTTGAAACTGAATTTTTTTTGTTGAAAGTATCGTAAATAGAGCTAAAACGTAGCTGAAATAGTATAATGAAACTCATAAATAGTACCAAAAAGTGCAATGAGACTTATGAATAGTAGCAAAAATAAGCTAAATAGTAAAAAAAACTGACTTTTGAAGTCCATGCCAAACACAACTTAAGTGTACATACACATGTATATATGACTTTTTAAATTTTTTTTACTCATGATATTAGGACTCCTGGTTTGACTAGTACACTAAACACATAATAATATACTAACTTGGACTCCAAGGAAATAAAGCTTAAAATACTAAGGATCTCTTAGAAAATTGACTCTAATAAAATAAAACCAAAATAAAAAACTATTTCAGCTCTAAATGACTTAGACCTTGATCTTTAAAATATTACCCTACTTTTGTTTCAATTAGACTTCACATGGGACCCCATAAAACAATTGTTGAATAGGAAAATTTGCAAAAAGGAAATCAATCTTCCGTGACTTCTTCATTTCTCCGTTACTCTAACATTGTTGAATGTCTGAATTCACAACTTTCTGCTAGGTGTTTGTTAACAAAAATTTTTATTTGCTATTATTTGGTTGATTCTATCTCTTTTTTGTTCCAAGTGGGCTACTTTTACTTGCTTTATGCTCAAGATATTTAATCAGAAAGTGTCATTGATAGTAACATCAATAAACCAAAAAAAAAAAAAAGAGGTTAAAGTCAGTTGCAGGGAGAATAGAAGAGTCGGGAAAGAAAGATAAAGGAAGGAATTATCACTTTAAAGTGGCCCCGAATGGTGTTATATGGACGAAAATAACTAAAAGACTCCAAATTATTGGAATCTATAAGCGTTTGTTATGGAGAATATTGGCTTTACTTTACTTTTAAGCAGAAATGTGGTAGGCTTGCTTTTCTTATGCATTGTGATTAGAGGTGGTGGAGATATTATCAACCCCAAATAGATAGAACGAGACACTTTTATTGATTAGTAAACTTCACTGACAACCTACTTTGAGAGTAAAAAAGAGACCTACTTTGAGAGGAAAAAAGAGTCAGGAATCAACTTAGTCCAGCCCCTTGTGATTGGAGTTAGGACATTTTCACATAGACTTAGCTAGTGACGCCACTTTTATTATGCACTAATCATAGCTAGCTAGCAGTTATGAAATAAGTTGCCAAGAGCCTTGTAACTCCATTGGTTGGCACCTCTGGGTGTTTCTAACAAAAATATCAATGATTCAAATCCTCTCCCTCCCAACTATCAAATTATCAATAAGCAGTTATGAAAAAAGTTGTCTTCTCGTTTCATTTATTTAACTATCAAATTATCAATAAGCAGTTATGAAAAAATTTGTCTTCTCGTTTCATTTATTTGTCCAAAATATTAGAAAGCATATTTTGTTACATCAACAGGAGAATCAATAATGTGCTACCAGATTTTGCAAAGAATAGTCTATGGTCCTCATATGGTGGGGGAATTGAAAGTATATCCAAGACCTTTCCACAACTGTAGTGGAGAATCTCTATTTATGTTTTTGAAGCTCAGAAGAAAAGAGTTGTCCTGGCTCCTTCTCTCTCTGTCCACTTTATGTGACTCTTGGAGGTTGAAGCATGACATGTTCATCAATGACATTCTGTAATGCTCTCACTTTTCATAAAGAAAAGAGTTGCATCAACGGCATGGCGAGTTTGGGATGAGGCATCTGATTCCTGATCTTTGAGTACACCATTAATTAATACAAGCATGCATGTGCGACTCTGTGTCTTGCTCTTTGCCTCCTCTGACTCCAACTTTTGTCTGTCAGAGTGTAATCATGCAGAATTGCAGATAAATGGAATAGCAACTATTGAATGTTGATCTTTCAATTTCAAATACTCATCATGAATTTTGTACTCATCCAAGTTATCATATTGTTCCAATATTCCTGTATTCTTAAAATCAATTTTTTTTTTAAGAAAGCAAGATTGAAAATAATTGATGTGATAATATGTTAAATTTATTGCCCTATAAACCTCATTGTCTTTTTTTTCCCTCCCTCTAAAACTCAAGTGGTTTGTCTGGTAGTTCTTTAATCCTGAGTTTAGTCTCCTAACCAACACCCTGAAGCCACTTTTAAGAATTCATTTTGATAATCATGAGCTTCAGGAAAACCCTAAAGTTAGTTGCCATCAAGAGGAGTCAAGGAGAACAATCATCCACGTCTCACCTTTGTTTGTTAATATACATGTTTTCTGCAACACTTCATTGATCATGAAATTTTTTTTTTTTTTGAAATTTGAACTTCACCATTATGATTATAATGTAATTCAACATCCTGACTTCAAAATTTTGTCAAAAATTTCTTAATCATACCAATAACCTGCTAATTTTTTATATGGTGGATGCCTGTATTTATAATTCCTATTCCTACTGCAACTCTGAAAGAAAAATTGCCGTGAAATTTAAAGTGTTGAATTCAAAGTTTGATAGATGATTGAATTAAAATGTATTAACAATAATTATTTTATATTTATTTGGGTAATACTAAATATGTTAATTTTATTCATCATGTATTAATTTAATTTTGAATTTTAGTACTTAATTATAAATGGTGAAAAGTTTTTGTATCATGTTTCGACTCTCCAGTTATAAAATTCTAGATTTGCCAAGAGTTTTATACTGAACTAGTATATTCTGGTATTTCTAATGAAGATGTCTAAGGTTCAAATCTTTCCTCCCATTATAATTATTGAATTATCAAAAATAAAATCTGGATTCAAGGAGCTCAAAATTGTACATTAACAAAAAGCATGCTCTATGCTCGAGTATTCAAATACTGTTTATTCTGCAAAAACTATAATATAGTTAAAGTTCTAGTGGATCTTGTATTGTCTCCTGGCATACCAGAAAGGTCAGGAAGCACAAGCATAAATGTTTGAGAAACGTGTGACTGAGGGTCCACTAAGTACTAACATTGCGACACACATGGACTTACTTTGGCTTGTGGTGAGTGCCGTACCTGTAGGCTTTTTTGTTTAAAAGGAACCAAACCATGTAAAACATTTTACCAGGGGAAGGTGATATCTGTCTTTCAAAAATAATAAAGCTGTGGTTTATGGCTATTGGATATTTAATTGGAACTTCTCTTTAATTTTAGCCCACAACCTTGCTATATCTTGTAAGATTTTTAGGCCTCAGAAGCATCTAGCCTCCTGAGAAAAGAATGCAGTGGCTGCCACTACAACTTTCATTATGGGCTTTGGGTGTAGGGGTATGGATATTTTCGTGATGGGAAAAACTATAAACACAAAAAAAATTCATAATTTTTTTGTAAATTGTGAACGGTGAAACATTATTTTCACATGAACTTATCATAGGGATTGTTTTTATTGTATATCAATTACAACAAGTTACTTCACAATTGTGGAAAAAAAGTTTGTGAAATTTTATTCTGTATTTGGACTTAATTGTTTCTTGTTACAAGGATAAATGATTAAATGCTAGAAAACTTGAAAAGCTACTTTTCCCTGACACTTGAGAATGACAACATTCTTATAAGAATTGGAAATCTTGATAAATATTAATGATAAAATATTGGGAATTCTCACTTAGTACGGGACTAGTTTTTCTTGCTTATTGATTCTTAAGAACCTCCTTGAAATTAAGATAATTTCAAGGACATGATCTGGAGTTATTATCTTGCTTAATTCCATGGCTTTCTCATTCTTCTTGATAGAATGGATAAACTCTAGAGAACTTGATGAACAGCTACTTTGTCCTCAGTCTTGAGAATCACGCTATTTGCATTGACCAAAAATGGAGTCTTAATAGCATTGATGAAAATGGAGAACTTGAACAACTACTTTGGACATGTGTTTCATGGTCTCTAGCTTCAATGAAAGTGTTCCATAATCCATTGGCCATGTGTTGTATGCACTTGAAAGACTTTATAGTGCTGCAAATGAAGTATGTTGCTCACGAGCAATTTGCCCTGAATACAACTTGTATGACTAGCCAGGGAGCCAAACCTTGGCTTCTTTCAGAGGTATCAAACAATTTGAAGCATGAACATATATACTTAAATATGTCTTAATAAGACCGGAAGCAAAACTCAGTTAAGGAATACAGTAGCAGAGACAAGAATATATCATATACTCATGAGTTATGTTTACTATTCAAAATTTTCGATAAGTTACCATTGATCATCAAATGTTAATAAGTCTTAACTACGTATAATTTTGAAATTTTTAAGTAAGAAGTAGAGTGGAGACATGGTTTAAACTTAAAATCACTTATTCTAATACTATGATAAACTTCCAGTGATCCAAAAATTTTAAGTTATTGAAAAGGAGTAAATTAATAATTTAACCATTATTCTAACAATTTCATAGTGTATTTATTTAAATTCTGTTTGCTTTACACCAGCACTCATATTAAATTTATTGACCTTCTTTTTCAGTTAAATCTTTTACAACTGATTATTAAACAAAAAGTTCATAACAAAAGTTTACAATTGTCTCAAATTAGCATACCACCTCATATATATATTTTTTTACTTTTTAGAAAAACAAACATATTATAGTGGGTGTACTGGTAGATACTATGCGTAGCCTAATTTAGGAATGTTATAAAATTGTTAGGAAGTTTTGTTGGGCCTTCATTGAAAACAGATCATGCTCTGAAAATGAAATTGAGCCACTCAACATTGCATGGGCACACAAAAACGAGTTGAAGTAGGTATGAGTTGTGTATATTTTACACACGACTGTCAACCTCTTGAACTTTGTGCTTTAATATAAAATTCATTTCTCTGCCACGAGCTTCAACAAATTACAGTTCCTCAACTCATTAGTGGATGGTAGGAGAAACAGAAAATTGGTTTTTTTTAAAGGCCTAAATGTAGATGTGTATCACGTAAATGCTGTTTATAGTGCACTGCCAAATTCCTTAGTGGATGGTAGGAAAAACCAGAAACTAATGGTTTTTTGGAGACCCCAAAAAGAATAAAAAAGAAACTAATGGTGTTGAGGGCATGAACTGTGTTTTGGTTTCCTTGGTGGGCATTCAAATTAAATACAGAATTTGATCATATTACTCTGCCTACCCTTCACTTGGGAGAAAATTGATTGGATCTCTGTCTAATAATGTACAACTTTACAATCTCAATTATAGTATTGAATCTATTGACCTTCCAAATAACACTTTCTACTAGTGCTTTTGAGTTGTGCTGGAGGTAGTGATGTGGACTTGGATATTAATATGTGGTTTCAGTTTCAGACACCAGTCCCAATAAAAGCCAATGCAATTATTATCTACTACTACCCTTGCTTCCACCAAATTCCATTTAACTTTTATATAGAACCTTGTTAGAGTGTTTAGAGGCATTCTTACAAATTGATTTACTAACTTCTAAACACAAAATAAAATTTTGTAAGAAAAATGTTTATAGCTTTTTTTTCTTTCAATTTTATTATAAAAATTTTATAAATTAACGTGATAATAATTTATTATCATATTAACATACTAAATAAAATTTAAATTACTTGTTTATTTTATATTTAAAAATTCAATCAATAATTTGTAAGACTTATTAAGTAAAATATATATGGAAAAGTTGATGAACATCCTAAGAGTATTGTGAGGACCCGAGGACCTGAGAACCCGAAGACCCGAAGAAAGGAAGGCCAACATTTAGAATGAAAGATGAGGTCTCTCCAGGTGTGCCCGAAGATGAGGTGGCGTGGACGATAACTAAATAAGGGGCATGTTACAAATATCTGGTTGTAATAGGCTGATTTGGAAGGTTGCAAGGTTGCATTAAATGCTGGGCAACAACCATTCTGGCCGCATTAATTAGCAAGCATCTCCTCTATCCGTCGCATTAATGTGGACATGACCTGAACAGTACGGGATGCAAAGTGGAATCTTGTTCCATTGCCGACGGACAAGTGTCACGGGAAAAGGACCGCAGATTGCAAGGTGTAAGGCTACGATGAAAGCAAAGAATAGTATAAATAGGAATCAAGAGATTACGAGTGAGGGGCTTTTGTTGTTGAACCCTCTCTACCAAATGTATTGTATGAGGACTCTTAAGTGAATAGAGCAACAATAACGTTTCGAAGATTGATTTTATGAGCTTTTGGTCCTTACAAGTATTAATTTATAAAATATTTTTAGAAACTCTTTATGAGAAAAGAAATGAGTAATTGATTTATTTGATACATTTTTATATTTTTCATAAAAGTAGTATCAAAATTTTCCTAAAATAGTTTATTAACTTCTTTTTTTGGTTGAGTTCCAAAATAATCTATTAACAAATGTTTAAAAAGTACCTGTTAACCGAACCTAAATTTATAATATTTATAACGTTCCTGCGAAAGTAATTAAAAAAATTATTAATTTTGTTATTGATGTAGCACATGTTACTTTGAGAATGCTACATAATTTAAAGTGGTAAATAACATCACAATGAATACACTTTTAAATTTGTAATATCTAATTTGAATAATGAAAATGGATCCATTTGAAACCATTTAAGATACGGAGAAACTTTTTCCTCAAAAAAAAAAAAGAAAAAGATATGGAGAAACTCCTTACTATACTTGTTTATCTTTTATTTAAAAAAAATGGCAAAATGCAAAATTGGCTTTTTAAGTTTTTTTAGATTTTATTTTAATCTTCTAACTTTTCTTTTATTCATTTCAGTCATCTAACTTTTAAGTTTATTGAATTAAGACTTTTCCATCAACTTTTGTTATATGTTGTGGTTAATTTTTCAATTTTATAAATTTTTCTTCAAAATTTTTAAATTAAAAAAATTCAATTAATGATTAAAAAATATTTTCCAGATTTTTATTTTCAAAAAAATTTTAACAAAAGTTAACGGAAATGCCTTAATTGAATAAATCTGAAACTTAGAGGACTGAAATGAACAAAAGCAAAGTTAAAGGACTGAAATGAAATTTGAAGAAAATTAGAGGGTCAATTTTACATTTTAGCCAAAAAAAAACCAACTTTTAAAAGAAGTAGTATTTAACCTATTTTTGGAAATAACGAATTACCAGTTATAAAATTCTCATCACCAAGTAATTTAAATTTATATAAACCAAATTAAAAAATATATATTTTATAACAAAACAAAGGGTAAGTTAAGAAAGAAAACTGTGCCTACAGAGGCTAGTTGTACTAAAAGATAAAAGTAGTTTTGTGGGAATCTCTAATTAAGAAAGCAAAACCTCTTTTGTTAAGCACAGAAAAGAGAAAACAAAACTGTTAATGCAGAGCACGAGGCAGCACTGCACTACACGTGTATATATATATATAGGTGCAGACATACCATTAACACCAAGCTAAGGTGCTCCAAGAGTTTCGAGGCAAAACACAGCCAGATTTAGCAGAGAGCTTTCTAAATATATCACAAATAGCACTTAGTGGTGGTGGGAAAGGAAAGAAGCATTACCACAAGGTGATCTCTCTACAATATACGGTAGTTAGTGGTTCCTAGTAAGCAGTATAAACATAACCTTTCGTCTTCATTTTTGTCACAGAGAGCTGAGTTTTTGGCTAGAGATTTTAGATCGATTAGCAGTGGCAATATGTCTCTTAGAATATCCTTCTCGGTTCTTGCAATCACATTGTTGCTTGTTGGAACTTCTGCAGATGATCTTGTAGAAGGTATGATTTCTATTTCTTTTAGATTGATAATTATTTCATATATTCGGTATATGTATATTTTCTATTATGCCGGTGTAGGACATCTCTAATGTATGAGATAATTATTTCATGTTATTTTTTACGTGAAAAAATTGTGTTTTCTCAAATAAATTACTAACTGTGCATATTTATTCATCCATATTTTGTAGAATCTAGGCCAAATGCTCATTTTTAATAGCGACTAATGTTGGAAAGTATACCATGTGAAAATTAAAGAGAACAATGGAGAATTGTAGAAAATACAAGGGTAAGTAAGGAGAAAAGAAAGAGAAAAATATACGTGATTCGCTTTAATAGCCTATCACACCATTAAACCTAAAGTATCTTGATCCACTGGACTTGAGATAAAACACTACAAAGGAACTCATATTTATGACAGGACTACATATGATAGTCAAACATAATTTGAATTTAAATTGCATATTAATTGTCTCAATCCCATAATTTTTTCTTGTAAATCAATCTCTTGATTTGGTTTTCTTAACATGGAAAGTGAAATTTACTTTCCAAACAACTAATATATTTTATGATTGGAAATTTTCCAATGTAACAGAGCTTAATTCAATTTCATTTGGTTATACCGGAGTCCATGGCCCTCAAAAGTGGGGAAGCTTGAGTCCATTATTCTCGGCATGCTCAAATGGTAAAAGGCAGTCCCCTGTGAACATAGTGAAGAACAAAGTTGTTCGTAACAAGAATTTGAAACCCTTAACCAGAGATTACAGTACTGCAAATGCCACACTGGTCAACAATGGGTTTAACATTGGGGTATGTTCTTAATTAAACTTCGAAATAGTTTTTCTTCTTTGCATCTCTTTTTTGTGGTAAGTTATATATATATTTACATTATAATTAACTTTTTGTTGATTTTATGAAAATATGCAAAAGGATAGCTGTAAAGTAGTGACCTTTTAAAAAGCTTTTTATGTATATAAGGTCATGCTAACCAGTGGCGGAGCCACACACAAGAGTGGAGGGCCAAGGCCCCCCCAAAATTTAAAAAAATTAATTTATAGTATATATATTATTTACATTTAAAAATATGTAGCATGTAAAAATTGAAGTTGGCCCCCCCCCATTTTAAGCCATTTCAATGGTGCTCTTAAAAGAAAGAGAAATTATATTAAAATCATATAAATTAAGAGGTTTAACAAATCAAACAATGTAGAAAATGATAATTTTTTGTACATGTTTAATAGAAGAAATACATGACTTTTATATACTCATTAAAATTTAGAAGATGATAAATTCTCTTAATAAATTAATTTATGTGTGTGTATATGTAGAGGTTTGTCTTAACTATTATATTAGCATCACAACTTGGCCCCCCCAAACCAAAATTTCTAGCTCCGCCCCTGATGCTAACGTTATTCTTAAGACAATTATTAATAAACCATTTGAAAAAAGTTTTGACACTATTTTTATAGAAAATATAAAAAACCATAAAAAAAATTGAATGTTTTTTTTTTTTTTTGTAAAAATAAAATTATAAACTAAAATTCTTAGAGTATCCGTTAATTTTTCATATATATAAAGCTATGCACATTTCCAAAAAAAAAAAAAAAGTAATTCATAAATATTTTACCTTTGTATTGTCCTCAAGTGCAAGTCCCTACAAGGATGCAGGGGTGCCATATATAAGCCCTCTACAAGGAGAAATTATTATTTACACCGGAAGAATTGTCGATATGGTTCTCTTTAACCAATGAGATAATGTTATCTATGAATAATGTATGTGTGAACTTCCTAATCAGTACAAGGAATAAAAAATAAAAATTACCAGATGATTTCACATTTACATAAATAACAGCATTTTATTGGTTGGGAGGTTAGAGAAGACCATGTCAGTAGTCTTCTTGGTAGACCTAATAATTTCTCCTTCACAAGAAACATTTGATGCCTAAATAATAATGAGATTCCATTTTAGCTTGAAGATATAGAACCTTTTGGCATATCATGATGATAGAGAGTAAAATAATTTAACCATTCTTGACTATCCAATTTACTCAAATGTTTTTATTTTTATTGCACAATTATGATATGGTAGAAACAATCTAGAAATTGGATAGTCTAAAACCTTAGTATTAGAAACATAAAAAACAAAAGTGATAAAAGAGACTAATGAATAGTGAATAATAGATAATCCAATGCGCCTATGTTTCACTATGCTTCTGAATTCTGATCCAATGCGTGTGCCCTTTGCCTATGCAGTTGCTTTTTGAGGAAAATGTGGGAGTCTTGGTTACAGATGGGAAGAACTTCAGCTTGAAGCAAATGCACTGGCATTCTCCTTCTGAGCACAGGATTAATGGAGAACAGTATGCGCTCTCTCTCTCTCTCTCTCTCTCTCTCTCATACACGCGCATGTGCACATAAGATGCAAATACTTAATATGAATAAAATGTGTTGTAATGTGATAACTAAACATATTCATTAGTTTGGTTGTGAGTTACAACATTAGAATAAAACTTAACATTTATTTTAGGAAATTTTTTACTCATACAATTATATCTCCTTAAAAATTGTTATTTTCAAATTTAAGAGAGATATGTGTTATTTTTTATGATTTTTTATTTTTATAATTGTTAAATGTATATAGAAATTTTGTTTATTTGGAAATATATTAAGTTTTGAAATTATTGAATTTACTAAGAAATAACTAATACAACTTTTAAAGAGGAATAGTTGTTCCTCATTTTTAAGAATAGCTATTCATAAGGAATGATTATTCCTTATAATAAAAATACAACCAAACTAAAGAATAACTAAACCATAGAAATAACTATTATATTACAGCGTCTATTACAATCTACCAAACATGCTCTTATAAATTAGGTGTGAAATTGAATAAGATTACGTTTGAAGATTTAAAATCAAGGGATTGGAAGTAGATTTGTTTGTATAAAATTTAACAATATATGACGATTTATTGTTTTGAGAGTAAGAGCTTTTGAAATATCTTCTTACATTTACATTTCAAATTTAATTTAATACTAATAAAACTTAAATCCATCTAAATTTTATTAATAAAAATTGTTATTTTATACTATTCCCAAGTCACATAAATTAAAAATTAAAAATTAAAATCCAAATTCTTTTATTCATATAGTTCTATCAAAATGAACAATAAAGTGTACTGATCCACAAGAGTCCATTGATGTAAACCTTATGTGCTGTATAATAATGGGCTCAGCTGTTGGATTGGCAAGAACAACTTTGAGCCCAAAACCCAAAAGGTTCCACCTAAAACTTAGCTAGAGGAGCTTGTCTCTGCATAATCTTGAAAAGCTTTTATCACAAATCATGTTAGAACTTTCTGTTACTCTCTCATCTACTGTTACTACTTGCAATATGAATTAACAATTGATAACTACAGATTTCCAACTGAGCTTCATATGGTCCACAAGGCAGCTGATGGCAGCTTCGCAGTTGTGTCAATCCTCTACCAATATGGTGATGCTGATCCCCTACTTTCCAAGGTAAATTTTTTTTTTGATATGTCCTTCTGAGTTGAATTAGCACTTCACAATTTAAACATAATTTTAAACCAAAACAAGGAAATTGGAATTTTAATGTTTATCATGATGGTTTATATGGTTGCAGATTAAGGACGAGTTGAATGAACTGGTTAAGGAAGTGTGTGCAAAGAATGAAGAGTCTCATATTCCTGTCAAGGCCTTGAATACAAAGCACATGGAGAAAAAGACCCGCAAGTATTACAGATACATTGGTTCTCTCACCACTCCACCATGCACAGAGAATGTCACCTGGAGCATCCTCGGCAAGGTAATTAATTGATTGTTCATGCCATTCATGAAAAAATCATCCGCACACGCGCGCACACATACATATAACAACAGATGGTTTGATATGGCTAATGAACGTGCAGGTGAGATCAATATCAAAGGAGCAGGTCGAGCTTCTTCAGGCACCATTGGACTCTACTTGCAAGAAAAACGCAAGGCCTTTGCAGGAACTGAATGGGCGACAGATTGAGTTATTTGCTGAGCTTGGCGACAGTTAATTTTACAACCATTGTCACCATCTAATTGACATCAATATCTTCTGTTAAGGGGACCAAAAGGAATGAAACCAAAAAACTCCAGATTGTCACCATCTAATTTTACAACCTTTTGGCTTCATCTATTAGCACATTATGTACATTAGGAAATGGAAATCTACTTGAGTACTTTTCTGCCGACTGCATTATTCATAACTATTGATTTAAAGTCCAGTGGACTGCAATCCAGGCTTTATCCACCGAAAATTTTCAGTGACCTCAAAGGGTGACACATCACATTCTTATCTACTTCCATTCCTATCCACGCAACCTAAATTAGCTAGGACCATATATATTCGTCTTTTACAGCGACAAGAATGCTCAGCAATCTTGGGAGGAATTAATAAAGGGGTCAATTTCATTCTCATAATTTTTCTCAACTCTTTTTAAAATTTTAATAAAAGATTGCTGATAAACAAGATTATTTGAACTAAAAATGACTTATTCAATAGTGCATCAAGTTGATACATGCAGCTATACTTCATTATTTGTCGAACTACGACCTACACAGAAAGTCCTCTCCGTCTCATTCATCACTAGAGTTGAACAAGCTTACTGCATAAACCTCAATGACTGTCTTAGTGATTTGCTCAAGTAGCATTAGTCAAAAATGGAAACCTGTCCTTTTTTTTTTTTTTTAAGGATCCATTTGTTAACAAAGTTTCCCATAAGCAAATCAAAGCTTCAATGGGTCATCAACACATCTCCATAAGCAAGCTTATTATTTCATAATAGTACTTTTTTTTTTGGTGAGAATTAATGTGGGAAAATTGAACATAATTTTGACCATGGTTTTTTTTTTTTATATATATATATAAATTCTAGGTTCAGATTTCTGGTTTTTTTGGGTGAGTAATTTAAAGAGAATACATGATGTTAGGTGAAGCAGTCACTCTCAATTGGAAATAGATCATTAGTGTGATGCCAATCTAGTCAATATTCTACTGCCCTTGATCATTCACAAAGTGGCATCCACATTAGCAGTCAATGGCGCCGTTGCCCTTACAGTGAATCAGTGACTAATCCTCATCTATGACTTGAACAGTAAGTGAAGGCTACCATCAAACACACGAGCAAAGACTAAATCAGTAAATTTACACTTGAATACAAATCAATGACTATACAGATAGAACATGACACATTGAATTGAATTTTAATGCAGCAAATGGTCAAACAAAGAGTATTGGGTTAAAAGTGTCTTCAACCCAAAAACAAAAATAACGTTAATAAATGCACTATGAACATTGGTTTACTAACTATTTTAAAATTTTTGTTATGAAAAAAGAAAAATGCAATTAATTGTTTTTTACTGTTTTTTATATATATATTTTTTATAAAAACAATGTTAAAACTTTCCTAAGATAGTTTATTAATAATTGCCTTAAACACCCATTAACGTGACCAAAAAAAAAAAGTGAAATATTACCAGCTATGCTAACTAGTTTTGATTTTCAATTAAAAAAAAATATAATAATTGCGTTGGATAGTTTTGCGTATAGAATTACAACTATTTGTTGGATAAGAGTATACAGAGAACATGACACATTGAATTGAATTTTAATGCAGCAAACGGTCAAATAAAAAAAAGTATTGGGTTAAAACTGTCTTCAACCCAAAAAAAAAATTAATGAATGCTCTAAGAACATTGGTTTACAAATTTTTTTAAAATTGGGTAAATTGCAAATTACACCTCTAAAGTTTGGGGGTGATTGGATTTTATACCTTAAAATTTCAGAATTTAAATTTTACCCCCTGAAGTTTCGAAATTTAGATTTTACTCCTATAGGTTAGGAGTGTTTGGATTTTACTCCCTAAAGTTTTGGAGTGTTTGAATTTTACACCCCCAAAGTTTCAGAATTTGGGGTGTAAAATCCAAACACCCTAAATTTTAGGGGGTAAAATCTAAGTTCTGAAACGTTAGGGTGTAAAATTAAAGCACCCCAAACTTTAGGGGATAAAATTCAAGTTTTGAAACTTTAGGGTGTAAAATCCAATCACTCCCAAACTTTAGGAGGGTAATTTGCAATTTACCCTTTAAAATTTTTGTTATAAAAAAAAGAAAAATTCAATTAATTGTTTTCTACGGTTTTTTATATTTTTTTTATAAAAACAATGTTAAAACTTTCCTAAAATAAGTTATAAATAATTGCCTTAAGCACCCATTAACATGACAAAAAAAAAAGTAAAATATTACCAGCTATGCTAACTAGTTTTGATTTTCAATTAAAAAAAATATAATAATTGCGTTGGATGGTTTTGCGTATAGAATTACAACTATTTGTTGGATAAGAGTAACGACTTTCCTAACTAACATGATTTCAATGCAGCAAGAGAGTTACTTTATTAAAGTTTATTGCTTTACTTAATAAGTCATCACTCATGAGATCATCTTCGAATTTGATGAAATTATCCATTTTTTGAGTAAAATTTTTTACGCAAACTATGTTTTAGGCATAGTTTTAAATTAAATCAGTAGTTTCTTGAGAAATTATTTATATAAGCAGTTTTAAAGGTTTCAAATTAAATCCTTTTATAAAGTAGAATTTATAATTTTATTAGTTTTATATGAACTAACTACTTTTAAATTGCTTCTCCCAGAAGAAAAAAAAAATCTACTTTTAAATTCGTAAAAATTTAAATATTGAACTTCTCAGTTGTGATTTGAGGTTTTGATTTCCAGTAATAATATTTTAAGTCATAAGTTTGGACTCAATTATTAAACGAATCAAATTTAAACATAATAATATATTCGTGAACAAGCTTGTGAACATGAAGGCTTGATTTAATTATATACAAATAAATTTGTATATGTATACTTGTCTAAAAATATATTTATATAGATTTGAGATTAAATTTGTCAATAGGTTAATATGATTTTAAATTATTATTTATAATTTATTGATGATATAAACAATTTATTTGTAGTAAAAATTCATAGAATTGTAAAGAGACATAAAACGTGTTAGTTATTGTTTAACAATATTGTTAAACAAGTAGCTCGAGCTTAAACTTGAACTTAAATATATAGAAAAAGAATAAATTAATCAAATAACTCGTAAATAAGCTTGAACTTGAACATAAATTATTGTTTGGTAATGATCTTAAGTTTGGCTCGTGTTAAAAAAAAAAAAATTAAGTGCACAAACTTGAACTTTTAAAACTAAACTTGGCTTGACTTGTTTACCGTCCTTTTAAGATGAGATATTAACAATTTTTTTTCCAATTTCTCTTACATAAAAAGGGGCTGTTTCTCTGTGTGAAACTTTTCTTTAGGCATTTGCTAAATCTATTTTTTATTTAGTCAAAATTTATACCATTTGATGTATATATCATAACTTACTACATTAAAATAGTGAGTGAAATGTCCTAAAACCAAGTCAAATAAGTTAGTTAAGTGGCCACTTCTTCGTACACAAAATACTTAAGGTCTAAAGAGGGAAATAATTCAAGATGCCAGGTTGGCAGCATTTTAAAATTATTTATAAAAAATTATTAATGTTTAATTTTTTCCATCAAATTAGGAAAACACCGAGATTTGAGCAAAATAGAAATCAAATCCAAACATTATTAATACGAACTTTTACAGGGAAAAAATTTACAGCTACTCATTCCACAACACTCAATATATATTTACAAAACCCTAGAGCCTACGATACAAATTTAAAAGTTTAAAAAAAAAAAAAAAAATTAACTGTGTAGAAAATTGTAGTAGTGACTAGCTATCACCTTTCACCCCGAGGAAGGGGAAACCGTTATTCAACGTGCCACGTCATCTCGACGACAAATTTTAGAACGAAGGTGTGGGTTCCACAGATATTCCCAATCGCGACCGCCAGAGAAGAATTGGACTCAACCAATCAGATCAAGCCACGTCATCGGCCCAGGCGTCTGATCTTCTTCCGGATGCGAACCGGTTCATTCCGCCCAAACCGGGCGTTTCCGATAAGCTCCCTCTCGGCGCGTCAAAATCGGATGCCGTACTGTCACGCGCTTTAATCGCCGAACTCTTCCTCGGAGGCGATTCGGACTCAATCTGTGGCGCGTGAACTCTAGGCGCCGGTTTGTCTCGCCGACCGGCTCGGAAAAGAGCACGAAAAGTGGCGAAAAATCCGGTTTTTCGTTTTCCGCCCGATTTTTCTGTCTCGGGGATCCGTTCGGAGGAGAGTTGCCGGTTCCTTAGTCTCCGACTTCGGTCTCTTTTCGATCTCACCCTTCCCATGCAAGAAACCTTCGGCGACGACGGTTCAATCACCGAAGACTCCGATTTTCCTACCGAACCGGACCGTTTCGGAAACAACCGAGTATTTCCCTGCTTGTGGTTCCGGCGAGCCTTCGCGTCGACGAAACAAGTCTTCTGAGGCTTCGGCAAGCCAATAATGGAAGCTTTGGACTTCAAGCTGAGGGAGAACCGCTGAGAATTCGAGTTCGCACTCGGATTCAGATTCGGATTCAAGTTCGTCGAGTTTCCATTACCTTTTCCCGAATCTTTTCGCTCGTAGAAAGCGTGCTGGTCGAACCAGTCAAGCTCAGCGTCCTTGGAAAGCCAAAACGATTCCGGCGGGAAATCCGAAGGTACCTCCGGTTGATCTGACTGCTCCGCCCGGTGATCTCCGTCGGCGAGCGTTTCACAGGCGATTTTCCGATCGGAGCCGCCGGCACAGGCTGTAACTAGGTTCTCTAGATCCACTTGTGGCATCGTCAAGAACACAAGAACTCTGCAATGAAATTGAGAAAGCAAATAGAGAGAGAGAGAGAGAGAGAGAGAGAGAGAGAGAGAGAATGTTGAAGAAGAAGAAGGAGTAGTTGAAAACTTTGAAACTTGAAAGAGAGGATTTTATATATAATAGAAAGAAAAGAAACAAACAAATTTTTTTTTTTTTTTTTGAGTGGAAACTTGTTAGAGAGAGAGAGAGAGAGAGAGAGAGAGAGAGAGAAAATTTTGGAGGGAGATTTTCAACTTGTTGACTCGTGCTGGCTGGTTTTGATGGTTTTGCTTTTTTATGTGAGAGAAAGGAAAAAAGAGGTTTTGGTAATAAAAAAATATATATATCTTTTTTCTTTCGTCAAAATAATACGAAATTGAACCGTACGAAACGTCGTTTTGCTTTTAATTATTATATATACTGTTTTATTTTTTAAACATAATTATTAATTTCTTTTTGTGAATGAGCTTTTAGCTTAGTCCAGCGTGGCTGCTTATTTTGGAAAAATGTGTGAACGACCATGACTTTTTCTTATTTTGGAAGAATGTGTGAATGATCATGATTTTTTTTTTTTTCACAGACGCCGTACAGTATTTTAGTAATACTTTCAAAATAAATTTTTTATGATAAATTGTTATAAGTTGTTGTTGATAAGGTAAAAGAGTAATTTCAACGGTAAGTTTAAATTGAAACTAATAATAGGACATATGTTAACAAACTATTTATTATTAATCAATTTTATTTAATCTTAATTTATAAATTAAGTCAACTTTTTGTTTAGGTACAGTTTTGAATGCATCCTGTTTTTTTTAAGTATAATTTGGTTAAATCCAACTTATTTTTATCTTACCAAAACTAGACCTCAATCTATATTTATTTTGTTACCTTTTGAAATCTTACTGTTTAATTTGTTATTTTTGACTTTCAAGTTTTTTTTTTCATTATTTTAAAATTATAGGATTTAAAATGTAAAATGTTTTTCCTCATTATGTAAATGCCTAAATAGGCCCTTGGATTAATTCAATGTGACTGCTTTGCTTTGAAGAATTTAGTAAATAATTTCTCTTCCTTCGTCATGCAAGCATCATGACTTTTTCAAAATTTTCCTAACACATTGTATGATTTATAGATCACAATGTTTACTCATTAATATATGCACTATATTAGGGACCATTTGTTATAGCTTAATTTATTTATTATACAATATAGAATTTCTACTCTAGCCTAATCTAAGTGTATGAAAGTTCAAAATAGCGTGTAAAACACCTTTGAACGTTTAGACCCCCAGTTAACAAATTACTAATTCAAGCTCAATATCAAACAAAGTATGTGCGGAAGATGAACATAAACTTATAACAGAATTGATAAACAATCTAAACCAAATAAAATCACATCCACAACAAAAATTAAATGGCAAAGATTAAGAGAAGAGAGATGCAAACACAAGGACAACACAACGATGTGTTATCAAAGAGGAAACCGAAGCCCTCGGCGTAAAACCTCTCCGCCGCCCTTCAAGCGGTCAATAATCCACTAAAGAATATAGTTGGGATACATGGACAGCAGAAGACCCTCCAAGCCTAATTTACTCAGTGTACCTAAGCCCTCCAAGCTCCTACTCCAACGAGGTTGCGCCGAATCTATTTCTTCTTTAGCTTACCGGATTCCACTATAACCCATAGCATCAACCAATATAAAATTGGTCTCTTCTTAACTGCTTCCCAAAGCACCAAACAGTCTTCTCACAGATGTGGGTATGGTGAGAAAATGTTTTGGTAATGTACCTCTCAAGGATAGAACAATAGAGAGGAAGAGAGTAGAGGAATTTGAAGAGTCTCTATGTGAAGATTGTGGATGAGTCAATCTTGTTTTTCTCTAGGGTTTCTCTCTCAAAATTCTCTCTGGAATCTCTCTACATTTCGTGGGTATAAGGGGTATTTATGCTAGGGTGAGAAAGGAATGCGAAGAGTCATATTTTCCTAAACAGAGCTGGCTGGCAACTTGGACTTGCAACTTGACTGAGTCGCGAGTTCCAGCCGTGAGCAAACAGAATGGCCAGACTAGAATTTTTGTCTTGTAGTGCTCCAACTGGCGTGACTGTTCAACTTCTCAACATGCTTTGCTCGTGTGCATCATCTGGCGGCTTGCTAGCCGCGAGCCACCCGCGAGATCCAGTCGCGAGTCCCTGCTTTACTGCACATTCTTGAGCATTTTTTCACACTTTCTCATACACTACCCTTACATGAATCCCACCTAAATACATGGTTTCTAAGTGCTAAACTACAAGCAAATTGGCACGGAATAAAGTCAACACAATGGTTGATAAATTTCAACCTTACAGTATATATGTGTGTAAAGCTCCGTTCTGGAGACTTGAACCACGGCCATTGCTCCCCACACGCCACAAATACTTATACTTGTGGAGTGAACACCACACCAAGAATGCGTAGTGGATAATTATAGCTTAATTTATAAATCAACTCACTTATTTTATTAGGAATGGTTTTTAATGCATCTTATTTTCTTGATTATAATTTAGTTAAATTCAACTTACTTTAATAAACATAAAATTTTTTGTACAAATTAATATAAATGCTCTAATATTCATTTTTACTTCCAAATAATTTTGTGATAGTTTCTATCCTTTATCTCAAAAATTCATCATTCACTTCTAATGCAAAAGAAACATGAAAAATTATTAAGTACTCTCGAAGTACCATAAATACGTACTTCCCCTCTCACATAAATACGTACTTCCCCTCTCACATAAATGGTAAGTCCTACTATAAATTTAATTAGTGAGACTTATCATTTATGTGAGAAAAAAAAATACGTATTTATAGTATTTTGATAATACACAATAATTTTTCAAGAAACATTTGGGATACTAACGTGGACAGAATATTTACTCGTATGCCAATTTAATAAATTGTTGCTTTGAATTTCAGCCTTCTATTAATTGCTAAATTGAAAGGCAATTAATGAAAATAAATCTTCTAAATAACGTGAATGGCTCAACTAAACCTCAAACAATCAAATCACAAAATTATATATATATTTTTTAAAATCCAAAAAAATAAAATAAAATAATATAATATAATGACCACTTGGTGCCAGATCTTATATCTGTATGTAACAACTCAAATTTTCTGTGCCCCATACTTGTTAGTTTATCTATACAATATAATAACAAATAATTCTGGAAATGCTCTAATTATAGGAGTCAGAGATTTGCCATCTTGTCCCCATTCCTGCAGTGAATCCAGCCTATTAGAAATACGTGCCACCGTCATGTTCTAAAAATAATGACAATAAAAATGATTGCTTGAATAATTGTACGTTGATTGAACTTTCAATTAATGTGCAATCTTGTTTTTTTCCTTGTAATTTACGAGATAGATACCCTTTCTATGCCTTTATAGCCATAGGTGATATTTATCTCTAAAGCTATGGCGGCAACATTAAGCTTTGCTAATTGGTGGCTTTAGATGCATAACAAAACTGTTTCACCCAAAAAAATTTTATATTTTTACAATAAGTGGTGGATGCGGATGTACCAACAACAAAGAGCAGTTAATTCAAGTCAAGAGAACTAGAAAATAGTAGGAAATATGAATCAGAAGAGGCATAAGATGGGATATATACTAGGAAGTCCCTACATTTCATTTAGGGTATTGGATTCATGTCATGCTGATATCGGATTGACTATTTTATGTTATAATTTTTTTGTTGTTGATGCACATGTTATAATTTTTGATAAATAGCTCGTGTTATCATATTGTATTAGTGTTTGTGCTTCTTAGGATATATACCAACAAAGAAGAGTGAGTTAATTCAAATCATGAGAACTAAACATAACAGAAGAATAACTAAAAAAGATTAGCAAAAGTCCTAAAATTTAGGAAATATTATTTTAGATATGATAGAATTACACACACATCCCAAAAAAAAAATGTGACCCATCTTGATTAATTTGTTGAATATTTATGTGAGGACCCGAGGACCTGAGAACCCGAAGACCCGAAGAAAGGAAGGCCAACATTTAGAATGAAAGATGAGGTCTCTCCAGGTGTGCCCGAAGATGAGGTGGCGTGGACGATAACTAAATAAGGGGCATGTTACAAATATCTGGTTGTAATAGGCTGATTTGGAAGGTTGCAAGGTTGCATTAAATGCTGGGCAACAACCATTCTGGCCGCATTAATTAGCAAGCATCTCCTCTATCTGTCGCATTAATGTGGACATGACCTGAACAGTACGGGATGCAAAGTGGAATCTTGTTCCATTGCCGACGGACAAGTGTCACGGGAAAAGGACTGCAGATTGCAAGGTGTAAGGCTACGATGAAAGCAAAGAATAGTATAAATAGGAATCAAGAGATTACGAGTGGGGGGGCTTTTTGTTGTTGAACCCTCTCTACCAAATGTATTGTATGAGGACTCTTAAGTGAATAGAGCAACAATAACGTTTCGAAGATTGATTGTATGAGCTTTTGGTCCTTACAATTTATAATGTTCTTTGAAATTTTGGGACCAAAGTTTATGGTTTTTTTTTCTCTCTCTTTTCTTTTGCTTTTGGTAATAATTAAGTGGGAGAGAGGAGCTTGAGACATAGGATATGTTTGAATACCGCTTATTTTGTTGAAAACTAAAAAAATTGTAATAAAATAATTTTTAATTGTGTAAATAGTGCCGTGAAACTAATTTTTAATGAAAATTTTGTTGAACAAAGAGGTTTGTAGGTCCCATAAACAATGCATGGGTACCACTTGAAGTGCTGAAACGCACTTCTCAAGGAAAAAAAAAATGAAACGTTGGATGTTGGCCTTTTCATCAGTGCCCAGAAGGGTACGTAATTCTCCCAAATAGAGATTGGACAATGTATGGCGTTTGAAAATTTGAAACCCAAACTTCTTTAGGGGGCAATTCTAAGTTTCAAGTACAAATTTTTGTGGCAAAAAAAGAGCCAATGTATGCAGAATATGAATAAAAAGTTTAAATTAATTAATACACTTTCTATATTTCAATGTGAGCTGCAATCCATAGGTAGTTTTGATTAGGCTCCAACAACTAACAACTCTCGTGACTCATGAATGAGTCGTATCACGTAATTGATGTCCTTGGGGGACTTATTTAAAGGAAGCAATTTTATATAGAGTAAGGAAAAAAAAATGCCTTTACAAATAGTAAAAGCCACAATAGATGTCTCTGACTATATTTAATTTTATTATATATAATAAAGAACGTCGAAAGGATGTGAGGGATTCTATTTTTGCCAATTACCATTCACCTTCAATAAAAAATAAAATAAAATAAAAAGAGAGAAGGGAAAGAAGAATCAAGCTTAATTATACACAGTTTTTGGATCTTTGTTTATAATAATGTAGTCGGCACAAAGCAAAAAAAATAAAATAGTTAAAACTAATGTTAGGTTTCACACCACTTCAACTTAAGGAGAGAATTCCAAAAGTTTGGGCTAGTAGTTCTTATTTCTTAAGGTTGTGTTCGAAATTTCTTGTCAGTATTTTGGGGCTATCCACGTAAGATTCTTCCTTATAATAATTTGATGTATGGGAGATGAGGAAATTCTATACACCTAAGAAAATAGTTAGATACTCAAAAATGTCTAAACACCATCATTTGTGTGGGGGTAAAAGGTCCAAAAGGTGCTTTTGGTCCATAAGCTTTGTCCAAGGATCATTACCCATCAGAGGACAGATTAGTAATGATAAGGATGTCAGATTTGAAGACCTAAGAGTAAATTGTGGCAGAAGAGGCTAATGGAAGCAATCCGAGGAGAGATATCTCCTCGACTAGTCGAGATGGGGGTCAAATGGTAAGACATGTTGACTAGAATGATCATATAGGAGGTTTTGAAGATGAAAATATGTTTCATAGGGGCACGGAGAGTAAGAACAGTTGGAAATATCTTAGACAAAGCTACTATCACCGCATTAACGGCTTTGTACCTAAGTCTCTGGCCGCATTAACGCGGAAGTGATATTTGAACAGTGAATTTCAGCCTTACAGTTATTACCCAAAGACTTTCAGAAGGGATGGATGAGACAAGTATCAACATTAGCAGTTTGAACTTACATGTGGAGAGCAAAAATGAGGGGCGAGGGGGAGTATAAGAGGAAAAGAGGTCTCAGGGAGGAAAGAGGATCGAGAGATAGAAAGAAAAACACTGTAAACTGAATATTGTTAATTAATCTTTAAGTGAAAATAAATATAAGCACTTGGTTCTTGGCTTGAGTCCGAGGATAAGTTTCATCTTATAAACTTGTTCATCCTTATTGTTTCATAATCTTGGGTCATTGCTATAATTGTTTAAGCTCATTAGAATTAAGATTTTTGACTCACACTTTATAAATTTATTATATTAGGCTCTTTAGGCCTATACTCTCCTTCTTGCTGGGCCTAGACATGAATTGCGTCCTTACCGTTTGTAAAAAAAAAAAAAAAAAGAGGAGAGAGAATAAAATGGACCTTTGTAATTTTTTCACTTTTTTTTCAAAGGCAATTAATACTATTGGTTTTTTGCTGATCATCAATCAATACTGGTTTAATTTAACGTGTGAAGAGTCCAAATATTTTGATGGCAGAAGAAACATGGCCCACTTAAAATTGTGATATATTTAAGGATCAAAAATAGTTTTTTTGATAAACAAGGATAAAAAATAGTTAGATAGCAAAAGGGAGCACTGAACAATAGGAGGAGATATTTAATAATAACATGTCCCACTTTTGTTTTTGATAACTACGTTCTTTTGGAATTGCGTGGGTATGACGCACATGCATACATGGGGTACGCACATGCCCTACTTAAATTCGATTGATATGAAATAACATGAAAAATATTTTATATATATATAATTGAAAAAATATATATGTAAAATTATGAAGTGTTGTAATTTTACGCTCTGTTTGTTTCAATAATGATATTTTCTAGAAAATGAGTCATTTTCTAAAAAGCATTTTCTATAAAACTATTTCATTTTCCAATATTTGGTAGCAACTTTAAATAAGTTGAAAAATAACTTCTTAACTTCCCTTATTTAGCTTGCTGTGAGATAGAGTTGTTTTCCAAAAAAATTTAATGGAAAACAATCTCTAAAAATAAGCCATACTTTTTATATTGACCAAAGATAGTTTTCCTTTGACTCATATTTTTTTATGTTACCAAACATTGGAAAATAAGGAAAACTATTTTTACACAAGGTTTTCCATTGAAACAAACGGAGCGTTAATAAAAGTCCTGTGGGTGTGTTAAGAATATTGTAACTTAAATGGTTGTTATATTCAGAAATTTTTAACGAAAAATTTAAGATTTAAATATTCTACCCTCAATTATCAAATTATGCTTTCTCAAAAAAAAAAAAAAACTATCAAATTATAATAATAAAAAGTTGCATATTGTGTAACATGTAACTAATAAATTAGTTGAATTTTAAGCTAGGTTTTTAATATTAGCATGGGCTCATACGTGTTTTTTTTTTTTTTTGTAAAATTTTTTTTATCACTAACATCTCTAGGTCTTTTATGCGCCTACCTCCCTCAATTAAAGAAAGTGATGATAGTGACCCATCATTCAATTAGTCTAACTTACGTATGAACTATGCAAAGAAACAATTTTGGCAGTGATTCTTTAATTACAATGACTTGAACATTCTTGCTTTGTATTTGACTTGCAAGAGGATGCTGAGATTATCAAAAAGACCTATATTTTTAGTGCTGTCCTAATCCATTATATTTTGTTATTCTGTTTTATTTACAGTTGCCTTTACTCTTTCTTGAGCATATATTCAGTCATGCACACCTAGTTAGGTCTGATAATTGTTGTGGTAGCTAGGAGGAATATTATTTAGAGGCTGATTAGGTACGACCTGTTACAAATGTTGGTGTAAGAAAAGTCTTCCATATATCATATATGGCATAACAACAAATGAAGAAGCTTTATAAATAGATGACCTATTAATGCTTCCCTGCTGTAAACATTGACATACATTATTGAAAGATAGAGTTTTATAAGAAAGAGAGGAAATGGAGTACAAGAATTCCTTGTGTCAATGATGTCCCATTGGTCTTCATGTGCAATTATATCATTTGGTGGTGATGGAAGCATTGTCTCTCAACTTGAGAAGTACTAATAATAGAAGACATATGAGTATTGTACAAGTATGTGTATTATATAAGTATACGTTAACAGAATAAGAATATGACAATTTTTTCTCAATATTTTTTTCCTCAAACCAATTACACCATGAATACAACTATTTGTTACTATTTTTTCATAATTTTTTGAGGTGATAAGCTATGATTGGTGGATAATATTTCTAAACTTTCACACAAACTCACTACTATAATTATTTTTATTATCCACCAATAATAACTTTGGCCTCATATTGAAAATTTTGTGTCCATGTAGTACGAACCTTCTCTTTTATATTTTGTGTATATGGTAGTAATATATAAGTAATTAAGATTCAATAATAGGATCTTTTTATGTCTTAAAAAAATGATATTCTCAAAAATCATGATTTTAATATGCAATAATACATTCGGTAAGAAATCAAATCCCTAGTTAATAGTAAAGAAAAGGATTACCAACAGCCTTGGAATTTAGATCCAGAATTTAGCCCATCTTTAACATCTACCACCAAATCTTGTGGCTGTTCTTCACTAACCTCAATATCTTAGATTCTAGAGGAATATAATCAAACACAATAATGAACAGATTGACACCCCTATTTTAAGGAGATGACCTGATATTAGGGGCATATAATCCATCGTTTGTAATTGACCTGATGACCTGTGATATGTTGCCACGTCCCCAAAATCTTGTTTTTTTTTTTTTAATTCCTTTTTATTTGGCAGGTAAAAGATATGGATTCTATTAATTATTAGGTGGATCATTTTCAGATATCCCACAAAGTCAGCAATTGATAATAACTAATAAACAACGTGAAAATCGGATATTATGACATTTCTGAGGAACCATTCATGTTGCTGCCTTTTCACTCAATTCCTTTCTTTGTGAATGTGCAATTGTGCATGCAATGTATGCACTAATTAATAATGAGAATTGTAACGTCCATAATATTTTTACAATACACTTTCATAATAAAAACAAATATAAATGTTTATTTGTTATGGGTTTTTTTTTTTTAGAAGATAGTCTTAATTTAAACCCATAACTTAAATTACTTTTTTTTCCTACCTATAACAACCAATAATAACCTACCACTTAAAATTTGTTATAAAAATGTTATAAACATAATATTTCTTTTTAATAATACAAATTTTACAATATTTTTACAGAATATTAATAGAGAAATTATTATCGGTTCTCATCTAAGCTCACTGCTAGAATCACTTATTTATTTATCAATAAACATTAGCGGTTTATAAAAAAGTTGGTGGGTTTAACATTTTTCTAATACAAATTTTCTGTATCATTTTTTGTGTTTCACGTTATCTTCTACCGATCACAACTTATCGTGTGGCTTTAGTTTTTGATATTGGAAAATTTCAAGCATTATTTTCTGTCTCTCATATCAGATTCTCTTTCCATGAGTAATAAACAAAAAAATGGATTTATTTATCAATAACCATTAGCGGTTTATAAAAAAGTAGGTGTGTTTAACATTTTTCTCATACAAATTTTCTGTACCACTTTTTGTGTTTCACGTTATCTTCCACCGATCACAACTTGTTGTGTGGTTTTAGCTTTTGGCATTGGAAAATTTCAAGCATTATTTTTTGTCTCTCATATCAGATTTTCTCTTTCCATGAGTAATAAACAGAAAAATGAATTTTCCACTCTAGCCATCAATTTAAAAGCCCACAGAATTTTGATTTTATTTTAGTTGGGGTTGTGGTTGGGGGTGACGACTTGATTAAAATGTTCAAAAAATGTTCATAATTCTAAAGACACTATAATTACCTTTTGGTCCAACACATATTCATTACAACCGTGCCTAACAACTCTGAATTTCTTTACAATCTCCACCTAAAGTAATATTTGAATTCAAGACAATTGCAACTTTTAGAGGTTATTTTATAATACCATTCATCACGGCCGGTGCTCAATTTCAGTTTCTTCATCATTCTTATTGGGTATTCAATCAATTCAGTTGGATTTCTAATTTTTGTGCCATGAAAACTAATGCTTAAACAATTATTATTATCTTCCATATGTCAAGTTGTCAACTCACTAGAATAAATGTGCCCTAAGGAGTAAGGAGTGGGGCGAATAAATGTGCCCTATGGAGTAAGGACTGACTTTTCTCCTACTAGCACCAAGCAAGCAAGGTCTTCAGTCAAGTTTGTTAATTATTGCCATATTGATAGCCAGTTTAAGTCTAAAATTCTATGTTATATTCGTCGCTCTCACAATGAGTCAATGACTAGCGTAATGAAACCTGTTTTTTTCAGATTAAGGTAATGAAACTGATACCATATTTATACAATTATACTTACTAAGCCAAAAGAAAAAAAAAAAAAGTATTCCTTTTGTAAGAATCATTTTTATTTATTTTTAAGAAAAAATTAGACATGCAAAACAAGTTTCCATGATTGTCAATTATGACTAATGTTGTCGAGAATCGTATAACTCAATTAATAATTCTTGGTGTTTTTAACGAATTGTCAAGAGTTTAAGTCTTCACTCCACCATTCTAACTATTGAATCATCAAAAAATATTATGACTAATATTTTATCATTTTTAATGACATATACGTACATGAGCACTGTATCAGTAAATTAAGATTAATTTTTTAGGTAAAGGCCATATGACTATGACAGCATGGCATGTAAGTATGGAGCTAGGATTTCGAGTCAGTGGAGGCTAATGATCTGTGGACTATAGTTGTTTGGGTTGATTTGTGATTGTGATGTTGTTTGGTCTAATACGTGGAAGAGACCAAGTTTTATTTTTCTTGAACCTAATTTGAATTAGGCCTCTTGGACCCTTTGTGTTCTGCATGTTGATTTTTTTTTTATTTTTTTTTATCATGTTATATTATTTTTCTAAAGTACAGAGGAGCAAATTCCACCCAGAAAGAAGTTGAAATTTTTTTTATTAAATGAAAAAAAGAAGTTGAAGTTGAAGTTGATTTAACAAATGTATTCTGATGATGCCAAGAAGATCAGTAGACTGGATGCTTCAGACTTCAAAGGACCACTGGTTCTCTCTACGGCCTGGAAAAGAAAGAAAAGCGAATCAAAGGCGACCGGGGCTGCCGGCCAAAAATCCTCCGATGGCAAAGTTAGTTTTTCTCTCTATATTATCTGAGTTCCAACTTTTTTGGAGTCGAAATGAACATACCTTGGGTTTGTCTGAAACAGCCTTTATATAGTGTTTTCATAGGCGGTTATCAAAATTGGAACTTCTCCTGGCTTCAAGGAGAGATAGAAATCAAACGTAACTTGCATAACCGCTTGGAAGTTATGCTCTTGTTTCACAACGGATACCTGGCGGTTATGCGTGAGATAAGGGATTATCACATCTTATTCGGAGATTTTCCCAAGTGTGATACCCTCGTCCTGGAGTTCCTCAGATGGGTGTGCTTTATTACACGCGCAGGGGCTGTTTCGTCTAACGGGCGAATTTGATCAAGACGAGGCTGTCGGCACTCTGGACGAGTGCATCACTCTGGTGGTGCTTACCTCGTCTTGATCTCTTCTTCCCTGGACGAGGTACTTGTAGGCAAGTTTCTGAGGGTGTTTACGGTGGTAGGTGGGTTATGGACGACCTGTATGGACGACTTGGAGATGGGCTAAATCAGTCCCCCATCATATTCTTTTCCATAATTAAGTTTTAGACTTCAAATCCAATAGTACACCGACTTTGTACGTTTAGTTACCCAATATTGACCATCTCTCTTTCTTTGGTTTCAACAAATCCATAATTAAGTTAAAGTAAAGTTTTAAGTTATCTTTATCATACATAAGAGGTTTGTAAAAGTCCCATTCTAAATTAGACAAGCCATGTAGGAGAAAGGAAAAAAAATAAACAAAGAAAAAAGTGGAGGTAGTGTTGTGGTTGCCTGTTGGGTTCAAAGAGAAAGTCAAACCATGTTAAAGTTCTACAATATAATAGTAATACAGATAAAGACATACACAGAATGTTTTCTTTTTGGCTTCAATTCCAAACAAAGCCGCCGCCGAAAAGGTAAAACTTATGTGAGCAATGATGAAGCTTCTTTGTTCTTCTTCTTTTTCTCATCTTCCAGAAGATAAAAAAGGCAATACAACAAAAACTTTCTAATGAAGAAAGATAGAGATTAAAAGGAAAAAAAAAAAAAAAACACAAAGTTCTCTTGCATATCACAATGCTACTGCAGAAAGCTATAGTAATAAAAATTTCAAAGAAAAATGTTGGGAATATTGATCATTGATAATGCATATATTTTTTTAATGATAATGACTGTTAATTAGGTAGTGTTGTTGTTTGAATATTATGGAATTGGTATATCAACCTGTTTTCTAAATAAATGAATAGCTTCAAAAGGAGGAAAGAGCCGAAATAGTGGTTTTTGACTTGTAAGGTTTAGCTAGATTGCTAGAGTGTCATGTCTCTTTTGTGTTGCCCATTACATTTCAATAACAATTGAAAGTGAAATGAAACACTTTCTTCTAACAAAAAAGAAATTGAACACTTTCGGTGGATCTTTTAACATCAAGTCTTTGAGTACCATTATCAATTAAAAAAAAAAAAAAGACTTCGAGTAACAACCATGTGAATTTAACCCACTAGCGAGCACTACCCAACCCAATCCAACCAAACCTCTCAAATGATTTTTTTTTTTTGGATTGATGGGTTGAATCAGATCTTAAATTGCCATTGAAATTTGGGTTGAGTTAGATTCGAGTTGGTAAAATATTCAACTAAAGTAATCTGATTCAATATATATGTATTTTAAATTTGTTGGTTTAATTTATTTTGTATTTTGAAACTTAGACTAATTTTTAGCTAGATTTATTTTAGCATTCAGAATTTTTTTTGGTAATGGTATTTGTTTTTTGAAATATTGAGTAATAGTATTTTTGAAATTTAATTTTGATAAAGTTGGACTCAATTATATAATTGTAATCATTTATTGAATAATGCGTTTAAAAAGTTAAAGGCAAAACCAAATTTTGAAATTGGCTAGATAAAATAGCCCCAACCTGACTACCTAATCCAACCTAACTCACTCTCTACAAGTTTGGTTGGAGTGGAATTAGATTTTAGAGTATCAAGGGTTGTGTGTTGGGTTGGAGACTTTTCAACCATAGGGTCCGGTTTTGTTGAAAATGTCCTATGACTAATGAGTTGGAAAAATACCCCCTAATGAAAACTGTGATTGAATTCAATGGGCTAAGTGAATTTATAGTTGCAAATCCTTACCAAGGAAATAGTAGTTTCTAGCTTGTGCAAATTATCCTCGGAGAAGTACAACTATAACATGCTATATTCTTTTGTTAAAATAAGCAATCCTATAATTGAGATGAAACGATTTTACCAGTTCTAATTTAAACTTATAATTGATATCACTTTTTTATTTGTCATTAATGATTTACCACATCAACTGATGTCAAATTTTTCGTATTAATAGATTTTCTCATTACTTAAAACATTGCAAGCGTAAGGTATAAGATATGTACTTTTTTCACATTTCTAATCATGCGCAGTCTATTCAATGCTAGTTGTGGAAGTAGTGAACAAGGTGGATGCACAAGATATTGGCAAAGGAATAGATCTGCATATTTTAATCTGGATGATCTTTCTGATTTTGTGTGTGCAGAGAGAGAGAGAGAGAGAGAGAGAGAGGGTGAGGGAGAGATTGATGTGGTTTGCATAGACATTAAAACATGTGACTAATTTCTATCCTTCTAGTCGGCAGTGTAAAAAGGATCACAAAGCAGCACTATATTACAACATGTTAAAGGTATCTAGAAGTTCATGTTTTAGATGAGATTCATATGCATTTTTCAGATAAAAACAAAGTCATTCTTGGGAAAAGAATCAAGCTGGGACTTGAGTGAGACCTATACTCCCGTGAAATTAGCTAAGTAATGAGTAGGGGGACCTCATGATTTCTTTTCATATATTTATTTCTTCATCATCATAATTGATCAATGATGATGGTGAAGATTTTGTGCATTAAGTGACCAAGGAGTGGCAATTAATCTAAGCAACCCTTCAAATTTAGCAACTGAAGGACTGTTTGGTATGGGATTTTGAGCAACAATTTTCAGTTTTTAAACGATATTACATGTATTTTTACACACTTTTTCATTCACACGTATTTCAAAAAATACAAATAACGTTACCAAACGAGTCTTTAATTCCTAAAGAGTCCTCTCACATAAAAGGAATCTTTGTTTGTTGTTTTTGTTTTAAGAGAGTGTTGTAAAGTTTATTAAATAGAAATAGGAATTACATCACGAGATAGAGCATGTTCTAAGAAATATGGGCTCTTTTCTATTCATATAACAAAATTATTTATGCCTTGAACATGTTTAACTAACAAATGAACTGCTTTGTTACCTGGAAGACGAAGAATAAGACAATTTTCCTAATAATTGCTTGTAATTTTAGATGAGTAAGGTGGAGCCGACCCATGAATCAGGGTAATTTATGAAGAAAAATTGGTTGCTGTAACTACAAGACAGGAGGAGAGGCAATAAGGTAACTTTGGGGGACATGTACCATTAGGATATATATAATTTTCTGGATATGTGTCCCCATCTTTTGCTCAAGTTGCTTTAGATTTCAACGACATTGCAGGCCTCAACAACTTCAAAGACAAGTAGTTGATAGATAACTACTAACTACTGGTGACTAGTCCCAGTGCAGTTAGGTTACAGTTCATATTTGATATTTCCCTTTCGATAGCAGCGACACTAGTTGCCTAGGATTAGGACAAGGTGTTCAATAATTATTGAGTTAGATTGATTGGTATACAATGAACTCGAAAAAAGAAATAGTAAAAAAGATTTAACGAATGTTTTAATAGCATTAGTTTAGAAACTCCTTTTAGATAAATTTTAAGGAAAAATGCTAAAATAATTAAATTTTTTTTTTACTATTGTTTATATTTTTTATGAAAGTTATGTAAAAATTGTCCTAAAGACACTCGTTAACATAACTCAAAAACTAATGGTGCAACCATTTGCAATTTAACACCCTCATAAATTATGATTTATTATTATTATTATATATGAATAGCACTACTCGATCTGAAATCAATTGGGTCTCTTCTCATTTGTAACCTGGGCTAGCCCATCAGCTAGAAAGCCACAATCGCTAAAAATCTTTTGCCTAATTTCATTAAGATTCATCCTAGAACCTTACCTTTACAGGCTAATTGCAAGGACAATAATGTTCAAAGAATTCTTTGAGGTTTTGGCTTCAACACTGACATATTGGTCCACCTTCACCTTATCTTTTAGTTCAGGTTCACTTGGACTGCTACCAAATTGGTTTGAACAATCAATAGTAGCAAAAACTCAATCAGATTCAGAGCACTGTTAGAAGGACAATAATTTCAAGATCCACACATTGCTGTTATGATGTCAGATCCACGCATTGATGCTTTGCTTTCCTTCTATTTTATATCCAGAAAAAGAGATTCAGCTGCTTCACAATCTGACATTGAAAAAAAGGGGAAAGAAAAAGAATTTTAGAGCACATTAGTATTAGAATAACCTACTTCTACCATGTGACCTTTTATATTTTTAAAATAATTTATTCTAGATCAAATTCTAAAACTGAAACTAAAGTTTTAAGAAATACATGATTTTAAAATAAAAAAAATTTAGAAATGGCCATTTATTTTTAATAATTTTAATAATCTGTTATGAGTTTTTATTTGATAAGAACTTAGATATTACAATTTTTTATAATGTCAAAATATTTTTTTTAAATATCAAAATATCAAAAAATATATATATAGGATCCAACTAATATATGTCTCTAGCCATTCATTTTGAAAAAAATTATGAAGAATTGAAAAAACTGTCAAAACAATTAATTATTTTTTTGTTTTTCATAAAAAGTTTTTAAAAATGATTTACTAATGTAAGGCATATATTAGTAAAACTCATATATATATATATATATATATATATATATATATATATTACAAAATTTAAAAATTAATTGTGGACTTTCATTTGACAAAATCTTGACCAAACATTCATACCACCTGAATTCATTTCTGAAGCACCAAGTGGCTTGATTCTCAAAAAAAAAAGTACCAAGTGGCTCGGCTGAATTTATGTCAAAAAGATATTAGTTTGCAAATCCCCACTTTTTTTTTTTCCTTTTTGGGATGCACTCACTTGGGTTTTGTGTCCAACGAAAAAAATAAACTTGTGTCATAGGTTTACCATCAGTTATATTACAAAGAAAATATCAAATATTGCATTTTAAAAATATCAAACTAAAAACTTCAAATTTTTTGCATCTACATTTTATGCATTACAAATTCTCTTGGTCTTCGGCAGTTGGGGTGGATCAAAACAAGTGCATCCATTTTTTTTTTTTTTTGGAGAATCCAAGTGCATCCATAATTGGAGTGTACACCAAAAAAGTATCCAATTATAAAGGTTTTTACTAAGGGCACACATCAATAAACTATTTTAAGAAATGTTTTATGAAAAAAATCATTAATTTTTTTGACAGTTTTTTTAATTTCTCATAAATTTTTTTCAAAAATTGATGATTAATGTGTACTCTTAAAGACTTAAACCCTTGTTAAAAAAATAAAGTAAAGGGTACAATCGCACCCAAAAAAAAAAAAAAGCAAATGAAAAAAGCTACAAGGGCTTAAATTACAAAAGATAAGCGGCTTAAATAATAAAAAATTGTAATTACAGGGGCTTCCGACAAAATAATCTCTCTTGCGCATGATGTCCATTCGAATTTTTTCGACCGTTGGGCCCAAGCACACAAGGTAACCGTTAAATTCAAAAAAACCAAGAGAGAGAAACAAAAAAAAAAAAACTCCCATACCGTTGCATCGCTCTCACATTACAGTTTTTTTCTTCAAATCCAAAACCCCACAAACAAAAACTGCGGAAAAAACAGAGCAAAAGCAAACCCCACTGATCAATCAATGGGCTGTGCTTCTTCAAAACTGTTCAGAAAAGAACTCAAGCGAGAGTTGTTTTTCAACAATGGCGGCGGAGAGTCTGTGAACCACGTTGTGTCTCTCACTTCGAGCACCTATGGGGTTCTCAACTTGGACGATGAGAAACCCATCAAAGAGTGTGTCTCAGAGACCAAGAAATTGCAGAGATCCCCTCCTCCTAATCCTCCTCGTTCTCGCCGTGAAGAGCCAGAGGTTATTAATGCTTGGGAACTCATGGAAGATCTTGAAGAAGAAGGAATACCCATTCCAAAGAAGAGCCCGAAACCCCGGGTATTTCTTCGTGGGTTTACTGATTTTGATTCCAAGCTTAGTCCAGCGAAGTTCTCTGGTTCACCTAAGAAAGCGAAGAGATTTTCTGGGAAAGAGAATAAAGGAAGGGTTAGTTTGTTTCGGTCTGATTGTAGCCCCAAAAGGGTTCTGAAAAGTAAGAATTTTTCTGAGAATTCTTGTAAGGCAGTGTTGAATTTCAGTTATCCGGTGAAAGGATCTCCGATTGGGGCTAAAAGAGTAGAGTCTCCTGGGAGTGACTTGGGGTATTTGTCGAGGAGACAGAGTTATAGTCCTCTTTTTGATCCGGAACTCGTTGCGAATTATGAGAGAGAATTGTCTGAAGAGGAAGAGCAAATCAAGAGGATGGTTTCTCCCAATGCAAAATTGCGTAGAGCAAGGAATACCCAAGTATTGGAGTCTAGTCTTCTTCATTCTTTTGTGATGAAGTGCCCTCCCGGTGGTGAAAACGCGGTTGTTATTTACACAACAACATTGAGAGGGATCAGGAAGACTTTTGAAGACTGCAACAAAGTCCGGTCCATCATTGAATCATATTGTATTCAGGTGTTGGAGAGGGATATATCGATGGATTCGGGGTTGAAGGAGGAACTGAGGGGACTAATGGGGACAAAAGATGTGAGGGTTCCACTTGTGTTTGTGAAGGGAAGGTTGATTGGTGGAGTTGATGAGGTGGTGAAGTTGGAAGAGGAAGGGAAATTGAGTATATTATTTGATGGGATTCCAAGGGCTCTTGGTGGATGTGAAGGTTGTGCTGGTGTGAGATTTGTGATGTGCATGAATTGTAGTGGAAGTTGTAAGGTTTTGGATGTGGAGCAAAAGAAGATGGTGAGGTGTGGTGGGTGCAATGAGAATGGGTTGATTCAGTGCCCTATTTGTTGTTAATATATAATTCAACCATAATCTTGGGTTGATTTAGATATTTGGGTTAGCCCTTGGTTGATTAACCACCCTCGGGATGTGAAGGATAGCTTCAAGATGGTCTTTTGGGTAATGGGGTTCTAAAGTGGGTTTTAGGCCTCTTCTTTACGCTGATGTTTTGATTTGGTAATGCTTGCTTGTATTACTGATATTTGTTTTTTTTTTTATTTGACTGATGTAGTTCAACATTCTTACACTCATGATGAACTTTATGGAGGAATTTTTTTATAAGTTCTTGTATCTGATTTTTATATTAATATTGATTTTGGGGGTGTTTGAATTCTAGAAGTGAGTTGCTGTACTGATTTTAAGCATTTGATATGTGAATGTCTAATGTGATAAATATACCTTATCTCTATAGTATGAGAATGTGTTCCATTCTGATAATTTTGATAGGAGGCTTGTTAATTTTTTTTTCTTATAACAAGGAGGCTTTTTAATTTTGATCTTGATATATGTCTAAGTTGCGTCACTGCCAAGTTTTGCTAAGTTAGCATCATCAATGGTTTTCACCCTTCAAATGGTTAACTCAGTTCTCCATCCACACAGCCTGGTGATAGCAATAGCAGAAAATCATCAAGTTTTATAGGAAAGGTTGGTTTAATTGCATAACTAATCTTGAGGTTTTAACTAGTCACTCTCACCATATTTTGCAAGTTAATACCAGACTCTTTTCTTCTTCTCTTTTTTTTTTTTTTCATTTTTTTTTTTCATTTTATATAAACCAGGCTATTTTAACTTCCTTTACGTATATCATATACCGTTCAAGTAGTTGTTATGTATAAAAAGAAAAAAAAAAAAAAAAACTGAAAAGTACTCAAGTTTTGTGACCATTTGAAAAATCAAGCACATTAGGCACCACCGTAAATCTGTAATATCAGCTCCAGAAGGATTTTCATTGGAAACTATAAATTCTGGGATCATTGCAAGGAGTAATTGATGAATCTTTGTAGAGTCATCATTTTTGGAAAAACAAAAGGTGATTTGTAGTATCCTTGCATTACTGTTTTTACAAGACAAATATAATCAATTAACTCCAATTGGAGGGTAATTGAGATTGTAATAAGGAGCAACTGGTGAATATTTGCAAGTTACCTCCCTCTGAAGCAATTTGTATAGTTGAAAAAGATCCACATATTGATAACAAAGAAAATCAACTGGGTCATCCACATCAAAAATCATATACCATGCCTGAATCAAGTGCTAAGTCAGGTTTAAAATGTCCAGATCCAAAGTCAAATGGCGATGCATCATTTCCTTTCGATGATTGAATTATACCTCCTGTACTATCTCTAATTACAACTGTTTTAAAAATATAAAAAATGAAAACCATGTAAGTTTTAATTAAAAAAACCGATTAATCATGAATATTTAAAAAATGATCGAGCTAACACAAGTGACAGATCAGAAAAATAATTCATAAGTGTAACCAACATTATAAAAAGAAAAAGAACTTAAAAGCATGACAACCACAAAGCTATATAGAGCGTAAGTACTATACTCCAATGTATATGATTTTTACATGTAGGTCATGACTCATGAAATAGGGAGGGTAAGCTGCCAAAATATTGACCCCTGGTGCAGTAATGTCAGGCTGCAAACACAATTTCAGAAAAATAAACATCATATTATAAAAGAGCATCATTGATATAATGAAGGCTTGAGTAATACATATATTGCATCATAAACATTAGAAAAAAATAATAATAAAAAGATTCTTGTTAAATAATGGAGGAGGAAATGCCTGCTTTAATGATGTCAGGAGATAATGAACTAGATCTAAAGATCCTTTTGAAGAGAAGATAACTATTCTCAGCTTAGGTTTAACCTTGTCTTCACTGAACAAAAAGCTTGCAACTGGACTACTGCAATTATCCCAAATACTGTCAAATTACATATTTTACACTATATTGTTCAACCCAAAAACCAAAGAAAGACCCATGAATTTAGGCATGTAATACTCACTTTGTGCTACACATGTATCTGTCGACTTCACCTTTCTTAATTATTATCATGGTAAGAACAGCAAAATTGTATGTCATATCAGTTCCTATATCTGGAGATATGAGGACCATCCCAGCACCTCCTTGTTCTGTTACTACTACTGATTTCTCACATACTTTTTCATCCCATGATTCCAAATTATGCACACCACAATCTTTTTACAGATCAGATGAGATCGAGTGTATCTTTACAATAGCTAAATAGAAAGCAATTAAGTTAATTGAGATATGTAAGACTAATGAATTAATAAGTGTACCGGAACATACCTAGTGACATACTTTACTCACATTGCTACCTGATTAAAAACCACAAAAGCTGCTGCTACAAGTTCATAATAACCTTTTAGTTCATATAAGTTACTTATATCCATAACCTTGAAAAAGTCTCCCCTGTTAAATCAAGACTATAATTTTTAAACTATTTGATAAAATATTGCCTGCCCTCAATACTCAACATAGAAATAGAACTTCAGCTAGTTCATACCTGCAGTTCTCTTCTATTTCCAAGACACAAATTAGCAAAAGCTTTCTCGATTAATTGTACTTGCTGCAACTGTCAAAACCCAAAGAGATGCATTTACAACACTTCCAGTAGCTCCAACATTGCCAGCAGAAGCAGAAACAAAACCTTCATTTATAAAAGCATTGAGAGCTCCAATTGAAAAGCAATCTTTTAGATAGTTCAGTGGTGGGTCACTGGGACCAAGAGACATAGTAATGATATCAACACCATCATCAATTGCATCCCCATAAGCTTTACAAATGTCAGAACATGTTATGCCAACAAACTTTGCACGCACCAAATCGAGCAAGAGGTGCCCCACCTTGTGCTGTGTGGCCCTTCCATCCTTGTATATTCATCAAATTCACTTCTGATCACACAGCTTTGGATGCTGTATGAGTGTCATGGCCATCGATAAACAGTTCCAAATGATTCAGGAGGGCCGATTTGTTCCAAAAATCCATCATGATAGTATTGAGACCCAGTTAATTTACTGCAAGCATTACACATACAAAATTGTTAGTGTCAAAACATTATTGATAAAAGAAAATAAGTGTAGATTGATATATTATAAGTAATGCTGATTTTTTAATTAAGCGTCTAAAAGAAAAGTAAATAAGTCAAATGAATTATTGTCTAATTTCATTCCAAGGCATAACTTGTACCATGGCCAAAAGTAAAGCTTGAAATAAACCTTTTGAGGATGCTGCAGCACAGAAAATTTTATTACATAAACCAAACAAATTGATAAGTCAACTTTTAAATATAAAAACAAAAAAGTAATTTAGAAATGTATTTATTATGCTGTTGATGTGGCACCAATCACATTCATTGTCATATTAGTTTGTAATCATTTTATAGTCAAATTTATAGTAGACTTAGAGTTTATCAAACCTTTTACCTGTTACAATTGGATTCCTTGAATTCATAGTCTGTGACACAACATCCTCTAAAATTCTCTGGCATAGGCCCTAAGTAGGAACTCAGGTCCCAGTTAAAATTCCAAACACATGTAGATTAAAAACTAGTATCTAACATTTTACTAATTAATTAGTACACACTAAAAGTGCATGAGAAAAGAGAGATTTACCACTATCTAAATAGCCAACTCTGACATCGTGCCTGTTATCTTTGCTGAAAAAAGAAACTACGATTTCCCATAAATTCCATGACCTTGTTGTGCGAAGATGATGAACAGTATCCTCAACAACAGATGCAACTGATTCATGTTCTGTACAATGAACACAATATTATAAATAAATAAATAAAATGTATACTAAATGCAAAAAAATACTATCAGAATCATATATCGCCAAATTTCACATACTTGATATCCTGTCCGCTTGTTCTGGTCCTCTGAAACTCTCAAGTGTAATGATACACTATTGCTCTTTGAGCTGCATCAACACTGAAAATAACATATGAATACTATAAATATTAGGAACCAACACAAAATTTTTTCCACATAAATTTTTAGATTAAATTAGAGATTTCCTTCCAACAAATGAAGAAAGCATTTCATGGTTGGAATTTATCACACTATCAGAGTCTGGATATGAATGTGCACCCATGTGCACAATGTAATGCTTGACCATATATAAGTATATCCAAATAGTGACATAACTCATAATTGTTACTTTCATTTTTAAATAATATATCGTATAAACAGCAAGCAAAAAAAAAACACTATAGCGTCATAATACCTTGTGAGTAACATCTGGTCCTTGAACTGTACTTGAAACAAGTGTGACAAATGAAAAATAGATAAGAAAACTAGAAATTTTCATCTTCATTTCTGAACTCATACACACATCACACTCTATCAAGTTATTGCAAAGTGTAAAAGTACTTTGTCCAATCTTCCAACTTATTTTATCTCTCTTTTTCCTATCCCGGTGGAGGCTGCAAACTGTATTGAGCAACTTCAACGAAATTTTCTCTGGAGTGGGATGGGGGATGCTAAAAAAACTCACCTAGTGAAATGGGCTACAGTTTGCATTCCTCTTCATTCTGGAGATTTATCTATTAGAAGTTTGAGAAGTTTTAATAAAGCCTTGTTTGGAAAATGGTTATGGAGATTTGGGAATAAGCGACAAGCCTTGTGGAGGAGAGTGATAAGGGCAAAATATGGTTGTGAAGGGGGAGGTTGGTGCTCTCTTCCCATTATTGGCCCTCATGGAGTGAGTTTGTGGAAGTCTATTAGTCGTGGTTGGCCATCTTTTGTTCGTCACATCCAATTTGAGGTTGGGGCCGGGTTTACTGTTAGATTTTGGCAGGATATTTGGCGTGGGGACACTTCTTTATGTGTGCTCTATCCAAGACTTTTTTCTTTAAGTCAAAATAAGGAGGCCTATGTGGCTGATTTGATGAAGTTCCCAAATAGTGTTCTTTTTTGGGATATAACTTTTACAAGATACAGCGAAGATTAGGAATTGGAATCCTTCTACAGTTTAGTGTCTAGAATCTATGGAGATTCTTTGAAAGGAGCTGGAGATAATAAGATATGTTGGAAACCTGCTATGGGAAGATGTTTTGCTATTCGTTCTTATTACCAGGTGTTGACAAAAAGTTTTGATCAGTCTTTCCCTTGAAAGACTATTTGGAAGTCTAAGGTCCCCTCTAGAGCTGCATTTTTGTGTGGACTGCAGCTTTGGGGAATATTTTGACTATTGATAATCTTAGGAAATGACAAATTTTGATTTTGAATAGGTGTTGTATGTGTAAAAGAAATGGGAAATCAGTTGACCACCTCCTCATCCATTGCTCTATTGCTTTTGATTTATTGTCTATGGTGTTTACTATAGGGGTGTCGGATTTGTGTCAGCGTGTCGAATTCATGTCATGTCAAGGTAGTGGTATTTGACTAAATAGTTCAATCCTAACTCGACCCATTTAATAATCGTGTCATGATCTTTCAACCCTAACCCGACCTGTTAATAAGGCGGGTTGACTAACCTAACCCATTTGACACGCTTAATAAACGAGTCGTGTTAGGTTGACACAAATGTAACACAACCCATTTCAACTTGCATAATATTAAATATAATATCCATCTAGAATTAATTTTTTTTTACATCTCAAAAGCAGTGCATATACTTCAAGTCTTTTAACTCACATTCAAAATAAGATAGTTCAACAAAAATATAATATTCATCTAGAAACAAGTTCTTTACACTTCAAAAGAAGTGCATACACTTCAACCCAAATTCAAAATAACATAGTTTAACAAAAATAAAATAATACAGTTCAACAAAAATATAATATCATTGGAACTCGCCAAATGCTAAGTATCAATATTGAAAGAATTGGAGTAAGTAGTAGTCTAATCCTGATTATGATTACGAATATCATCCATAGATTCTTTGTTGAACCATGGCCTTAATCAACAATTAATAAATCTCATATATTAATAATGGCACATGGGTTCAAAGTTTATAGAACAAAAACATTATGCAAAAAAAAATTACTGCAAAATTTTGAAACACCAAGAAAATGGTTTTCTTTAATTCTAAAACACACTAAACACATGAGAGAGAGAGAGAGAGAGAGAGAGAATAACCGGTTTGAGACTTTGAGTTTGAGAATTGGGCGTGAGACTATAAAATAGTAGAATGAGTAGTACAGCTGAAATAAAAAAATAAAATTAGATATTTATAAGAAGGTTTAGAGATTTAGGGTTTAGAGATCTAGGATTTATAAAATTTCAATTTTCAATTATATCCCTTGTAAGTTTTTGTAATTACTCACTTTATATATTTTTAAATTTAAAATATATGTTGGGTATAAAAGGTATTTGACAAATCTAAAATAAAATAAATATTTATTTGTTATACAAGTTAAATGGATTGTGTTAAGTGGGTCATTTTGGGTTGACACAAATAAATTGGCGTGTCAAATGTGTTTATTGCGAGTTACACGAGTTGACCCACTTATGACATGTTTCTTATCGTATCGCTTTCGGGTCGACCTATTTATGACCCAAACCCATTAAGGCCCAACCCTAACCAGCAAAAATCCGTGTTGGGTTCATGTCGTGCGTGTTCGCGGGTTAGGTCGAACATTGACGCCCCTAGTTTACTCTGTTCGGCATTCTTAGGGTTATGCCGAAAACAATGGTGGAGCTGTTGGCTTGTTAGCAAGGAAAGTTCGGAAGGCATCAGAATTCTGCTATTTGGATGGTTGTGCCCCATTGTTTGATGTGGTGCATTTAGAGAAAAAGGAATAACCGACATTTTGAGGATTTAGAGATATCAGTTTCAGATCTTAAACTCTTCTTCCTTAAGACTCTTCTGGATTGGGTTACAGTATTAGGCTTTTGTTCTTTTTCTTCAATCCATGGTTTCATGGACTTCTGTACTTTATGCACTTGATTTGTTTTTGTCTTTGATGTATATATACTTCCAGTATACTCAGGTGACACCCCCTTTTCTTTTTAATATATTTTTATTACTTATAAAAAAAATCAAGTTATTGCAAAGTTTAAAAATATATAACTTTTTTTTTAAATACAAGATAGAATTTCTACTCTAGCATAATCAAAGTGTATATGTGTATGAAGCTTCCTTCTGGAAACTTAAACTCCGGCTCTTGCCCCCACGCCCTACAAGCACTTATACTTGTGGAGTGACAATCGCACCAATGATATGCGGTGGTTATATAACTTCTTAAGTAGGCCAATTTTTGTTAAGGACTTTAGGTTTATCTGCCAGACACAAGTTTGTTTTGAAAATTGAAAAATTTTCTAATAATCTTTATCAGGTAAGTATTTTACGCTTTATAGTGTTAAGCATATATAGTGTTATAAACTTGAAACCACATGTACATTTACATAATTTTTTTATTAAAAAAAATGGTCTTTCTTTGTTAATTATCTTATTTTAAAATTTGGTTAAAACTGCATGTTAAATCATCTGGTAATTTTAAATTATGTCTATCTATTTTAATTATCTGTTTTTTAAATTACCTATTTTTACAAAAGAAGGTCTCTATTTATCAAATTCTCTTGTATACAATTCGGTGGCTTTAAGGAATATAGATCAGTTCAGACCCCCCCCCCCCCCCCCAAAAAAAAAATTGAATAAGATCCCATTTTCAATGTCTGATTCTCTATATTCTGGAATGAGAAGACAATAGACTCAAAAAGTTATTCCTAATTGATATTTTTGTTTAATTCACTTCTTCTACCTAGCATTTTATTGTGTCATAAAGTCTGAAAGATGCTCAAGTCATTAAAATTAAATTATAAACCTAATAAACATAAATGGGTATTTTTTACATCAATGCTATCCTCGTATCAAATTTCATACCAAAGAAAAATATTAGAACTACAAATTATTTTACAAATTGTTAATAGAATGGGTGATTATTAAGAAGTAAAAAAGTGACGTAATCTATGACCCCAAATGAAAACAATAAATGACTTGAGCCTTAGCTTACGACCCTCCTCAACCTCACAAGAACTTATATTTGTGAAATGACTATCATGCAACGAGTTCTCAGAAAACCTTTTAGAAAGTGAACAAAATGCTCACCATCAGGTGAGAGCCACGTGACATTTGTATGATATTGCAGCCAATCATTGGTGCACCTGTACTGAAAAACAGTGGAAACCGTTACACCTGATTCCTACCCTAACCGCACGTGTTGCGACCATGAGTTCCACATATAGCAGTGTAACTGTGTAAGTCTAGCCTAAGAACTCTCTCTTTCTCTATCTCTGTGTCTAAAGCTAAAGCCTCTAAGCACAGTATAGCTTCTCACTATGGCTGGCAAAAGGAGAAGGAAGCTCAAATCGTAAGTGTTTTTTTTCAAGATTGAGTCAAATTGAATTGTAATTTATCTTTTTCTTTAGCACAATTTACTTGCTTACAAGAACTGGTTTTAGGGTTTTAGCTTTTAGGGGTTAATTCAGTTGGGGTTTATGATGAAAAACCAATGTGTTTTTTACACAATTGAGAGCTTGAATTGTTGGTATTTGGAGTCAAATTTGAAAATTTTGATGGTTTTGTGAAATGGGTTTTAGACTTTTAGTGTGTGGCTGTGAAATGGTTCAAGGGTTTTACATCTTGAACCAATCAGAGCCATAAAAAGAGAAGGAAGCTGAAATCTGATGCAGGAAAGAAGCTTGTATGGGCTCTGATACCAACTAGAATTCTAGATGAGATCTTGAAGAATTATTGAATAGGGTTCTATGTTTAAGGGTTTAGGGAAATGAAAATATGGGATTTTGATTATGTTTGATGGCTTTTTGGTATTAAAACAATGAATGGAATGTGTAATAAAGAAAGATAAAGCACTAGGTAATCACACCCTCAAAACTTTAAATTAGTTGCTGGAATTTTATTGAAATCAATCTCAATAAACCAGCAACTTTCTAACCTAAAACTTAATACTAAGACTCAATAATAATTAAGGTAACCTATTAAAGGTGCCAAGGAGCCCCACATCAAAATTAGACTACAAATCTTGAATATTTTGGTATTTAATCTTGTTTTTCCTCAAACTTTTTACTGACCACATCAATATTTTTTTTTTGAAAATTTGCATTTAATGTTCTAGATTAATTCAAATTGAATTGTAATTATATTCTTTTTTATTATTGTTCTTTTAAAGAGTTTACTTGCTTCTAGTTAGGGTTACATGAAATGGTGTTAGGGTTGTAGGGGTTAATTTGGGGTTTATATACCAATGTGTTATTACAACAATTATGAGTTTGAATTGTTGATATTTAGAGTCAAGTTTGAAAATTTTGATGGTTTTATCAAATGGTTAATGCGTTTTAATCTTTGGCAATGAAATGGTTCTGGGGTTTTACATCTTGGATCAATTAGAATCAATTGAAAACTTTAATAGATTTTTCATTAGGCTTTTAATCTGTATTAAAGTGATTGATTTGTGCTTATGATCTAATATAGTAATATGTGGCTATATTAAGTATCATAAATTTTTTATTTTAATCTAATATAGAAGTGCTTTATTATAGATGAGAAATGAAGGCATGTTATAGAATTAAAAAGAAAATAAAGTTAGGCACTCAAGTTATGTAGATAGCTTTGAATTGATGGTTTTACTTCTTTTTACTGTATTTTAGGCTTAATATGGATTATTAGGCTTAATCTGGATTATGTTTAGTGTATATATTGGTGTGGGGTAATCTGATAACATTATGGCTTCTGGTGGTTATTTTTCTCATATTGTAAGTGGTTTATGTGCATATCAAGTTCATTAGTGGTGCTAGAATGTTCAACATATATTAGTGTGGTGATTGACTAGTCAGTATCTAGTAATACTGTTCTTACTTTTTTTATATGACATTATAATTTTTTCCTCTCAATCTCAACCACTGATGGAGAGGCCACACTACATTCAATCCGACCTGGATCATTGCTAAGAAATGAGATTCAGATATGTATATAATGTGGATTCACTGGACTGTCTCCTCTGTTGTAACATTTTGGGGAGCTCTTTAGTTTCAGCATATAAATATTAACTGGAGTTCCAATCTCTGTATAGCATTACATATATTTTAGCATTTTGTTGTTCATTATGGCATTTCATGCTCATTTATTAGTTTTGTTCGACATTTTTGTACTAGTACTTATCAGGAGTTTAATTTTTATTTATAGGTTAGCTGAAACAATCAGCGGAAATAAAAGAACTGCAACAAAGGAAAAAAGAGAAAAATTGGAGCTGCAGACTTGGTCTGACCTTCCTCCAGAACTTCTGGAAGTGATTGTGTCCCGTCTAACCCTAGAGGACAATGTGCGTGCCTCTGTTGTTTGCAAAAGATGGCACTCAGTTGCAATTTCTGTCCGTGTAGTAAATCAATCACCATGGCTTATGTACTTCCCAAAATGTGGTAACTTGTATGAATTCTATGACCCTTCACTACGCAAGACCCATTCCATCGAGTTACCTGAGTTGAATGGGACTAGGGTTTGTTACACTAAAGATGGTTGGTTATTGCTGTATAGACCCAGATCCCATCGAATGTTCTTCTTTAATCCCTTTAGTCATGAAGTGATTAAACTGCCAAGGTTTGAGTTGACTTATCAGATTGTTGCCTTCTCTTGTGCACCAACATCTAGCAACTGTATGCTTTTTACAGTTAAGCATGTCAGTCCCACAATCGTTGCTATTAGCACCTGTCATCCTGGGGCAACAGAGTGGGTTACTGTTAATTACCAAAATCGCTTGCCCTTTGTTAGTAGTATTTGGAATAAGCTTGTTTTCTGCAATGGACTGTTTTATTGTTTGAGTCTCACTGGTTGGCTAGGTGTGTTTGACCCACTGGAACATACTTGGAGCGTCCTTTCTGTGCCTCCGCCCAAATGCCCTGATAATTTTTTTGCCAAAAATTGGTGGAAGGGCAAGTTTATGGCTGAGCATAAAGGAGAAATTTTAGTTATTTACACTTGTTCTAGTGAAAACCCCATTATTTTTAAGCTGGACCGGACAAAAATGATATGGGAAGAAATGAAAGCCCTTGATGGTGTCACACTTTTTGCGAGTTTCTTGTCCTCTCATTCCAGAACTGACCTTTCTGGACTAATGAGAAACAGTGTCTATTTCCCTAAAGTCCGTTTCTATGGAAAGCGTTGCATATCATACTCTCTTGACAATTGTAGATACTATCCACGGAAGCAGTGTCATGACTGGGGAGAACAAGATCCTTTTGAAAATATCTGGATTGAACCACCCCAAGGCTTCTTGAGCTTCACTGAAGAAATCTAGTTTCACAAGTATGTTCTAGTTAAGCATTGATTATATGTTTAGTTATAACTGATTTTAATAGAATGCTAATTCGCTATGAATTTCTGTATAAGTAGTTGCCTAGAAAATATTTATTATACTTTTAGAAGAATTCATGCTGGATTCTGTTTTATTTTCATCATAAGTGTATCAGATGTAAAATAGTGCCAAATAGTGTGTAATAGTGTTTTATTTTTTACTTTCAATTCTTAAAATTTCTATATAGATAATTTCAGAATATTTACTTACACATTGACTTTTAGTATTTGGTAGTTTCTCTGAAACCTTTGCCTCTGGAGACTTTTCATGATATCCAAAGTGGGTAATATAGTCAGTTTACTGCCCTTAATCTCCTTTTCATCACCAATAAGAGTTTCTTTTCTTTTCTTTTCTTTTATTTATATAGTAAATTTTATTCCAAAAAAACTACCTCATGAACAGTTCAAAGCACCACAAGATAGTCTAAAGAAAACTTACTCTTTGAAAGTAGGATTGTTAATACTACTGTCTTTGTTTTTTTATTTTCACAAGGTATGCCCTGTATATGGCTCTATTTTACGGTACCTGTCCTTATGGTCTCTTATAACAAGTAAATTTCATTTAGTTTCTTAAAAATTGAAAAACAGTTTATTTTAAGCAAATAACAAGAAAACGATGTATCTTTCATCATATTGGCTTGTTCAAAGTCTTCACTTGTGCACTACAGTTGTGCCCCTATTTTGGGCTTTTTGTATAAATTCTGCTCGGGGAAAAAAAGAGAGCCAAGCTCTTGCTTTCTCATGGCGTCAGAAGCTACAGAATGCAAAACCCTGCATAATCAATTATCTTTTAGTTTACGTTGTTTAATCCAAGATGAATTTTATCCCTTGTTCAGGTTCAACTCATTCTTTGTCTTGTTGTACAAGACATTCATGTTCATCCAAGTGAAAGTCCTTTAACTTGAATCGCCTTCTGACCTTGAACACGATTTACATCATTAAAGCTGCACTTGCTTATTCAATTTTTTACTTGACACCAATAAAATATTAAGAAATGTGTCTCAATGCCTGTTAAATTCAGGCACTAAATAGTTTCACATACTTCTTGATATCCATTTTCTTCTCCTTTCTTATGTTTCTAATCTCTTTGATGAGCATTAGCAATGATTTTTTTTTTTAATTATTGTTTTTGCCTTTTGTAATAAGTTTGTCCAAACATGGTGAGTGAATTTACACTTTGTGTGGAATAAATGTTCTAGTGACCCTTGATTGGAAATACAGGAACATTAAGATATTTCACGGAATGAAGATCAGTTATGTTATTTCTCCATTTCTTTTTTGTTATTGCTTTCTCTGTTGTTACCTTATGAAGTGGGAAGCATGCTATTTCGCTTGTTGAATACAATGAGATGCATTGGCAACTCCATATGAGATAGAATAAAATTTTGCACACTAAGTTTTTTCAGATTTCTTGAAATAGCTTATGGTTCATGTTATAACCGCTGCTTTGTACAATTGCACATGCCAAAGTTCATGAAATTTCAAGACTTGAAAAAATTATCAGTACCATGGTGCACCCCTAAGGTTTTAATAGGGATGACCGTGTATGTTCTAGAGTGTATATGTTTTCTGTCGAATTGTGGTTATATCTCATCCATTTCTATGTTTGCGACTGTTTTGTTGATGTATGAAGTACAAGCTCTATTGTTTTTCACCAAGAGGTTGAGTTCAAAAGCTGCACAGAATATGAAGACTAACCATTACTTTACTCATTTTGTTATTCAGAATTTTCAAGAAAATGTATGATTTGAGGGTTGTCACTGAGGTTGCGAGGAAGTTTGTTTATTTGCAAGCAAAATGCTTTCATCTTAAATCACATTGGATTCAAGGATCCTGCCCAAAGGCTGCCTGGAAATTAGCACGATAGTGCATCGTTAATGACAGATCAGAAACAATTATTCATGTAAATGTTGCATGCTCCGAGATTAGTCAGATTACCCATTGAAAATGACTCGTGTGTTGGGATGGCACCAATTATAATCCAACATGATTCAATCTGTATATTGTTCTTGAGTCTTGACATGGAATTCTATTGAATTAGGTTTTCAACACGATATTGAACCATCTTTATTTCATTGAAACCTTTTTTTTTTTTTTCTGTGGAGAAACTATTTCATTGAAACTGGTTTCTCATAGCATTTGCACACATTTGTCCAAAAATCTGAGATGCCTACGCCAGAAGAGAGTTTATTTATTTGCTTTAAAATTTTGGATCTTGATTTCTCCCATCTCAATCTGCATCTAGCCACTAGGCCAGAATAAATCACAAAACCCAGCCTGGGCCGAGCAGGCATAGGGCCTTTGTTATTTTCTTTTATACAATGCGTGAGATAAGATCAAATGGGAATTTATTTTTTTTTTTTTGGTAGAAAGGAAAATTCATTAAAGCGTGACATAAATTTTTAAGTTTTATTCAATGTGAACTTGAGCCAAAATCAGAAAAAATTATATATAAATTATACATAAAACTACTTCTAACAATGTCTTTGACATGATATATTGCATGGGCCGTAAATTAAACGGCTCACCCCAAATACTCATGTTCTTATACAAGCATAAAAGTACTCAAAATTAATATGGTTGAAACCGACGCCCACGGCTGCTGTCATTGCCGCGCCTTCCACCACTTGAGCTACCACTGCCATTCCTGGACTGAGGGAGTGGGGTATGTGATTGCATACCAGGCTGTTGCCTACAGCAAAGAAAATAAACAAGTTTTAAGTGTACAAGTCAAGCATGCTCTGGAAGAAATAAAAATGTGACAATGTCTCAAACATAATTTTCTTTAATGGCAAGTTTACTGGGCATGCTCTTTGTCCCGTGATACCAACAGCACCAATGCTGCCACTGTAACTGATCATTTTAGATGGTTGGATACACTCTATGGAGATGGAAGGTAGGAAGGGAGGGTCTTAATTTGGCTACTCCAAAAGTCAACCAAGTGTCTCAAGAAGCGCAAGAACAATTTCGGGCACTAGGGCTTTTGGTAATGACCAAAAAAAGGCTTTCCTCACATGCTTTGAGACCATACAAGGCTTTCTTCAGACGGCCAAAGGGGGTTTACAGGATCATGTAAGCTGTGAGAGGGAGAACTGTACGTATAAACAATCCAGTGTAATGAACTAATGATGGATCAGTAATTGGATAGGAACTGAGACAAAGACTGACAGACAGTGCAGCCAAGCATTAGGACTGATGGAACAGACATTATCGTTCAGTAAAGATATAAGGCATACATTGTGTAATTAACTAGAAAAACCCAGATTATAACACTTACAGGACATATCCGATCCTTCCATCAGGTAAAAGCATTGGCATCATTGCCATGCCAGCGGGAGTTGGTCCCCTACCATAGATGAGTGGCTGCAAGAATTTTGCAGCTATATCAGCATTTGCAAGCATAAAATTTGTAAGAATTCTCAGTATTTACAATATAAGCCTATCAGCATAGACAAACCCTGAATGCCTACAAATCCGACATTCATGGTGGTCAAACTGTAGACTTTTTCCTTGAAAAGCATGAGAATTCCATTAAATTTATCCAACTCCATTTGTATTAAAATAGTGAAGTGAAAACCAAGAATGGATTATATATAATTATCAATGATAGTGTCCTTCATATTCTTCATGAGGTGATGTGACAGAATCGTATAATAAGCTAATACCATGTATTATATATATTACTTTGGCTTAAAGATATAAAAGCGTTAAAGACAGAAAACATAGATTATGGACTACCAATGCCCTGTTTACAGTAATATTAACTCAAGATAAACAAAACTAGGTGAAGCCCCAGAATGTACCAAGTAGTTTATATTTTAAAATAACATGAAAAAATAATATAAATGAACAGCTATTATATCACTAACAATTTTTAAGTAAGTACTATTAATGGGATGGAGGGTAAAATCCTGTGCAAGATCTATGGGTGCATGTGTAACTTACCAATAAAAAAAATTGGAACCTAACCTTATATGTGACTGGTGTTATGGTTATCAGAACCCACCCATTCAACAATATATATATATATGGGAACCTGTTCAGACTAATGTAGTTAGAAGACCAGGTCCTGCAAGTTCTAAGGTAACACATCTCCAATGAATCCCAATTTGTCCACGTGTTGCAATGGACGGTAATACAATTAAAAACCCTCAGAACCTCAAAAAGAACGTCATAAATCAGAAGAAAACATTCTTCCCATAAAAAATATTTTAAGAACTTTCTTTCCCCAACTATTTTCAGAAAACAAAACAGGGCTCAGAAGTGTTTGGAGAGTGGGCAGAAGCATCTTACTTGTGCAAAGCCTGCAGCACCATATCCAGGACCTGCAGCACCGTATCCAGGACCCACTGCACCGTAGGGACTACCCACCATTCCATAACCAAGATGAGGTGGGTAGCTTGGGAGTAAGTTTGATTTCTGTGAATTTGCTGCTCCAGAAGGCTTCTGATCTGCTTGTGGCTTTGCAAGAGAACACTCCAAAACTTGACCTATCAATGAGAGCATTTGTCAACAATGCCAGTTCAAGCTTGACAAGCACATGCACAGGGTGCAAGAAGCAGGAGAAAAAATACCATCAATTTCATATTTCTCAGTGTTCTGCAATGCCTTCATGGCACTTGACCTTTCTGCAAAGTGAACAAAACCAAATCTGCTTTTTTCCTGTCCTGATTTTGCAGGAGGAAGAGCCACTCTTGTGATCTTTCCATGATGTTCAAACAACTCCCTTAGACGTTCTTGAGTAATGTCTTTTGGTAAATTCTTGACATAGACTGCCTTAACCTATACCAAACAAATTCCTTAAACCATAACCCATAACCTTTAAAAGTACAAGTAAAAACGCAAATACTTAAAAAGAAGATGCTGTGCATACTCTTTTCCATTGGCTATACATTTATTTGCTTGTGAACCCACAATATCACTCTCCCCTCATTCTTATTGGGGAATGAGATACCATTTGATCTAGATCTCATTAGCAAGATGCTGTACGTACAAGTAAAAAATTCACAAGGTGGTCCAAGGAGAGATTATTCATATGCAGTACAATTTTAGGAGCTACCAATGGGATTTTAAAACTATGAAAACGTTTTATAAGCAAGTATTCCCTTTCTTAATGACATGCAATAGACGGCCATAACCCCTTGTGTAAAGAGGATTCAAGCACCCATCACGGTTGCCTGATATGCAAAACCAAGGGAAACTTTGTGGAATTCTGATTGTAGTATTGTACAAGGTATCCAATGGAGCAAGAAATACAAAGAAAGGAAAACCTCAAGTAGATACTTAATCAAATGAAACACCATCTTACGTATCATTTTATTGAGAAAATAGCCAAAGGAAGGTATAAAATAGAAGACCTGAGAAGCAGCAGAGGATTCTGCATTTTTAGGGTCAGCCCAGCTCACAGTAGGGGCATTTTTGTCAAGCTTAAATTGTGGGTTCGACATCTTCTGCCTTGAGTATTCTGCACATGCATTGTTATGATACTCAATGAAAGCAAATCCACGGTTTCTGCTGGAATTATGTGGGTCCTGTATAGGTCAAGAAGATGCAATGAATACCAATAATAGATTGAGGCAAAAATGAAGAATAGTGGTAATAGTTTTTAATTACAGATTTGGCTATGAAAGTAAGCGTTAAATTTAGAATAAGGAACATAAACAATGATGAACATAAAAAATAAAAAAAAATAGATAAATAAATAAAGTGATGGAAAATTACAAACCTTCAACAGTTCCACAGAAATGACTCCAGGCCCAATCTCTGTTACAGCCTTCTTCATATCTGCCTCACCCCAATTTCTGGGAACATTACCAATGAATAACCGATGCTTTGCTTGAGATGCTGAACACTTTACCTTTTTGCCCTGGCAAAGAAAGAGGGTGTTAGCAGAAAAGTTGATCCTATGAGAAGTTGAAAGTAAGACACGCCAACAACTATTCAAAAATTCTCCAAAGTCAACCTCAAACACACAAGAATAAAATATCATAAAAAAAAAATTGAATGCATGATGGTTGTTCATTTACAAATTAGTGGCACACATAGAGAAAAATTCTGATTTAATAAGCCATGAATGGGACTATTCAAAGGAGAAAATCATCAACAAGAAGTGCACTTAAATTACCTTTAATTCAGAATTATTTAACTCCTCAATGGCCCTAGAAGCCAACTCCTTGGTTCTGAAAGTCACAAAAGCATAAGCCTTGGTCCCACCAGAATCTTTACCCTTCATTATTCTAACCTATTGTAAACAAAAAAATATTTAATTAGTTTAACAAAAAAATTGAAACAAGGGCTATTATAATAATAATATAATATACATATCTATATATATATTACCTCTGTGACTTCTCCTATGGATTCACAAAAGCCCTTCACATTCTCTTCAGAAGAATCATGAGGAATGTTACCAAGGTACACTTCAGAGCCATGAGGTGGAAGTGAAAGAAGCTCAGAATGCTTTTTTCTCTCATCTTCCTCTGCCTGATCAACTTTCATCTCCTCATCAGCTCCTTTAGCAGCCTCCTTGTCTTCTTCGTCTTCCTCCACCTCCTCTTCTAGCCCTTCCTCTATCTCTTCCTCCTCTTCCTCCACCTCTTCCACTTCCTCCTCTTCCTCTACTTCTTCGTACTCGACCTCTTCCTCCATTGTCTCCTCAGGATCATTGTCTCCATCAAGGTCCACCTGCTCTTCGGATTCCATAGGCTTTTCAGGCTCACTAGGCTTTTCGGCTACATCTGAATTATGAGACGTTGCAGCACTTGCCCTTGTCCTTGGCATCTTATGTATCTAAAAAGAAAGCTTGCAAGGCAACTGTGAAGGAAGCACAGAAGCCAGAAGCATTGGCAGAAGAAAGAATGCAAATATGGAAAGGTGGAAACAATAAGAGGCCAAAAGGAGTTGCAGAGTAAGAATTTCGAAAGAATTTGTGCCATAAGGCATGGCTCCAAGGATTTGCAATTTGAATGATTCTTGATAAAGGGATCATACATAGTAACAAAGTATAGAGACAGGCAAGAGTGAATTTTGAATGATAATCAAGAGGATGGTGATGCTCAACAGGTGAAAAACAATGAAGCAGTGAATTTCTCAAAATTTAGATACTGACAGTTGCCCAAAAAAATGGCCACTTTATTTGTTTAACTATCTATCTGGAACAATGCATTCAGCAAACAAAGAAAACGGCAAAAATAAGGATGAGTAATTGAGCATTTGTTGGAAATTATAAAGGGATCATTTTTACACAGTAATACAATACAGGCAACAGTACTACAGAGATGAGGTAACATCTACACTTGAAAAGTTTAACCATATAATTGTGGCAGAATAGAAAGATAGCAGCCAGGGATGGGTCATTAGGTTTGATTATGAACTATCAAAACACAGTCTTCTCCAATCCACCACAACAGTTCCAGTTCCAGACCACATCTTCCATATAAATGTGGGCAATCTGCAATTTGAATCTTGTATTACCACTCTAACCTATCAAGACCAATCTTCAATTTATACCTCAATTGCATTAATTTCAGTAAGCATCTCAAATCCAATACAGGAAAAATCTTTGCAAGTTTTCATTCAGCAATTCCAAAAGGATTCATGAAATAATGGCATTAACAACAATTTAAGAAGTTATTGGATTTGTCTGTGGATACCAGATATTCTAAACTAAAACCAACTGTATGACCAAAGGTCTCAAAATTTTTTAATAGGCCCATTTTTTAGAAAAAAAGATGAATGCAAACCAGTCAAAACAACAAAATAACTGGGGCACTAAAGTTAATAAAACCTAATGCTGCAAGAAATAGATAGGTCCTAGAAAATTAAATGCTCATTTCTTGACTTCCAAGTGTCAATAGACCTGAAGTTTCTATACAATGTAGCATGTTCAATGCTTGATACTAAACTAAATCGGACAAACTAACAAACTATTTGCCCGACATGCCCATTGGGGATATACTTTCATTAAACACATTAAACCCATAACCCCATCACTGGGAAATAGACTCAAAACACTCATTATAATCAAGAAACATACGCTACATCCCATTAAAAGCAGAAACATATGAGAACATTTAGTTCACAACAACCATTATTTGATAGCTCTTAAAGGAAAGATATGCACCCTCAGTGCCAGGGTCACATAGGAGAAATTATAAGATCCTCATGGTGGACAAGTGATGTGGTCCACCATTCCACTAAAAGACTCCCACCTATTTAAAATTGCTGAGTTAGAAATTTTTTTAAAACAGAAACTAATTACTAACTCAGCAATTTTAAACAAGTGATAGCGTTTTAGTAGAATGGTGGACAAATGACATGGTCCACCAGAGGACTTAATAATTTCTTGTCACATAGGGCCCTGCCCTGACCCCCCCCCCCCCTTCCCCCCAATTTTTTTTTTCTTGAAATCTTAAATAAATAATGCTTTACATGGAGGGACCCAAAATTTATATATTTCTAAATAAAATTATTTATATAATAAAGTAGGAGATTCCTTATATTCATTTAAATAGAGTCACAGTCCTATTAGTGATGAGTTTGTATATAGCATTTGCTTACTTCATATATTTATAGGAAAAATGCTATGTCCACAACATTTTCACGACGAATCTTAAGTGGGGGGTTGTTATTAGCTGTTACTAGTGGGTTGTTTAGCACTTCTCTATTTATAATAGTGACTTTTTTTATTTATAAATATAATAAACACATAGTTAACCTAACAATTATCTTAAAAAGAAAAAAAAAAATAAAGGGGTTTTTCCTATTTGCTCCCTCTTCACAAAAATGATAATTGATTGAAGATAAGCTAAACACACTAACATTTCAGTCAATATTTTCTCAAGCTTGTTGAAGTTCAACCATACTAGTAGAAATACAGTATATTTATACAAAGAAAAAAAAAAAGAATTCGAAAGGAAAAGCAAACACAACCTAAAGATATTACATTGGCCATAGTAACCCAGAGCTGAGTTCACAAGCTACGAGCTTAAAAAAAAAAACCCAACAAGCATTGGAACCAAAACCATATCTCCATAATTGAAAAGGCAAAAGCACATGGTTTTTAAAGACGAAGAAGAAGAAGCAAAAACAAATTGATAAATTGAGAGAGAGAGAGAGAGAGAGAGAGAAAAAAAATTACCAGAATGGAACGGAATGAAGACGAAGAGCAACGAGAAGTGAACCAGTTTGGTTTTGTTTGCTGCTCAAAACCCTAACTGGAATTTTCCAATTGTCTAAGCGCAAATCAAAAGAGTAGAATAGAATGGAAATGCTCGACTTTGTTTGTTTGAGTTTGAGTGCTGTTGTGCCCTAACCAACTCACAATATTAACTGCTAGCTCAAATCTAGACATTGGGCCTTGGGCCTAGGGATTTGAGTTTGCAGTGTTAGGTCTTAGTTGTAGAGCCCGTCCTCTGTAGTTGGACTCATTGATAATTAAATAAATTTCTTCATATTTTTTCACTTTATTAATTTTTTTTTTTTAATGAAAACTTAGGGTTTTTTTTTTTTTTTTTTTGCCAAGAGTCTTGTAGTTTAGTAAAGACATATAAATAAACACTATGTTTTTAAATATGAACTAAAATTTTATGAATTTCTTAATGAAGTTATTTTATAAACTCTAAGAATTCTAATACATGATACTCTTAAATAACCCAAAAATGATAATCTTGGTCAATATTTGATCCCGCTATTAAGTTATAAGTTGAAACGAAAATATAGTATTAGTTTTTCACTTTTTCTACAACCACAACTTTTACTATAATTTGATGAAGTAGTCAACTGTGAATAATAGACAATCACTTTCACTTTCACATGAATCCACTACTTTTTCTCTACTAATCACAACTAATTCCTTAAAAATTGTAATACAAAAGTTGTTGTGTATACATAATTTCTCAAAACAATATCCCAAAAAAAAAAAAAAACTGAGCTAGACTTATCTTGATTTCTTCCATGAACCTTTGAATAGACTAATGAACTTTCTGCGTATCTCTTGAGCCTATATCTCCCTAAAAAATAACACAGTTGAGCCAACTTTCTTGCCGTTTGAACTGCCATGAAAGCAGCCCTGCCTCACCAATTAGCCCTTGGCGGTTCACTTGGAGGATCAACCTTCGAACAAGCATGACATGTGAAATTGTGAATGCATCTTATAAGTCTTGCACATTTAGGCATAGGTTCGAACCCCTTTATAAAATCGAAGAGGCTGCCCTCCCCCATCGTATCAAAAATGTCCATTTAGTTTCTCAAAAAAGATAAGTACAGGTGTTTCGGATATTCTTTTTTTATTATTATTTTTTAACCTGTGTTAAAGTAAGATTATACCTCCAAAAAGTGAGATTTTAAAATATTATTATACTTGACAAAATAAGCTAATTAAGCCAAAATATAGGCTTAGCCAACACGCTATTACCAAGAGCAATCTTTGGTCATTTCCAAATGGTCCCAGTTTTTTTTTTTGAAACGTATCATAATGCATACTAATTATGACTATTCATAAGAACCTGCATTTAATAAATTAATCCCATGGAAGTAATTTTTTCTTTTCTTTTTTCCTCTCACAATGGTTGTAGATTTAATAGAATGAATAACTTAACTTGCCCTACAATTATTTGTAAGGTAGTCTCCCAGCGTAGGAGCTAATCCCCAACCTCCTCTCCCATGTTTTACTTCCCCGGGGCAGAGTGAGATCCTCGGGGTGATAAGAACTCCTTTACCTAATACAGGCTGCCAGACTCCCAAAAATGCAGGAATTTAACAATAGTATATGGAGGAAAAATCCATCATACTACTTAAAATCAACATAGAAATCGAGTTGACACATCAACTTATGGAAAAAGTTGAATGTAAACATGAATGACTTCTACAATTGTCAAACAGAAAATTCTAAATTCTAGCTATCACATTACTGATAGTTGACCTAAACTCTAGTTTGAGAAATTTCCAGGTGCTGTTTTAAAGCATCACAAGTAATTCAGTGCATCATCATCGCATCTTTTCATGTTGCCATCAGGTAGGAAGCAGTTTCTAGCTGCATCACAGAGTAAGCTCCATCCATCTCAAAGGAACAAATGTTTAAATTCCCCATTTGCAAGTTGACAAAGCTGATTGTATGTATGTGTGTCTGCCAAAAAGCAAATGTTGTCTTCAGAATTCATAAAAAAATATCATAAAATCCGAAAATATGCACATATAGTTAGACGAATAAGCACCTATAAAATAAGTTCAGTGCAAAAAACTTGAACCTCTTCAAAGGCCCCAACATCTAAGTAAGCCCTGTTATAAGATAACCCCACAATTAGTTCTCTTAACTGGCTTGAACATTGTGCGATTCCTATTGGCAAATTTCTGTATCTACTTTTTTTAATGAATAATTTTTATCTGCTTTAAGGAGAATGAAATAGTAATACATCTACCAGGTGGCCAATTTTATGTAATTTTATCTCAGACTACTGGTTTTGTTAAAAGTTAACCATGACTTTCAGAACTAAGCCATTTTTCTTTTCTCAACAAGAACCATAAATTAGCCACAAATATTTTGAACTGATAAAAGCAAGCCAGTTGAATTTGGTGTTGCTCAATAAAACTGTTTTACTTCTTGAAAATGTACTTACCTGCTGGTATAGGTAGTAATTCAGCAACTGATCTGATAATTAGTTGTCCATTAACAACAAATACAGGTCCAAGTTTAGTCTGGGTTTTTTTTCACAGACAATAAAGTTTAAGGGTTTTTGGCATCATTCAAGTTTTTTTTTTTTTTTTAAATATTATAAAAATAAAAATAAAAATAAAAAAAACCCAAATAACTGCCCAAGTGCTTACAGATAAATAAACTAGCTTTTACTAACATGAATGGATGCTTAAGGGTCCAATTAACTTTCAGAGGGCAGCCTTTCAGATATAAGAAACAACGAAATTTCTAGTAATGTCAATGCAGCCAATAACATGGGTATAGCTCACTATTAGAAGAGTTGTAAAAATGACAAAGTTAAGCTCCAAACTTTGGAGCTATTTCTTCCAACCCGCTAAGTAACGAATTATAAGACTATCCATGCATTATTAAAACAAGTCATGTGACTCATTAAAAAAGAGTCACGTGACTTGTTGGAGGAAGATAGCTCAAAACCAATTTGGAGCTAAACTTTTTTCTTTTACAAAAAAAAAAAAAAAAAAGCCATACCAAATGTGTTGCCAAAGTTGCTCCATATTTCAGCCCGGATGGATTTCTCAGTGTCAGCAATACCAATAACCTCAACAAAATTTGAGAGAGGAACGGGTGGAGAGCCTTTTACAATTATCTGGTTCTCATCAGTAGACTTTCCTGTAACTACTCCACCATCAGATCGCAAAACCTGAATCACTGCCCGGACCCTGCAACCGACATACAAGCGCAGCAGCTCTGCATTGACAAAAACTGAAGGGTTTGACGTATCCATCTCCTGCAAACCACACAAGAAAACACCTTAGTCCAAAGCCCTAATAAATAATTGGCCATTGATAAATGAATACAATCAGTATAAGTAATTTTATAGCAAACAACTGATCTCCACTCACTAAAAAAAAAACATTTTCATTAATGTCTCCACTATACTACAGGAAAAAAACCATGGAAAAGGCTCAAAACTGCTCCACTGTGAATAACCATTTTCCTAGGCTTTCTGATTGTCTTCTTTCCTAGCTAATCTTCATTTACAGCTTTGGATTCCTTTAGATTTAATGAAAATTATCACAGTATAACCTTTCTTTATTGGTCTTCATGTCTAAAACCCCCCACTTTTACCCTGAACTTTGACACCTTAAAGCCTTAAACATAATGCAGGTGTTCTCTCCTGAAGCCCCACTTGGACTAATGGCCATCTCTTTTCTAGCTAATCTATGTTCTAGTATGGGAAAGAATTCTACTCCAAACTCAAATCCAAGGGAAAGTTTTACAAATATTTTGAGCAAGAGCATAGGTAGCACAGTCAAGCATGTTATAAACTAAAAGCCAATGCCTCTGGTGTATGAGGGATTTACGGATCAGAATGAAGTAAGAAAAGAAATAGAAACCAGCTTATAATATTGTCATTGTCATCTAGGCAGGAAGATAATCCTAAAACAAGGACTACAACTTCTTGCCCAAACTAGAAGGTACTATAAGTGGTTTGTGTAGAGACAGCTGTACCATACCAAACCAGATGGAATAGTTCAGTGAGAAAAAGGTTAACCATATACTTTTTTTCCAGATGTTAACACCACTAGTGCAAGCAAATTGTACTCATCAATTATAATTCACATTACTACAGAAATTTTACGTTATTCTTCTAAAATAAAGTACTTTGATATTCACAATTATCTTATTATCAACTTCAAGGAAGCTAAAATTTCCACACTCTTTTTTTTATATATGTAATAAACTGCATTTATGGTAAGAAGAGGACAGAACAAAAACAACAAAACAAAACCAAAGTACACAGGACATGTACTAAGGACAACGAAAGAACAAGCAGAAACTAAAAAGAACTTAAGCTATATCCATTGAGCAGATCAGACAAGCAATAAAAAAGGCAAATGCCCAATGCCTTTGTCCACCCAAGCAAAGTTTGCAAAAAAGTCATCCTCAGCTCATGAATCACTCTTTTGGTTCCTTCAAAAATCCGAGCATTCCTCTCCCTCCAAATGCCCCACATCAAACAGTGGGGTACCATGTTCCAAATCACCCCATTCTCATGTTTTCTAAATTTCCCTGGCCAGCTAGCTAGAAGCTCCACAACCTCCTTAGGCATAACCCAAGATACCCCAAAAAGTGTGAACACCGTACTCCACACTCCTGATTGAATTATATCAAATTTATAACACCTATAGTTCCATTAACTTGTTTGGCATAAAAATAAATCATATAACCCGGAGGAATAAATAGCCTTCCACTTTAAGACAGACCAAGCTCTAACCAAAAAGTAGAAGTGAATTAATGTAAGAGTGAAGATGGAGGTTTCATTTTAAAATGAAAATTGGGAAGAAAGAGTCACAATTTAATCTTCTAACAAGCATATCAAGGTTTATAAACACATGGGCACGCGCGCACGCACACACATCATTACTTTTAAAAGATTCCCTCCCCCATCTCTCTCTCTCCTCTCAACTAGCGCCTACCACCGTCATTACTTTCAACTCATGCCAACTACCATACCTACATGATATTTTCTTTAACTCATTTTGTAACTACAGCCATAACTCCCTTGTCTTATTGCGCTTTTTCTTTCACAGAACAATTTACGTTTATGTTTCCTACTCTCTTTCTGCTCATAGCATTACACAGTCTCACACATGCTTTTTTTTTAAAAATAATATAATTCAATAGTTGGGGAGGGAGGATTTAAACCCTGGATGTTTCTATTGGAAATATCAGGAGGTGCCAACCAATTGAGCTACGAGGCTCTTGCCCAAAATCTCGCACATGTTTCAGTAGCCTCCAAAGCTTTACTCATACCATTCTCAAAACTCCAAAAGCGCGAACAAGTACTCACAGGCACTCTCACATTCATTCACTAGGACCAACCCTTTTTAACATAGCTATTTCACACTAACAAAAAAAATTCCCCTTTTGATAAACCATTCTCAGAAGCAAATTTTTTCAAATCCATCATTACGTGAAAAATTTTGAAATCGAGATCCAAAAATAATTAACTAACGAAAATGAAATAAGCGAAATTTAACCCAATTTTCAAATGCAATATACAGTAGCATGTAAAAATAAATGTAATGCAATCAGATCTAAGAGAGCATGGGATATCGATCACGCTAGGGTTTAGGCTACTGTACTAAACAAAAAAATTGACTACTAGTACGCTGCTTTTGGTTGCTAAGAAATTGAGTTTTTTTTTTTTTTTTTTAAATGTTGAAAAGAAACGGTAACACTAATTTGTAATACAAACATACATTTTTGTTAGCAAATTGAAAAGTGTGTGATAGTTTACCTGATCGCCAAACAGAATCACTGCCTGAAAGAGCTTCAAAGGGCGCGGGTTTTTGAAGGCGGTAAAATGATAGTGAGTTTCGAGCCTTTGAGGATGGCTTTAATATAATTATATAAATGAGCACATACATAGCGCCCTTTTTTGCTAGATAATTGAAGAGGAATGATATGTAACATTTTCACAATATTTTTTTAATAAATTTTAAGTAATAGATTATTATTTGTTGTTGTTGTTAAGGCAAAAAGGTAATTTAGTGTTAAGTTTAAATTTGAACTAATAACAATTAATCACTCATGATTTGTTATAAAAATGTTGTGAACATAGCACTTTTCGATTTAAAATTAAATGGAACTTGACTTTTTTTTTTTATAATAATTTGAGATAGATTAAATATCTACTTGATCTTAATTTTTTTTTATATATACACACACACGATAGAATTTCTATTCAACCTACCTTAAATGTACATAAGTGTAAAACTCACTTTTAAAAACTTGAACTGTTGTTGAACCTCACCCCACAAGAACTTGTAGAGTGGACAGTGATAATGGTATCCTTAATCTTTAAGCTTAGTGTAAGGGCACAATTTGCACCCAAACCACAAAAATAAGAGTGAGATAGGCCTAAAAAGCCTAATACAATAAATTTGTAGGGAGTGAGCTCGAAACTTAGGTTCTAGTGATGTTAAATAACAAATATGATAGGTTAGATCGCAACATCATATAGATGGGATAGTATTTATAACAAAAAATTTCCTCGAACTTAGGCCAAGGAGGTTGAATCTTGTATTTCTCCTTCCTAAAGACAAGTTACAAATATTAATCTTAATGTTTATAGTATTTGTTCTCATTCTTCTCTTTTTTATCACTTTTCCTGAAAGTTTTCTTTTCCTTTTATATCATCTTCCTTCCTTCCTCCATCTTCCACGTATGGATTAGATTACTAGTTTGGATACTTGTCCCATCAACCCATCCCTGAAATCTTTGGAGGTAGCTGTAAGGCTAAAGCCTGATGCTCAAGCATCATTTCCCCATTAATACGGCCAAGTGTTTAGCTGCAGAGCATTTAATGCGGTGGTAACATCTTTATCTTAGATATTTCATAATCCTTCTTCTTATCTTATACACCCACCATGCATGTCTTTACATGCAAGATCTCCTAGAATATCGCTTTTGGACGTCAAGCAACCCTTTCCTACCTCAGCTCTATCTAGCCGAAGAGAGAATCCTCCTTGGACCAACTTCCAGGATGACTATGATCAGTCTTCGCTTCTCTACCCATCAATACTGCTTATTTTGAGTTAATATTCACACATCTTCGAACCATTTAGTGTCCTCCGATTGGGCCTTTGGCTTAATAGATACTCGTAGGCCGATTGACCCTACACTTAGTGTACCATAAGCTTTTTAGATTTTATTACTTGGATTTTTTTTTTTTTTTAAGTTCATGTTAAAATTGGGATTTCAAAACCAGTTTATGTTATGGGTTTTGCAAAGTTTTGTTTTGGCTAAATTACAAGTTTCACAAATTCTTATTAAAATTTGTTGCCGGAATTCATTTTATCAAACAATTCAAATGACATTAGACATCGGAATTATAATAGTGAAGTCATTTAATGTTCTTTTTCTTCTTTTTTTTCACTCAGTACTGTATGACTTAATAACATTGTTTGCTCTCTTTTAAAAGGATAACCAGACTCGAATCCCCCTCATGGTTGTTGTAACCATAAACTCTTTTCTATAAAACATGTATAATCATAATACAAGGGAACATAACACATAACTACAAGAAAAATATACAAGTGAACCGAAGATTGCCGATGTTAAAACTTAAAAGGATTGGATTTGTTCATCTCAAACAGGCACTTGCTCTATTCTGCAACCATCAGTGGACATGCTTCTTTCTCAGGATGAAATATACATATAGCGTCACAGCCACCATGGAGTTCATCAGGGTTGTTACTCTCACTCTGCTTTCTATGACCCATTTATTAAGTGTCACACTGTTCATAACCTTTTGCACTGTTCTCAGATCACAAGCCCAGTCGATAACACCTTGTCATGGTGACTACCACCCAAAAGCGTTGAGCGATTTAGCTCCTCTAGCTTCCCATCATCCAAAAGGAATACTCGCTTAGCCATCAAAACTGTTTCCAAGCGGTGTGCAATGACCAGTACCTATAAACATACAAGCACAGTATTCAATCCATCATAAAAAATAAAAAGGTGTGTTTTTTTGTGTCTCTGCATTATAAGAAGGGGAAAAAATTGCATAGATCATCACACAAGATGGACGTGCATGTTGAAAAAAAAAATCAGTACAGGAAATTCTGATAGGCAGGAGCTAGTCCACATTTGTGGATAAGCAGATAACAATACTTCATTACATTATGGAATATTCTTTACCAATGCTCAAGCAAACAAATTCCAAGCCATAATAATACTTCATTACAATATAAAAACACTCGACTCTTTACCTAACCCTAACTAAAATGCATCCATACAGTTTAGAGCTAATAGAATGAGTCATTGTCCTTACAGTATGATTTTCCATTATGCGCTCCATAGCTTGTCTCACCAATAACTCAGACCTACTATCCAAAGCAGAAGTTGCTTCATCCAGTATCAATATAGAGGAATTCTGATAGAGTGCCCTTGCAAGTGCTAGTCTGCATTAAGGAGGAAGCCTATAGTTTATAATCCACATAGTTTTTGCGAAGAACATTAGCTAGACACAGGAAATTAATAGTTACATTAATCAAATCAACAATTGATTCCATTGGACAGAAACGGTAAAATTGGATTTTCATTTCAAGGCTGTGCCTAGTAATCATATTAACATTATCCAACAACAATTATATTTGATGTTATATCGGAATCAGAGTTCAGATTTAAAGCCTCACCTCTGCTTTTGGCCTCCACTCAAAATCGAGCCCCTTGGTCCAATATTAGTTTTGTACCCTTCTGGAAGTTTTGTGATAAATTCATCAGCATTTGCCGTTTGTGCTGCATGCTCAACGCTATCCATGTCAATTTTTGACATCAGATCCCTATAGCCAATGTTTTCAGCAACCGTTCCTGAAAAAAGTGTCTAACACAAAACAAATATTATCATGATAAACCATTTGAACACAATTCCCAAAATCACCATGATTCCATATTTACAATTACAAGTCCCTGATGCATTTCTATAACATATTGATAAAACCCAGCCAGAACCAACCATTAAAATGGAGCTTTGGACCATGCCTTTTAGGTAAAACATAACATACTAATTCACTACAAAACAAACTATTTTTCAACTAAGGATCTGGCCAGGTGTATGCCAGGTGTACCTTAGTCCACAGCAATCGGCACATCAAGGTTATATGGATACATAAAAAAATAGCAAATCAAACAACTTCCAGAACTTACAAAAATAAAATAATAATAAAATATTTTCAGGTACAAGCTTTAGTGTCTGTTTGGATTGAGGGGGGAGTGGAGGAAAGTAGAGTAGAATTAGCTGAAAATAAGGCTAATTTTGGGCCAATTTTACTCTACTCTATTCTACTCCCCTTTTCTTCCCCTCAATCTAAACAGACAATTAGGTCAACTTATGGGCATCATGAGGTTGAGTAAGACGTCATAGTGTCATACTTTTGAGGACATTCAGTGAAGCTCCTATAGGTCTTCTACCTTTTCCATCCAAAAAAAGAGGGTGATCTTTAGTAACTTACTATATCCTGAGAAACCAGGCTGACATGTCTCCTCAAACTATCCAACCGGATGTCTTGTATGTTATGGTTATCAATAAGTATACAACCTGTGTGCAAAGAACAGATACGAATTCTCAATTAGAAAGAAAAATTAACATCTCTAAGTGCAAAAATGAATGGTATAAGTTGAGTAATTTGCTGTAGTTCAAAAGAAAGACTAACCAGACAAAGGATCATAAAGCCGGAGAAGCAATTTTACAAGGGTCGTCTTTCCTCCACCAGAGGGCCCAACAAGAGCTATGGTCTCGCCAGCTTGGACATGGAGATTCAATCCATTTAAAACAAAGGGCATATTGTCCCCATATCTAAATGAGGTATTGCAAAATTTCACCTCTCCTACGATATTGTACAAGTCAATGGCATCTGATTTCTCAATGACCTGTATTCAAGAATATATTAAATTATGAACTCTCCAAATTTTTTTTAAAATTTATTTATCAACATAACAAAAATCACAATATTATCTAAATAAGAGCACAGAGATATTGGTCCAAATATTATAATATGAACAAAAGAATATGTTGTTGTCATTCATTACAAATATTCGATAACATTATTCATTAATTGACATATAACTCCATAGTTCTTAGGCACACTAAAATGGATAGCATGCTATATTAGTTTTCAAAGATAACAAATTATATAGCACCAAAAGGCATTACAACCCCATATTAATTGTCACTTAAAACATTGCACTAGGAAGCTATCACATGCAAAGATGCATAAATGACAGAGTAACATGTCCCAAAAAATTCCAGCAGATGCACCAAAAGAAATGGTGATTATTGGCACAAAAGAGATCACTACCAAAACTTACTATTCTGAGGAAAAGGCTATCGTTTTTATTCTGAATGCTCAACCTCTAAATTTTTTCAATTCCAAAGCATGAAGATGTATTCTCCTTTTCTTAAACTTTTCTAACTTTGTGTGCGTGTGTGTGTGTGTTTGAGAGAGAGAGAGAGAGAGAGAGTCTCAACCACAGATTGTCAATGACAATAATTCTCCAAGGCAGCTTTGCCTAAATTAGTGCCAAAAGCAAATAAGGGGTCGGCTAGACATGACATGTAAATGCAGACTGCACAAATAAGGCATCTAATCAAGGTTTAACAGATAAAGTAATGAACACAAACAGTAAGCTGATATCAATCACAGGTAAACAAGAAGGTTGGTGTTTCCTAACAAACTTCTAAGAATTATTATTTAACAATGATCTTATTCTCTCCTTTTTGGAAAATTTTTTCTTAATAATTCATAAAGTACGATCCTCAATATTAAAATAAAAATTAACAAGAAAAAAAGGGCTAAAATTACAGATAGATGTACCTTAGACTTGAACCTTGTCAACTCAAACAGGCGTTCAATAGCTGGTTCTCCTTGCTTCAACTCATTGTATGCCTTTCCAACACCCTGCGTGATGCTTTATATTCAGAGTGATAACTTATGTCAGCTCCTCAACGGCTGAAGCATAATAATAAAAGAATAAATAGCAAAATGGCCCTGTACTATTTTTTCTCCTGAGAGAGAGAGAGAGAGAGAGAGAGGAAACAGAGAAAAAGCTAGCAAGAGACCTTTGAACTACCTTTTTTTTGGTATACGGAACAAGCTAAAGTTACCAGTAGAATGTAATGAAATTCATGAAAGTTCATGACAGTTTTAAAAACCATAAAAAGGACTGACCCATGAAACAAACAAGCAAAAAAAGGAGAGGGAAAAAATATATTATCGGCACATAGTGCTACCTGAATTGGCTCAACTAAAAAAACCAATGATGTCACGAATGAAACCATGCTACAGCCATCAAAAGAGCCACTTGAAACCACCAGTGAGCCAACACAAAATATAAATAATGCTCCAAAATATATAATCTGTGTCATCTGAGGTATGAATGCTTTCATTTTCTTCTTCTTCAAATGTTCACATAAATCAGTGTGAGCAAGCCTTTGAAATCGAGCACTCTCACAGGGCTCTGAGTTGCTTGCTTTCACAAATAGAATTGCTGGAAGGACCTATAACATGTATAAGTTATACGATATAATTAAATCCACGCATTCAGGCATGAAGAAAGCTTAACAGTAGATACACACAAAAGAGAGAGAAATGCCTTTTCAAGAATTTTGACAGGTAACCAAAGTGACATCCAAAACACAAGTTTAAGCAGAGGAGATTTTAAGTAAAAGGAACAGAAGGTACCTCATTTAGATAGGCTGAGAGGGAAGCAATGCTCATACTTGCCCTCTTGGATATCTTTCTAAGTTTCTCACCAAGATAGGCAATGGTAAGAGCCATACATGGAATTACCTATAATTGCACCACACAAACCCTTAATCAAAGTACACAACCAGCAACCACCAAAATATTTTCAACGAAATACTCCTAATTTTGTTCCTCACCATAGCTGAAATCAAAGAAAGCGCAGGGCTGATCATTACCATCTGCGCTGCCATTGCGGACAATTGCAAAGTACTGGGTACAATGGTCTGCGATACAAAAGCAAGCACACACATAATGGTTACTAACTCCATACATGTGACTACCACCTAAGACCTTGAAAATTCAATAACTATGTCGACAACATTTTAATAATAGCGATACATACTGTCTTTTAAATCATAATAAAACATCATTAAGTCATTAACTACACAAATTAGCTATTTAAATTATTGATGATCCGACAAATTCCAATTCTCTCATTTCACAATAAATGGATAAGATTCTAAGAACTGGGTTCGTTTTTTAGGAGTTTAAAAGAGCGTTTTTAAAACCCAAAACTCAGTTTTGCAACCACAACTCATAGTAGCTCTCAAAACACAGTTTTCCAAACAGCTTATGCAAACACTGAGTGATCATATTGATTTCCCAATAAATTAATACAACAAACTCACATTGAGAATAGCATAGATTGTATCGGCCACATCGGCGGCCTCAGCAGTGACCCGATACGCGATATCTCCAGACGAAACAGCACCTGAAGATTCAAAAAACGCAAGGTCCCTCTGCAGGACCCGGTCGAAAACATGGAGCCTAATTCGAAACCCGGCGTTCAAAGCAGCGTCCCACAGGAACGCTTGCTGCCAGTAATTGGCGACGAACCTGGCCAAAAGCAAAGCCCCCAAGACCAAGCCCTGGTCTCTCAACTTGAGGGCGGTGGTGGCGGTGACGGTGGTGGAGAATTGGGAGAGCTTGGGGACGAGCTTGGAGAGCAAGAAGACGGAGACGAGGCTGCAGAGCCAGCCGAAGAAGATGGGTCTGCGTTGGGTGAGGAGGAAAGGTTTGAGGGTTCTGAGGGTTTTGGAGAGAGAAGGAGTGGGGTTTAAAGGGAGTTGTTGTTGTTGTGTGGAGTTCAGGGGTTTGAAGGTGGAGGAGTTTTTGGGAGGGAGGTGTGGTGGTGGAATTGGGAGAGTGGAGAAGAGAGAGTGTTTGTGTTTGTGTCTGTGTTTGAGTTTGAGGAGTTTAGAGGGTGGTGGAGATGGAGAGTTCAGAAAAAAGAGAGGCATTCTGTTATTTTTAGAGGGAGATGGAGAAGACGAAGCCAAAATTTGCTGGAGACAAATTTTAAGTGGAGACAAATTTACTGGAGACAAAGTTTTTTAAACTCGAATTTTAAGTGAATAGTTTTTTAATTCATTCCATTAGTTTAAATTTGTATTATTTAGATGAGTATTCAATAATATCTAAGAAACTTGACATATTACAAAATTTACCACCATAATAATAATAATAATGATAGTGGCAATGATTTTTTTAAAATAATTAATAGTTGGAGGAGGAGAAATTTGGTGTCATGCTAGTAATATAATAATGGTGACGATCAGGGCAGTAGTAATAATAAGTGGTGGCAATGGCAGTGGACTAGAGACAACAATATGTAATGACGGTCGGGCTAAAATGGGCATTTGTCCTTTTCGTCAAAATTTTTTAGCAAAATGTCCTATGTGTGAAACTATTTAAGAAAATACACCTGTTTTGAAACTTAATTTTCTAAAAATCGAGTTTCAATTTAAAGCTCGATTTTTGGACAATCGAGTTATAGGGAACTAAAACTTAAAAAAAAAAAAAAATTTGTGGAACTCATGTTCTTTGAAAAAAAATTTATGGAACTCGAATTCCATGAACTCAAGTTCTTTGTATGGAACTTGAGTTCCAGAAAAAAATAATAATAAATAAATAAATTCTAAGTTCAATTTCGCTATAACTCGATTGTCCAAAAATCGAGTTTTACATTTGAAACTCGATTTTTATAAAATCGAGTTTCAAAATAGGGGCATATCTCTAACTAGTTTCAAACATAGGACATTTTGCTGGAAAGTTTGTGAGAAATGGATAAAACCTCATTTTGGCCAGGACGGTGGTGATGATGCAGGTCCAATAGTGGTAGTGAGGGCGGTTCTCAAGTTGTCTACACTTGTACCACCCCTTATAGCAAGTGTTGATTGTTGAGATTGAAAGTTCACTTAGTGTATAAAACACTTGTGAATGTTTAGACCCTAATTACAAATTTTCAAAGTAAGCTTATAATCAAACAATATATGTGTGAAAAGCAATACCCAAAATATCAAACTACTCTAAGCCAAATTTTAATCACAACACAACAGTAATTAAAAGCAAATAGTGAGGGAAAGAGAGATGCAAACACGAATAACACCAACACGTGTTATCGAATATGAAACCAAAGAACTCGATGAAAAACTTCTCTGCTGCCCTCCAAGTAGTAAATGATTTACTAAAAAATCAATTTGGATACATGAATAGCAATAGACCCTCCAAGCCTAATCTACCCGATGTACCTAAGCCCTCTAAGCTTTTTGCTCTAACAGGGTTACGTTGAACCTTATCTTCTCTAACTTACCAGATCCTGCAATTAGCCCATTGCATCAACCAATATGGATTGGTTCTCTCTTGAATTGCTTCCCAAACACCAATAACATTCTCATTGCTCTAAATTGGGTGAGGTAATGATTTGGTTAATGATCCTCTTAATGGTATGACAATGGAAAGGGTGAGAGTAGAAGAATTTGGAGAATCAAATGTGTAAGATTACGGATGACTCAATCTTGTTTGCCTCTAGGGTTTCTCTCACAAAATTCTCTCTAAAAACTCTCTACATTTCATGGGTATAAGGGTATTTATAGTAGGGTATGAGATGGAATGTGAAAAGTCAGTTTTCAACAAAACAGGGTGCACTGGCGAGTCATCCGCGATTGGGATAAGTCGCAAGTTCCAGTCGCCAGGTAACAGAAAAGCCAAACTGTATTTTTTGTCTTGTAGTGATCCAACTATCGTAACTTTTCAACATCCTGCATGCTTCACACGTATGCCACATTTTGGCGGGTCGCCACTCGCGAGTCAGTCGTGAGTTCCAGTTGCTAGTTTGTTCATTGTTGCACACACTTAATCAATTTTTCACATACTCTCTCACACACTACCCTTACATTATTCCCACCTAAGTACAGGGTTTCTAAATGCTGAATTACAATCAAATTTGACACGAAATAAAACTAACACATGGTTAAATAAATTCAACCTTACAGAGATGATGATAGCAACAACCACGTTGGCAACAATGGTGGTAGTGGTAATGTATGAGACGTAATATATAGTTGATTGTATGAGATGGTTGTAAGTAGAATTTTTAAATTTCCATAGAATTTGAAGTTTAAATTTAGATTCTTCAAAATCTCATTATCGAAATTATACTTTTTTTATTATTGAAATTACACTCTTGTTAACTAAAACAAGAATAATCAATATTAGAAATTTCCTAACTTAATTATAACTTTGTGTAAGATTTGTGTGCCTTGTTGTCAGTCCAGATCATCACTTCCTCTAAACAATAGGTCAGGCTGGAATCAGTCTCTTCCTAATTGATAGTATTATTCTTTTACTCTCTTAATTTTTGCTTGCTTTGGAAATTGTTGAATAACTGGGTTTCACATTGGTTAGTTAGTAGCATTATTCTTTTGCTCTCTTAATTGAATAATTAAGCAGTTTGCTTCTTTTGGAAATTATTATTAAGCAGTTTGCTCCTTTTGTTTGTTTGTTCATTATGTTTAATGAACAATACAATACAATACAAGGCTAGTGCCTTTTAAGATAGTCTATTGTGAAATTTATTTGTTCATTATGTTAATCTAGTATGTAACCCGTGAATATGCACGGAGTCACGGATACAATTAACAATAATCACGATTATATAGTTTAAATTATATTTTCTTTAAGAGATGATCAAATAATCATACATGAAATTTGCATATATATATATATTTTTTTTAAACTATACATTTTTAAAATATGTAATGGTTTCTCAGTATATATATGATTTAAAATTTAATTGGTTTTGGACTTTTCGATTTTTGCACCCAATAATTTAGTTGCCACAAAAATCAAAAACTTTAGATGAACACATGGCAGAAAATTGGACTCCAATTGAAATCTAATTGAATTTGGGCTTTTACTCAAAATAAATGCATATATTAATTATATCTAGTTATGCATTAATTATTTACATTAAATGAAATAAATGCATATTGATTGAGATTTTGCTATCTACAATCTCAACAAATGAAATAAATGCATATATTAATTATATCTAGTTGTGCATTAATTATTTATATTAAATGAATTTAGATAGTTATTTTATAAATTTTATATAAGAAACTATGTATTTTTTATTTGCAATAATAATAATAATTGATTTAAAATATATGGTATTCCTCCTCATGTTTAGATGTTTTGACAACAACATTTGTGAATTCACCCAAATTAATCTTCAACTATTTAGATTTTCTAACTCCTTTTTGTAACAGGTACTACCTCCGTCCCACTTTATTTATCCTGTTTCAAAAGTCAAACTTTCTAAAGGAACATCATTTATTGTTTTATCTGCCTTATAAAAATGTATAAGTTTACCAAATTACCCTTAAATAAAGTTATCAACTTTTTTAAAAAAGAGTTATTCTTAATGAGACAACTAAAATGGTGCCCCAAGTAGATTGATTTAAAAAAAAATATTAGTAAGTTTTCTTTTCAAATAGTTTTGAAAATAAAGTAAGGGTATAATAGGAATATTAGTAAACTAATAACTTTTATTTTTAGAAACAGGACAATATTTTGAAACATCCTAAAATGGAATAGAGGACAAACAAAATGGGGAGGAGGGAGTAATATATACACACACACCCATATAGATAAATAGATTGTAGATAGCTGGATATCAATCAATATGTTGAGATTTTCTTTATTTAGGCTTTTACTCAAAAGTATCAATTCATTGATTTAACAATGAAATAAATGCATATATTAATTATATCTAGTTGTGCATTAATTAATTATATTAAATGAATTTAGATAATTATTTTATAAATTTTATATAAGAAAATATTTTTTATTTTAAATAATAATAATAATTGGTTTAAAATATATGGTATTCCTCCTCTTGCTTAGATGTTTAAACAACAACATTTGTGAATTCACCCAAATTAATCTTAACTATTTAGATTTTCTAATTCCTTTTTTGTGACATGTAATATATATATATATATATATATATACACACACTTTTGTTTTCTTATATTATTTTAATAAAATATTAATAAAATTTTTTATGTTATTTTTCTAAGATTTTATATGAGAAATCATAGATTTGAAATACGGTATTCTTTCTCAAAACTAGTTGATTTCAAACAAAAATTATAACAAAGCCTGAAAAATCAAAAAATAATTTTAGTAACATAGCATCAAAAATGTAAAAAAAAAAAATCTATTTACATTTTTATTTTATCGAAACGATATTTGCATTATTGAGTTGGTATGAAATCCTATCTATATCATGCAATTTTCAAAATTTTAAACACATATGATATGATCAAATTATTATTCCACTTTTATTGTCTTTCTATTTTATCTATAAAACAAAACACTAAATGTTACAATTTATTACAAGAAAATTATTAAAATATTGGAGGAAACTAATAAAAAGTTGGTGATTTACAATAGTTCTAAAGTTGTACACTTTGCTCACTCATTTGTTTGAATCCAACATAAATTTATATCCAATTATTTTAATTTGTGACTTTGACAACAAATAAGTTGATGGCGCAAATGCATAATGTTAGAAAACGTTTAATTAGAATTCTCTGGGCTTATTTTTAAGCACATTAGTAAGAATGTTTTGAAATGGTAAAGAAAATGTAAGAGTAGGTTTCAATTTGGCTATCTTCATTAGGCAATAAACTTATTACTGCTCAACTTGTTTATGCTCCATTTTAATCTTGATGAAGGTGGATACAATCAAAAATATAACCACATGGAGGCTAGTTGGTATCTTTTGCTAAAAATGGGATAGGATATGATTCTGCTTAATCTATCCATGTATCTCTGTCACTAATGGCCTGTTTGGATGTTTAAAAAATGAGGGGAGTAGAGTAGAGGGAAGGGGAGTAATTCAATTACCTTGTTTGGGAGTTTTTTAAGAAAGGAGGGGGAGGGGTTTGGAGGGGTTTGAAGGGGTTTCAACTACCTCCAACTCCCTCATTTTTAATTCCCCCAAATTGGAGAGATTTGGAGGGAAAGTAGAGCACATAAAATTATTGATAAAATAAATTACCTAATTTACCCTTATTATATTTATAAAATTACAATGTTAAAAACAAGGGGAATGGCTAATTACTCCCTTCTCCCTTACTAATTATAAAAACATCCAAACAAGGTGGAGAGTAATCATTCTCCTCTACTCTCCTCCCCACTACTCTACTCCCCTCTACTCTCCTCCCTCTCTAAACTCCCAAACAGGCCATAAGAGATTAGAATATTGGAGTTGATTATGGAACTTATTATGTTATAGCAATAAAATTTAGGCAAATTAAAAATGATTTTCTTTTAAAAAAATGATTATATTTTGTTGGTTTAGGAGCTACACATCTTATGTATTGATGAGATGATCATATGTTTACCAAAAAAAAAAAAAAAAAAGATGATCATACTACGACAAACCTAATAAATTTGAATAGCAATAAAAATTTTACAAAAATTAATAAGAATTATATGTACGTTGTGCACTAACCTAATCGAATGTGTGGCTTTTTTTTGGGATCATTTATGCAAGGCTTATGAGTTTTTTTCCATTAAAACTCATCGACGAAACAATTTACATCAATGAGTTTCTTTATTGTATGGGTGGGGTTCGATTTCAAGTCTCTAATTCTTTTGTATTGAGTACAATGTTTCCTTCCATTATTATTTAATGTAGGTCAAAAAGAAGGTAGCACACTGTCCATGTTTTACAACTTCCATTAAAAAAATCAAAATGGAAGAAGAAAAGACCTCATGGCCTGCACAAACGTGAAAAAAAAAAAAACAGTGTCATTTTTATCCAAAACCAACCTAAAAAAATTTGGGATTAAATTTTGTTGTGATTAAGAGGCTCATTTCTCTCTCAACTTCTTTGTCACGGCAAAGACCACCCCTGCAACAGCCACGATAACGGCCGAGACTAGGACGGTTGTTTTGAGTGTCTGTAATGCATCTTTCTTCTTTTTTTCCTTCTCCTTTTGCTCAGCCTCAGCTTGTTGCTTTAACATGAACAATAATATGCCACTATTAGCAAGATAAGAGTGCCAAAATTCATTGGCAAATATACTATTATCAAAAGGAATCTAAAATATAACCAACATATTTTGGTTAGATATGTTTAACTTTCTTTAATCATGGTGTTCAATCTTCATGCCAGGAAGAGATTCACGCATCCATGACTAAAAGAACATATGTAAATTGGCAAAATGCCAAAATGGGATTTTATAAATTTATACTATATTTTTTGCTGAAAATTTATACTACATAATAAGGAAAGATATGCAACAAATATTCTTGAACTCCTATGGGAATTGAAATATATGATATCCCTTATCCATACCATATTGATTTTTTTTTTTTTGGAAAAATAGTATTTTATTCATTTCGAACCATATCTTGATGCACAAAAGGCCAAAGAAATCTAGGACATTCTTGCACCCAAATCTAGAATACATAACAGCTAATGCTATATTCGTACAAATATCACATACTGATGGTGACTTCATTTAGCGGTGTTTGGACTCATTTGGGGCTCACTGAATGACAAACAAGGATACACGACATGTTATCATTTGTCTACAAAATTCAAACTGGTTTGAAAATAATTTACCACTAAATGTTTTGAGATCAAGGATAATATTCACTTTAAAGTGAACGAAATTTTGTCACTTAAGTGACACCTTTTAACAATTTCAATAAAAATAACGAAAGATATCTTATATTTTTAATAGAGGTATCTAGTATTCAAATCTTTCACTTTATTGTAAGTATCTAATTATTCATTTATAATGCTCTTAAATCCCAATAAAAATATCGCATGTTTCTAACATAAATATCTAGGCACTTGTAATAAAGATAACGAAAGATATCTTATGTGTTTTTATAGTGATATATCTAGGATTCAAATTTTCTACTTTTTTTTTTTTTTTAAGAGTTTCAACTTATGGTGTTCGCTCTTGATAATTGCTCTTTATAATCAGACCAAGACACCAATCAGTTTTTGGTGTAGGCGGGGATTGAACTCCAGATCTCTTATACAACCATCAGAGACTTTACCAGTTGAGCTAACTGGAACCCCAAATCTTCTACTTGATTGTAAGTATCGAATTATTCATTTATAATGCTCCTAATAAACATATCAGATATAATGTGTTTCTATCATGTGTCGTTTCTAATAGAAATATCTATGATTCAAATCTTTCACCCATGGTAAGTATTGAATTAAAAAATAAATAAATTGAAGAAAAACAAAAAAGCCTTCTGACTTTTGTATTGGCTTCCAATGGATTAAGGCGAGCCTATCTTCAATTTCAATTGAAAATCCCATGTGAAATAATGGAGGTGCAAAATCAGGGGTGACAAGATCTCACAAAAAAATTAAATTAAATTAAATAGTATGAAGCTTGCAGACTAAGGACTATATGTATGTAATTAATCATAATCATCAAAATCAAAACAAAGCAGAAAACCAGATGTATGTACCTCGATCTCCAACGAGGTAGCCACTTTAGACGATATGGTATCAACTTCAAGACTCTTGTTATTTTGAACACTCAAATCTTTGTCAACGTCGGCTGCTGGAAATGTCAAATCAGAGGTTGCAGTAGCTTGATCTTGGCTTGCCATTTCTTCGATATGAAAGTTTTCCGATTCAGTTTGGGATTTCTTTGTTTCTTTTTTTTTTTCTATTGGAGAGGAAGTGAGAGGAAAAAGGAGAATTTAGATTGTGAGGTTGGGTTTTTCATACCTGAAGAAAGCAATAGTACTGACACGTGTCAAGAGCCCAGATGCTTCAAATAGGCTATATGTGTATGTGTCAAAAACTGCCCGGGAAAACTGTCGGAGTTAACTAATTCTGGATTTTACACTGACGAAATTACCCTTTTCAGCTATTTCCATACTTTTTTTTTTTTTTTTGAGAAACCTAATTAAATAAATTATTAAAGAGTAAATTTCACAAGGATTCAGGATAGGCGTGTGATAATACCAACTAGATCTATAACATTTTAAAACCTACTAATTTGATCCTTAAAAGGCAACTTTGCCCTTATGTCTGCTCTCTCATCTCTATGGTCTTGTTCCTCCCCCCTTCACTTAACCATTATATTGTTTCATCAACCAAATCAAAAAAAAAATCAACAAAAACTGGAAGAAAAGTAAAAACCAAACTCTACCAATAAAAGCAAAACCCACACCACATGGCCCACCACGAAACATATACTGCCCTTATTATTATCACAACAAATTCAACAAAAACCATAAAATCCAGATTTTTATTTTCCTATCCTCAAATTATAAGCTAGAAACTAATATTACAGACACAAAAACGTGACAAGGAAAAAGAATCCCAATTGTAATCTGAAACAAGAATACCTAACACGAATTTACATTTTGAAAACTCCAATTAACATGGATCATAAAAAATCCCCCTTTTGGAGGTTACAAAGTCATTGCAGAGTAGTAATACAAAGCCAAACCCCAAGAACAATGAGGGCCATACAAAACAAGGCGTTGCCCAAGCGGGTCTCTTCCCCTAACAGCATTTCAAACATAGCAGTGGCAGAAAATGTGGTGGCATTGATGACAGGTACGGCGAGAGAGATGGGAGTGTGGCTTAGAATGAATAACGAAGAAAGTATTGAAGGCCTCAGAGAAGAGAGAGAGAGAGAGAATCTTAGAGAGAACTTAGAGAAGAGAGTTTAAAGAGTGGAACAAGAAAGAAGAGAGTAAAAGAAAGAGAGAATAAGGGCTTGTATGGTAGGCCAACTTAAACTCATATTTTTACATTTTAAATAATATTACACACATTTTTATACACATTTTCACCTATACGTATTTCAAAAAATTACAAAAATTTCATCTCAAATTACTCTACCAACACCCTCTAAATGTTAGGGACAAAGTTATCTTTTGAGGATCAAATTGGTAGATTTTAAAATATTTTGGGCCTAGTTAGTGCCCATTTGTCTGCACTTTTCTTTGGTAAAAAACGCTTTTTGAAAAAAAAAAAAATATATATGCATTTGGTAAGCTTTAAAAGCGTTTTTTTTTTTGAAGTTATATTTTGAAATGTGTTAAAGTTGTACTTTAACACAAGATAGCTCTTTTTTTTTGAAGTTATATTTTGAAATGTGTTAAAGTTGTACTTTAACACAAGACAGCTCTTTAGAGCCTTTTGCAAAAACCAATGCGTGTTATCATAAATATTACCGTTAGAGGCTATGTTCAATTACCAAATTGCCCAAACATTTTATTGAAAACCCAATTTTACCCTTTGATAAATCAAACGATAACACCTCTCTAGAGCTCACTTCACGCCAAATTCCTCTCATTTCTCTGCTCTGCTACAAAACAAGCCTCTCTGTGCTGTTACAATCCTCTTCGTGTTGCTTTAGGGTAGTGTTATCACAAACCTACCCTGAAATTTACCCATTTAAAAAAGAAAAAAGAATCGCCTAGAGGCTAAGGTTTGAGCCTTTGAGATCATCTTTTTCAATAATTATTTCAAGCATCTTGATATATGTAGCATTTCTCTCATAATATTTAGATCTCACAGTCTTATGAAACTCGCACATAGTAAGAGAAATACTGCATATACCAGATTTACCGGATATCTTCTCGCTTGTTTCTCCAATCAGCAAGCCACATAATAGGTGCAGAAATTGACAGATGAAATTATCCCAATTGGCAATGGTTGATTACAGATTTTTTTCCCCTTAACCGAAACATTTTAAGAGCATGGAATAGGTTGACTACCGTGAAATTTGTAAACTAAAGTAGTATTATAGTACTCTTTGGCTGTTCATCCCATTGAGGACTACTGTTGGTGCAAAGTGCCCTCCCACTGAAATCATTATTAATTTTTGCTTACCACCAAATTTAAATGGTAATGCAAATTTTTTTCTAAACCTAATGACTATTTAGAGACAACTCTATAGGAGAAAACCAGAGATACGGTCACAAACTTTATTGCAGGTTTTCAAGTTGCCAGACCCATATAACACTTTCCAACAGTGATTGAGAAAGAATTTTAATATTTTGACATTTTTTTTTATCTCAAGCAATGATGCATTACAAATACACATAACACATCCAACTTGTAAACAAGACATGTACATGTACATGGTGTTAGGTTACATATAAAGATGCAGGAACATTTGCACAAGTGCCACATTCGTGATGGAAAAGCAATGAATCCGCCCATCTCAGAGAACCTTGAATACTTCACCTTCAAAGAGGTTTAGTAGAGACATCTCACCAGAGTAACAAATTGAGAGCCTACAATCAATTGACCTGAAGTCTCTACCGCAGCTGTCTTAGTAATTAGTTCCCTGCCCCAAAACCACGAGGACTTGACCTTGTTGAGGCAGCATCTACAAACTTCTTCCTTGAGTCCGATCTCCTCTTCCTCCTTGCAGTACCAGGAGGAGCCTAATACAGATGTAAAACCCAAATCATTAAGTTTGAAATTAAAAGGATACCCCTAACAGTACCAAAACTGCAAAAGGTCTGTTAGCACCAAAGAATGGCAAGCAAATTTGTTATGTTCCTTGAAACTTCTTTGAGAAAAGAGAGAACTGGTGGAAAGGATCAAGCATTTTATATGATGCCCAAGCCCATTGTATATAGAGTATTTTTAAAATGTTCAAACTTTGTGTAGTTACTTCCAACAAGGGTATAACCTGCAGCAAGGTCAGTCTGTCCTAGTTAGCATAAGCAGCACATCTGGTAACACCACAGTGCCTCAATATTTTCATAACAATTGCATAAAGGATGTGGAATCGAATAGTTGACCACATATTGTAAAGTCAAGTCATATGAATACACTCATAGAACACAAGCAAATAAGGCACCTTCTGTTCACTTTTTATTGCCTCCTCAAGATTGCTCAGTGCAGGAATGGATCCACCTTCCATTACACCCATCAAATTCTTCATACGAACACGCATTTGGAAGAGTTGTGCAACAAGTTGGTTCACCTAATATTCATGTCATAAATAACATCCCTTAAGTATAGAGCCTTAGTATTAACAATTAATACGGCCAAAATTTTATTAAACAACAATAGAAAACCCTGCTTTTTGAGGCAATTAAAACGAAATCACTTTAGCAATCTTACATCAATTGCAATGAACATACCTGCTGCTCTGTTTTCCCAGACTCTTGAGCAACTCTTTTCCGCCTGACAGGAGATTCTGCTAACAATTCTGGCTTCTCTCTCTCCTCTGCAATTAAAATAGACAATTATAACCTCAGAAAAGAAAAACTAAACCAACTTCAGTAATTTATATAGGAAGAAAAGAAGGAATGTTGCTACAATCACTGGGGAGTGATACCAGGGGTTAACAAGAGATGCTAGATCAAGTATTATTTATAAAAATACTTTCAAAAAAGCAGAGAGATGAAGAGACCAGGGGTCATTGCTTCAATCATTCCTTCCATTATCTTTAAACTCTTCTCCGCTTCTCGAATTTGTGCAGGAGTAACCTGATTGCACACATATAGGGAAGAAAACTCCACAGTTAAAATCAAATAATAATACTAAAAAAATGACTTGAACTGCCTCAATCATTCCTTCCATTATCGTGTCACACTTCTGCTTCATCATAAAACTGGAAATGGCCACCTGAACTACCTTAAAATGCTTTCTCAAGCTAATTGTGGAAGAACGCATAATTTGAAGCATCAAAAATGAAAAAAAAAAAAAAAAAAATTGGAAACCAGTCTTTCATACCTTCCCCATACCAGGGATCATTCCTAAAACACGAGTCATGGAACCCATACGTGCAACAGCTCGAGTTTGCTTTAGGAAATCATTGAAATCAAACTTTGCACTCATTATCTTCTTTTGCAGCTCTTCAGCATCTTCTTGTTTCATCTAGATAGACAATTCAAATCAACAACTCCATCGCAATATTTTTCCATTTATATAATTAAGAAATGGAATTTCCTAAAACTTACAACTTCTTGTGCCTTCTCCACAAAGGAAAGGACATCCCCCATTCCTAAGATACGTCCTGCCATGCGATCTGGGTAGAAAGGTTCAAGGTCCTCCATACGTTCTCCCCGCCCTACAAGCTTGATTGGCTTTCCTGATACCTGCCACCACCCAACTACAGTAGTTACAAAGATAAACTACAAATTCTCTGCAGTGAACTTTATTATTATTAGATAAATAACTTAAAAACTACAACAATGATTTGCAAAAAAAAAAAAAAAGTCATTTAAGAAATGGTAATAATTTTGCAACAATCTTCAACTACTCAAATATTCAAAGAAGCACAAATGAGACACATAATATACAGATATTATCAAATGGCACGTCAAAATGGTATATACATTCTCAATGAAGCAGTCGATAATGTGAAGTTGTGAAACACAATTTATTGAAAAAAAATCTTGCTACATGTTGGAAAAGGGCCGCAGAAACCTACCACATAACAGCTAAAACTTATGTTAAGCAAGCTTGCATGCACATGTGCATTCCAAGCATCACTTGATTATGAGTGCATGTGTCAGAGCATGTGTGGGGGGGGGGGGGGGAGTGGGGAGGTTGTTGGAGTGCTTATAGGAATTTTCATGAAGTGGGTTGGACAGGTCCAATAATGTAGAGAAAACCAATTTCCAGTTGGATTCAAATTTGATACATTAAGTTGTAACTTTAAACAAATTGAACGGTCTTATTCCATTCTTGGTTCGCCAAACAAAAATTTTCTAATTCAAATTGTTTCATAATAGCTGGCTAAGTGCCCTATGGTCATGCCTAAAGACTATAGTCTCATTAAAAAAAATTATATAATCTATAAACAGAACAATTTGCATGGTAAATTATCACACATTTTTAAAAATAAATATTACATTTGAGAATTTCAAATTATAGAACTAGATTTAAAGGCACCCTAAAATTAACAGATTTATGATATTGCAAACATGACCGATAGATTACAAAGATCAAGGGAAAGAGGGATGGCAAATTCTATATTGAACAAGCAACTCATTTGGATAACATCAAGGATGGAAAACATAAGGATGATAAAGCAAACCTCTTTAACACTCAAAGCTGCTCCACCTCTAGAATCCCCATCCAGCTTTGTCAAAATGGCTCCTGTAATTCCGATCTCTAGATTGAATGTTGTCACTAAGGCTGTAAATTCCCAAAGAAGAGGGTGAGAGTGAGATTAAACTTTGGAAGTAATTAACTCATTACATCAGAAGCCAAGTTACACACAAAAATAATTACCTAAATTCATACATACCTCCCATATAGAACCTGAAATAATTTCATTCCCCAATGGGTAAAAAGAAAGTATAAGTACCTGCAGCTTCTTGTCCAGTCATTGCATCAACAACAAACAAAACTTCTGTGGGATTCAATGCCCGCTTCACTTCTTTCAGCTCATCCATCATTCCTTTGTCTATCTGTTCTTTTATAAATGGAACAGATGCCAGCAAAGATCATAAATGAGTAAACCAGCTGACATCATGAACTTTATCTTGGAATTATCTCCAAAATCATTACAAATGACATAGAAGAAGTACTACCTGAAGCCTTCCAGCAGTATCCATTATTACTACATCTATGTTTTTCTTTTTTGCCTCTTCTAAACCTTGCTTGGCTATTTCCGAAGGTTTAACCTCAGTCCCTGCTGCATAAACAGGCACATTCACCTGTCACAAGCTATAACATTATGTAAGAATGAATAAAATTATCTATCTAATCACAAGTTTTAAAAAATAAAATAAAAATAAGAAGAATAAACTATATAACCCCACTCCAAAACTTCATTGACAAACAAGAAACAAAAAAGAGTACCTATACCTGTTCACCCAAAATAACAAGTTGGTCAATAGCAGCCGGTCTGTACACATCTCCAGCAACCAGCATGCAACTCTTCCCCTGTGGTCAATGTTATGTCACATGTGTCAGCAAGGTTCAGTAACAAACTAGATTAATCTACTCATAACCATTACATATGCAACAACTCTACACAGAAAAGGGGAACTTTCGAAAGTAAACCTGTTTCTTAAGATAATAAGCCAATTTTGCACAAACAGTTGTTTTCCCAACTCCTTGTAAACCAGCCAATAATATTACAGTGGGACCAGATTTTGCAAAAACTAGTTCAGATACTTCCCCACCCATCAATTTCACAAGCTCATCACATACAACCTGCAAGAAACACGAAAGGAATGTTCATAATCAAGTCGCCCTTAAATATTCAATAGAGATACTTAGCTTTTTCTTGCGTTCATTTCAAACATATTTCTTCATTATTCAAAATCCATAATAGATTGATTAAATTTACGTCTATTGAGAAAATACATGCAAAAATTGCTCTAGTTAATTTATATAGTGCTCCAAAAGAAGCTTTTAGCACTAGATAGGATTGCACCCATGGCAAAACAGGAAGAAATAAAATCGAATAACAACTAAAAAGAGAAAATATGAAATTGAATAACAAATTACTATGTCAACCAGTGATAATAGCCCCTAAAACATACCACATATGTAAGAACCAAAAGTGCATATAAATCTATCACTTTCTTCATCAATCTTATACAAGCAAACATATCCATTTGAGTATCAGATGAACAGTAATGCTTGTGCTGGTAAACTGAACTATGTAAAGCACATTGAACATTATTATGCTATTTATGTAACGTTTTCAGATTAACTGAACTCAAAGACTTATATAAACTCAATCAATATAGTACATTCTTAGACCATTTAGCTAATAGATTATAGATATCCATACCTTAACCAGTTGCTGATCCGGTTTCACTCCTCGAATCAGCCCAACGCCAACAGCCTGCTCACTGACGGCTTGCACAAACCGTCGAACAACAGGAAGGCTTACCTGTCAACAGAACAGCTAATTAACTACCCTATTTATTATGTATACATCAAAACTCAAACACAACACATACACAAACTCACTCAGACACTCACATCTGCTTCCAAAAGAGCTCTCCTAATATCTCGCATTGGCTCCACTATATTTTCCTTGGTCAAAACCTCTGAAGCAAAGGGAATTCACCCATTACGACAACAAACTAATCATCACAACTAAAACAGCTAAATTGTAATTGAATTGTAAAAAGTTAAAGGCATGTATAATCAGTAATGCTAAGGACACAACCTTATTCACAACCCATTAAGATGGCAAATTGTGTAATTAGAATAACATCATTTTCAAACAAACCCACCACTAACACCACTTTCATATGCGCAAATAACAACAACCCATATCAGAAGTTGTGAAATTTTATGTGTCACTAGACTTATTGACGTCCAATAAACCTCTTTTATATCATAAAATTGCTATCTTTTTAATAAATAAAAAATTGAAGAGCTATGCTGTGAATACTACAAATTTTAGTACATGATGCATATAAATTGATGTGTCAACATTTAAACGCAAAAACAAAAATTGCTCTCATTTGGTTCCGTTTAGTTAGACATTTTGGGAGCTTGAAAGCGTGTTTTTTAAACCCAAAACTCTGTTTTGCAACAGCAACTCCTTGTAGCTTTTTTGCAAAAGCCAATATACAAACAGCCAAGAGACCCAAAAAAAAAGTAATTCAAGGCTTTTTAATGTAAAATATTAGTAGTTTAAGCAATTTCCCTGATAACAATGTGAACAAAAAAAGAACAGTGAAAGGTAGAGAACCTTCTCCTTTGAGCTTATTCCAGGCTGCCTCAAGACCGCTTGTGAGTTGGCCAAACATTTCAGCTCTTACAACCAGACCACGCCTATCTCCTCTTCTCACACTAGTTACACTCTTGGAGTTCACCCAACCCCATACCTCTCTCTGTCCAAAAAAAAAAAATACCAAAGATATGAAGCCATTTTTCTGGGAAAACAAGTTCCTGAAACTGACATAATGAGAATGGAATTGTGCTTTGTTTGTTTTTGACTTACGGAAAACAAGTTCCTGGAAGAGAGCGAGGTGGTGGAACTGGTAGTAGAACCGGTCCAAAGTTTACTGCTCGGTGGTTTTCTGGCTTGGTTCTGGCCGCGGGTCAGCGAGGAGAATGAGTGAGAATGAGAAGCTGCGGAGAACTGGCGAGAAGAAGCAACCGTCGAGAACTGTACTGCTTCCATCGCCAGGGTGTGGATTTCGAGCTTCCTCCACCGTCTTCGTGTGTGTGTGTGTGAGTGAGTGTGTTTGTGTTTTACTTTTATCCACTGAAGAACACACAGATTTCTCTCTGATAATTCTATCTAGTTTGTTAGCTGACTAGACTCTCTAGAGTGTTACGCACACTAGCGTAATTCTTTTGTTTTGCGGCATCAAGAGCCCTCCAAAGTCGATCGCACGGATGCTATCAAAACGAACCGGTTCCCAAATCCCATGTCCTAAATTATAAGGAAAATTACATTTTACCACCCTAAGAGCATCCACATCAATTCATTCATTTTACACATTTATCTTTACATTAAAAACCTACTTTTTTTTATTTTACCCATCTATTTTTACAATACACCCACATCAATTTATCTATCCTACCATCTCTTTTAATTAAATAATAAATTTCCTCACTTTTTTATTATTTCCCTCAACTACCACATATAATTCGCTCGTGCTCTCTCTCTCTCCCCATTTCTCATTTCTGATTTGTCGCTTTCTCTCTCTCTCTCTCTACACCCATCTCTCCCTCTCGATCAACTCTCCCTCTCCGATCCACATCTTAGATCAACTCTCCCTCTCCTATCCACCATCTCAGATCAAGTCTCTCTCTCCGATCCTCCATCTCAGATCAACTCTCCCTCTCGATCCACGAGCTCAAACCAACTTTCCCTCTCCGATCCACGAGCTCCGAGCTCCGATCCATAATCCGCGGCTCCGATCCACGATTCGCGAGCTTCGATTAACGATCCGCGGCTCCGATCCACGATCCGCGAGCTCCGATCACAATTCGAGGCTCCGTGTTTGTGTATTTTTTTTTTTAGCAAGTGTATCTTTGTGTGGGTATGTTTGTGTTTGTGTACATCTGAGGAAAAAGAAGAAGATGAGGAGTTGAGTTTTAACTGGGTTTGTTGAGCACGGAAATGAGAGAGAAAAAAAGGAGCGAACGACAAATTATAAAATAATGGGATAAACGAGCTACAGTAACCGTGTAAATATACATGGTTACTGTAGCTCATGGATGGATTTGCACAATTTTAGACATTTTTACATCCACTGATGGGGGAGTTTTTTTGCTCAAAATGTGTAAAATTTGTAGTTATTTCTATTTTAGAAATTTTTACATGAACTGGTGTGGATGCTCTAAATATGCACCAAATTACACTTTGCACCCTAAATTATCCAAATGCACACTTTGCACCCTAAACTATTACATTTATCACACTTTGCACCCCGATGTTACTTTTGCTGTTATGTTTAACAGAATGTTGTTGCATGTGAGAAGCACGTGCTTCTTACTTAGGTGGAACAAACTTAAAAGACTGAAATGTCCTTCTTCAAAATTAATTAAAACAGCAAAATTTTGTTAAACATAATAGCAAAAGTAACACCGGGGTGCAAAGTGTGATAAGTGTAATAGTTTAGGGTGCAAAGTGTGCATTTGGATAGTTTAGGGTGTAAAGTGTAATCTGGTACATAATTTAAGGTAGTAAAGTGTAATTTCTCCAAATTATAAAGCTCTAGGTCATGTCTTAATTTCCAAGTCTTAACATAATGCGACAATATTTCCATCGAGGAGCACTAGCAAAGGTTTACTTACTCCACCTTTGCTAATTACAAGTGAGGCTAGGGACTTAAGAGGAAGGAAATTCAATAATGTTATTAAATTAAAAAATTCTTAAGAATTTACTCTTCTTACTTGATTTGATTGAGGTTTACATCTTAAATTGAAATATATAATGTTTGTTCATTATAATGAAATTGATATTATGTTAGGACTCAATTTTTATCATTTACATTTCTTTAAAAAAAATTTAAAATTTAATCTTTATCATTTACTATGGTCACTTCTAAATAAAGTTTCCACATCTAGATCTAACCTACTTTGTTAGTATAAAAAAGACAATTTGACATTTATGAAAATTGCATTTGACTCGAACGTTACAATTACATCTAGGGCTATGTAACCCAAACCTTGGCCCAACAAGCCAACCTACCTAGAGGAATCTAAATTGAATGTCGTCCGATGTGATCATTAAGTCAGTCAATAGTGGATTTGTGCCAAGCAAACCCAATGTCTTAGGTCGAGTGACAGTTTCTCCATCTAAAGTCCAACTCAAATTAACCCATCTAAAAATGCAGCATTCTCCTCCTTCATCAAGAGTTGTTGTTCTTCGACATGTGCTATCGTTCTTCATATATCTAGCAAGTCTCCACTGGATATGGTATCTTCGTCACAAAGAGTCAATGCTACCAAGTCTAATGTGGGTTTCAACTAATTTGATTGCCAAAACTCCCAAGTCCTAAGTTGTGATGGTAGAGAAATTATTTACTTAAGCGTGACGATAGGTTGAGTAATTACAAACCTACCATGATCTATTTAATTATTTGGTTGCCCCAAAATTGACTATGACCAATTTATGGGCAAACTAATTACACCTATAAAATTTTCATCTATTTCTCTCATTTTCATTAGTTACTTTGGAACATAATAATTATTATTATTAAAAAAAAAAGTGAACCGATTTAATTTGGTCATGAGTCATGACTCATGATATACATAAACGTCCTGTCGTTTTCTTATATCTTATTAACGACCCATAGTCCAATCATTGAATATTTCCACCCACTACAATCTCCCTCCAACCTCTATGACCGTCCAACGGTCACTAATCTCTGGTACGAACAAACTACTGCACCTCCAAACCACCAAAACCACAAGCACAAGCATAACCAACCCATGGAACTTTCGACTAAGAGCACTAGCAAAGCAATGCGAATACTCCCAAGCTCTCACTCTCTACCTCCAAATGCTCCGCTCTGGCTTCTCCCCCAATGCCTTCACTTTCCCTTTCATTCTCAAGTCATGCGCCGCTCTCTCCCTTCCAATCTCCGGCTCACAGCTCCATTGCCATGTCATCAAAACTGGGTGCGACCCCGATCCCTTTGTACAAACTTCTTTGATTTCAATGTACTGTAGATGCTCTTCTATTGAATATGCACGTAAGGTGTTTGATGAAAATGGTGAATCAAGAGAGCTAACTATTTGTTACAATGCTTTGATATCTGGGTACACCTCAAATTCGAGATTTTATGATGGGGTTTTGTTGTTTCGTAAAATGAGGGAGGCGGGTGTCTTTGTTGATTCAGTTACAATGTTGGGGTTAGTACCTGTGTGTACACTTCCAGTGCATTTGAGTCTTGGGATGTGTCTCCATGGTTGTTGTGTTAAGGTTGGCTTAGACAGTAATGTGTCTGTTTCAAATTGTTTGCTTACAATGTATGTTAAGTGTGGGGCAGTTGCTTATGCACGAATGTTGTTTAATGCGATGCCTGAAAAGGGTTTGATTACTTGGAATGCAATGATTTCTGGGTATGCTCAAAACGGGCTTGCTCGTCATGTTTTGGACCTCTATCATGAGATGGAGTTGACTGGGATTCATCCGGACCCTGTGACGTTTCTCGGGGTCCTCTCATCTTGTGCCTACATTGGTGCTCATAAGGTTGGTTCTGAGATAGAAAGGCAGATACACTGTAGAGGGTTTGGTTCAAACCCATTTTTGAGTAACGCCCTGGTTAATATGTATGCTAGGTGTGGTAATTTGGGAAAGGCTCATGCTATATTTGACCACATGCCTGAGAAGAGTGTAATTTCGTGGACGGCAATCATAGGTGGTTATGGAATGCATGGACATGGAGAAATTGCAGTACAGTTCTTTGATGAAATGATTGGGACTGGAATTATACCTGATAAAGCTGTTTTTGTAAGTGTATTGTCTGCGTGTAGTCATGCAGGATTGACTGATAAAGGATTGGATTATTTTGCTGCAATGGAGAGAACATATGGGTTGCAGCCGGGTCTGGATCATTACTCTTGTATGGTGGATCTTCTAGGCCGGGCTGGACGACTCAAGGAAGCTAAGGAGCTCATTGAGTCAATGAAGTTAAAACCCGATGCCCCAATTTGGGGGGCCCTTTTGGGTGCCTGTAAAATTCATAAAAATGTTGAGCTAGCAGAGTTGGCTTTTAATCAGGTAATCGAGCTTGATCCTACGAATATCGGTTATTATGTGTTGTTGTCAAATATATATAGTGAAGCACAGAATATGGAGGGAGTATTAAAGGTTCGAGCAATGATGAGGGAGCGGAAGCTCAAAAAGGAGCCTGGGTATAGCTATGTAGAATATAAAGGGAGAGTTCACCTTTTCTTGGCCGGAGATAGAACTCATCCACAGGAAAAGGAGATATATGGAATGTTAGATGAGTTGGAAAATTTAGTGAAGGAGCTTGTTGGGTCTTATAAGAATGATCAAGAAAGAAGAAATGAAGAAATTTTAAGTGGTATGGGTGTGCACAGTGAAAAGCTGGCAATTGCATTTGGCCTCTTAAACACTAGGCCAGGGACAGAGATTGTTGTGATAAAGAACTTGAGGATCTGTGAAAATTGTCACTTGTTTATAAAGTTGGTTAGCAAGATTGTGGATCGTCAGTTTGTAATTAGAGATGCAACCCGCTTCCATCATTTCAGGAATGGGACGTGTTCTTGCAAAGATTATTGGTAAAATCTTTCAAAATCAAAAAGCCCTGGTGAAGAGTAAAATATCAAAATGTGTCAAGGTAATGACATGACTACTGTTTTAAACACCAAAAGGCAAAAGCCCTTATGATACATGGCTATGGTTCAAGCTGATTGAAGTTTTGAAATGGTTTAAATAGAAAATGAACATTGAAAAGTCTTGGGATGGCAGGGATTTGCTGAAGGCGGCTGCCAGTAATATTTTCTTAAATGTCTTGCTGACCAGCTGTGGGTTGTTAGGAACCAAGGCCACGGAGAAAGCTCTGTTGATCAGAAGATAGAGGACAAGGATCATAACCAGTCCTTGAAGAGGTTACAAGTTTCCAGCAAGTGATGACAAATATTAATCCACATCCCAATCCAGAATCTTCTATGTGACTAAGCCCTGATGGTCTATTATTAGAGCCAGTATCTTCTAGCCACTAACTGTTTTTGATTGACTAGACGACCTTGTGTCTAACCATTTTTTTGTTCAGCATGGCTGAGCTAAACATGGGGCTCGTGTTGCCATGCCGACCTAATTGGTGTAAATTTCTTCTACTTTTTGGCCTTTATATGACAACCTACTATTGGTTTTGTTGTCTTTTTTTTGGTGGAAAGAATTCCTCTCTTAATTTTCAATTCTACTTTTTTCTTTCCTTTTCAGTTTCTCTCTGCAGCTTATCTAGACTCTTATCTCCCCTCTTGAGTCTCTGCTCTCACTCCAGAAGCCTCTTTTCTCTCTCATTTGTGCTCTTACATTGCATCTCATACTTGTTGTCAACCATAATCATTGTGGTTATTGACAATGCTTATGTGTGTTTGACCTTTTGATGATGTTTTAGGGTTAAAGTAAAGACAACATAAGCAGGTGAGGGTATTAGAATTGGGTTTGGTTATTATATTTTTTATTTATAATATTTGTTAGTAATTTGATAGTGGGGGTAGGAAAATTGGAACTCTGGATGTCTCTAGTGGAAACACCAAAAGATGCCAACTTGCCAACTGATTGTAATTAATGCTTTGCTTATGGCATAAACTTCTTAATCCGTGAATCGTGTATAAAAAAACCCTAATTTCATAAATATTAAACCTTAATCTTTCAATATTTTTAAGTTTTGAAGATCACAAGCAAATTGAGCAAAAAGTTAATATGCCTAGTTGTTAGGATTTCCATCTAATTCAACATAAATTTCACATTTCAATAATGTGGAAAAAAAAAGTGCTATTCAAGATCACAAAAATTTAACCGAAATTTCAATGAAAAAAAAAAAAAATCTGTTGGTTTTTTAGATGACAATGCTTTATGGGTCTACCATTTTTCAAGACTACAAATAATTTAACAGAAAATCAGAATTTTCTTTTTTGAGAAATGAAATTCAAAGTTATATATATATAAAATTTATGCGAATGGGTCGTAATTGTGTTGTTTTGAGGTAAGGTTATTTGATTATATGAGTCAACCTTCCCCTTGTTTAATAATCTCATCAAGACCCCACAACTTTAACACAACCATTTTATTAAGAGGTTTAGAATAACACAACCCATGAAACATGCTCCGTATAAAGGGCGCGTTGGATTGACATAGACATAACCTCCTTCAACAATCTAACAAACATGTATAAGGTTAACATGAACATTTCACATTTCAATTCATTTAAAATGACCCAAAATGAAGAACTTATCAATATAATTATTAAAAAATGAATTACTTATTAAATTCGATATTTAAATTTCAAAAATTGATATTTATTTATATGAATTAGTTTTTTTAAAAGCAATAATATGGATAAAATGGTGACCCAAAATGAAGAACTTACCAATATAATTATTAAAAAATTAATTACTTATTAAATTTGATATTTAGATTTCAAAAAATGATATTTATTTTTATGAATTAGTTTTTTTAAAAGCAATTATATGAATAAAATGATCTGTCATTTTCAGGGACATCATATAATATATGTAAACTTTATACAAAGGATTCGATATCTAAATTTCAGAAAAATGATATTTATTTATATGAATTAGTTATTTTAAAAGCAATAATATGGATAAAACGGTGACCCAAAATGAAGAACTAATCAATATAATTATTAAATAATCAATTACTTATTAAATTCGATATTTAAATTTCAAAAAATGATATTTATTTTTATGAATTAGTTTTTTCATAAAAAAAAAAAAAGCAATTATATGAATAAAACGGTCTGTCGTTTTCAGGGACACATCAAAGAATATGAGTAAAATTATAAAACAAATTGTCAGAAGTGGGATTTGAACCCACGCCCTCTCTCGAAGACCAGAACTTGAGTCTGGCGCCTTAGACCACTCGGCCATCCTGACTTCTGGTTTACATTTAGGCAAATAATATACATAATCTAAATTTTAATCGGAAGCCACCACACTCACATATAAAAATAAATAAATTTTGTATTTCATCGAGTCCGCACTTCTTAAAGTTCCAAGCAAAACCAAAATTCTGCTTATTTGTTGAACAATCCATTCGTGCAGCTGGTATGTTTTTTTTTTTTTTTGTTTACAGTTCTGTCTCATATTCTCAGTCACCTTGTTTGTTTCATAGTACTGTTATCTTCTTTCGTTGTCTGATATTATATATTTTTTTCTCTGCGGCCAAACTGAGCATTAAGAGTATTGGGTTGTGTATGTGGGTTTTGATTCTTACAGTGTATAATTGCCAATGGGTTGTGTTCTTCTGACTACTTATTTGCGTTATTATTTTTTTTTTTTTTACGTTTTGCCATATTGGAAACTTGAATTGTTTGTTTTGTAGTACTGTTTTGTTCTTTCGTTTACTCAAATCTTTCTCTGCAGCCAAACTGAGTATTAAGGGTATTGGGTTGTGTATATGGGTTTTGATTCTTATAATGTATAATTACTAATGGGTTGTGTTCTTCTGCCTATTTATTTGGGTTTTTATTTATTTATAATTTTATAACTTTTTGCCATACTGGAAACTTGAATTGTTGATTGTGTAAAAAGCTGGTTTCTAAAGGGGTATAATTTGTGTTTTTGTATTTTTTTGGTTCGTTAGGTTTTCTCTTATCGGCCGTGGGTTTGAGTCTAGAAATTAGCCTGTCCAAAAAAAAAATTGAAGGTAAGACTACTTACCAATAACCTCTCCCCAAGACGCGGCAAAAGTTGGAGTTTTGTGCATTAGGTACAACCTTTTTTTTTTTTTTATATGCTTTATTTGTTTTTCGCTAATTAGCAATGTCAATCGCTATTTATAGTTGAGTTGATAGAGTTATTTATTTTACCTTAATTTCAATTTTTTTTTTAATAAGTCTTTTATATGTTTCTCTAGTTATGAATCCGGTACCATTTCAAACTGTGCCACCACAGTGGTTACCGATGTTACCACCTAACCCGCCAACGTCAAGTGCTTTTTGGGAGTCTAAGAATGTGCAGGAACGGCTAAGAGAGCTACAAGATACTCTTGATCTTGCAAAAGCAATGTATGTCCTAAATTGAATGCAAATTCTTCATTTAATTGTGAAAGTGTTAGTGTCCCATTCGTTAGCAATTTGTGTTCATTTTGTTTGTTATTATGATATCGTACATTGCACCAAACTGATACCATTTATGATGATTGAATTACTATTCTTAATAGGAAAAAAGAGCTAGAGATCTTGATGATGATTAAAGATGGTAAAGGAGGTGTTCAAGATGAGGATTCTGGAACCAATGCCATTTTTATTGATAGGTTCAAAAAAATTTTGAAAGATAAGAGGATTAGTTTGGAATCCCAAGAGTCTCTCTCAGTGGAAGCCGTGAATGCTTTGATGTCAAAATTAAGAGCTCAGCTTGAACCATTCAGGGTGATCGTGGATGAAGTGACTCCTTGGGAGGAAAAGTCTGCAGTAGTTAGATTGTCTAATAAAATACAGAAGTATAAAAGAAATAAACTTTGGAGAAAAAGAAAGAGGAAAAGAATTGCAGAAATGCTCACAAAGGTAGTTTCTTGTGCTTTGTTTTAGATGTCATTCCTGCCTATGTTGGACAAATGCATATTTTATTTGGTTCGTTTGACTTTTATGACATTTAGGAGCGTGAACAATTTGAACAAGCTGATAAAGAAGCCGATGAATGGAGGGCAAGGGAGATTGCCAAGGATATTGCAAAGCGGAAGGTACAGGAATTTTTACATGTTAGGCCACACTTTTTGAGCAGCATGTGCTTGTGTTAGTCATCCACTGGTTGCTGAGAAGTTAAAAGACTCTTTTTTGATCTTGTATGGTATGACATTAATTATTGATATAGGTTAGCAGCCAATGTAATATCTGTTTAAAGAGTCTCTAGTTCAAATATTGCATTGTTATTTTATCCTGCCAGTTCTGTAGAGTAGAAAAAAATTCATCCATTTTGATGGAAACAAATTAAGATTTTACCCCATACATGGAACCATTAAGGAGCTGATGATATGATTAAACTAAATCAAGATGATTGTTCTGAAATGTGGGCTGAGTGGCTTAAGGGACACCCATAAACCATGTTAAATGAGATTTATTTTCATGCTTTAACTAAAGACATTGTCTCTAAAATTATTAGCAAACTAGAATAGTATGGCACTTTTTATGTAGCATAATCTAAATGCTGACATTAGCCACCAGGCCCACCACAAATAATGGTTCTGTCTAGAAGAATAGCTGCACTCTTAAACTCCCTCTTTTCTAACCAAAACTCTGTACATTCTTTAATTCCTTTCAGGAGCAGATTCATTCTATTTACATTTAGAAGTTCAAACTATGCCCATTTTATAGCATGTCTAGCATTTTCAGGTACATTTAGTACTTGTATGGAAACATGTCTGTTTCCTTTTCAGTATTTTATAAATAAATGAAGGAGCAGAGAAATGGTCAAAACATTAGATTTTCAATGGTGCATATCAATAAACATAATCATCTGTATTTCTTTACATTCTGTCCTGCCTTTGTACTTACTGTATTTTCCTTTTCTTGACAGCAACATGTAAAATGTTTGCTATTCTGGAACACTGACATGATCATATGTGCATTATATCTTGGCATTTATTTATTGTGTTGATTACTAGTTGTGTTTGCAATTTGCCTTAAGTGCAGGCTTAATAATTTTTTACTCAGCAACTGAGGCATGTGGGTTTGCAGGTAGAGAAGATGAAGGAAGTTGCGAAGCTTAAAGCAAAAGAGGAGAGAAAGAAGCTAGAATCTGAGGTGATCATTGGTAGAACATGCTACATAAATATGTTCTCAATAAACGGAGACTGTTAAGATTCTTTTACTCATTCAATACTGAGTATGTCGTTTGTTTGAATTATGGTAAAAGTTCCCATATGATGTTCCTGAAATGGTTTATTTACTATAATTCTTGTCTTTCCCTTTTCTCAGTTCAAGAAAACCTCATCCTACTACTTTGAATTGGCTCGTGCGAATCCTTTTTCCACATTCTGTCTTTTCTGGGTCCAAGCCTGTGAACATTTGCTTGTCGTGACTGGCATTGTCATCGACTTTCCTCTTACAGCTTTCTTACATATTCATGCAGGGATTAGTCTTTCCTGCAAATAAATGTACCCTTTCTTATTCAGTGTTCAGATACTTTATTTTTTTGGCCATTCTTGCTTTTCTTTTTATCTGGGATCTGATTTACTAATACCAAGTTTACATTAATTTTGATAGTTGGTCTCTTGCGTTGCCTGCTTAATTTGCTGTATATGATTTATATTAACGTAGTGCTGCTTGTGGTGTAAAATAACACTTACCATCAACAACAAATCTACTAAAATTTTGATGAGGGTCCTTGGATCAAGTAATAGATTCATTTATCTGAATTGCTTCAACATCTTGCACTCAATCTGTCTTTTCACATTCCTCTCCAACTGGTTCAATCTACCTTTTTCCCCTAACATATACTGATATGAGTTCATTCGATAATGAGATGCTGTTTATGTGTTTTCCACTAATGCCACTATAGAATCTCTAAAGAAAGAAAGAAAATACAAATTATATAAAACACATTTTTATGTGAAATACCTTGCTTGGATAGCAATGATCTGATGTACCTCAAAGGGGACTACGATTTATGGACTGTTAGAGGGCTTCCACCCTTGCCGTCATCCAGACTGAGTCAGGGAACATGCTAAAATTTCCGTTCTGTAATGTTGTTGATCATTTGTGCTGATCTCTCTCTGACACTAGGTTCATATTTCAGCTTGAGCAGGTATTGATTGTGGAGAAGTTGCAAGAGTTACGTTCCATCAGGATCCAAAAATTGAAGAAACAAGGTTTGCTCTTTTATGGTTCTTATTCACCTTTGTACTTGTCTCTGTTGTGGCAACTGTTCTATTGCTTAAAATGTAAATCTTGTTAGTAGGTAATCAGGTTACCTGAACTGCAAAGGAATTGATTTTACATAATAAAAAATAGAATGTGAATAATAATTTATCATTACAAATCATGCCATGATAATTTGCTCAACATCAAAGTTAAATTTCATTGCAATTTTAAGTTGTTATTCTTCAACATCTATATTTGCAAATCTTACATTTTTTTGGGTGTTCCTATATATACTGCTCATGTACATGGAAGCATAAGATTTTTTAATGAATAGATTTTATTTGTTACGAAAAGAAACAAATATATACTATCCTATATTGTACACAAACTTATTGTTGATTGCATATATATGCAGGTCATTTTCTCCCTGAAGAGGATGACAAGTTTATGGACAAAGTTCGGGCTGCCGTTGAAGAAGAAGAGCGCCAAGCAATTGCTGCAGCTGACACAGATGCTGCTAAGGATGCCATTGCAAGTGCGGAGGAGTCAAGGAAAACCCTCCTGAGTCATGGACTTGACTCAAGAGATCTAAGCAGCGATAAAGACAGTAATATGGAAAGTGAAGACCAAATAATTGAGACTGAAAATAATAAAGGCTCTACTTCTGTCACTATGAAGGAATCTGAACCACAAGCATTAGAGGGACAAGGAATCAGTGGAGCTTATGACTCTGTGGCAAATCTACCGTTAGAGTTCTATCATTATTATCATGGCAGTAACACTGATATGGGCACACTTATTGAGGTGATTTTCTACATAATACAATGTAATTGATGGCCTGATATTTCACGAAGCATTTTTGTTCATTTTATGTGCACAAGGGTGCTAGTTTAATTAATTGCTTCCCAGATGGCCTGTAATATTTAGCCCCATGCTGCCATGTACAAACTAGCATCCCTTCTTTTTCTTGGGTGGTGCTGGAACTGTTTTGTTCAGATTTGAATCATAACAAGGACCATTTCATGCAGGTGAGAAGAACATGGGATGCATATATCAGACCAGGAGGAAGGTAAGGATACTGCCACTCCTCTTTGCTACATGCAGCTTGCTTGATATAATTATGATTATATTTTCCTTAAAAGGCACCAGTGTATGCATTTGAACTATTTCTTTTGCGTTTAGTAGTAACAAGGGAGAGAGAGAGATGCCAGGTGAGGGGACTAGTTTGGTAATACATTTGGAATTTGAAAATTTGCTTATTAGTGGAAGCCAAACATTTTCTTTATTTTGTTATAAAACTTGTGACTGTTGCACCAATGCCAGTTCTGCCAACTGCCATCTCTACCGCCATTGACACCACAAACTCCAGCATCACCACACGTGACCACCATAACTCCACTGGTTTTGCTACTGCTTCAAATTTCAATCAACATTAGTGCCTCTCCCATTCATTCCACATTATGATTTTACTGCCAGCATCACCATTCCTAAATGCTGTCAAATTTGGTGCAGCTGCATACCAGGGCATTGGGTTCAACCACCACCTCCAGCAGATGAGACATGGGCATCCTACCTGGTGAGGTCTAAATGACAACTTGACAGCAGATTATGTGGCAGATTTTGCTGAAAAGAGGTGGTATGCTGCCAGTTGTAATAACACTAGTCGTAAATCCACTGCGTGGGAAAATGTAATATAATTATTTTATAAGAATATAAAGTAAAATTTGTAGGTTTAATGATGCATGTGTTATTTAAATGTATTTTCTATTTTTATAAGAAGTAATCTACAAAAAGAATCAATTTAAATTAGTCCAAAATGGATAGAATTAGACTGAGTGGATCAAGTTGGACCGAAGTAGACCAAAATTCTACTAACTACATTATCACTAAAAAAGAATTAGGAATTTGTACATTATATTGTTGATATGAAGCTAACCAATCATGTCACTTTGTAAATTTTTTAGTTAGTAAATGATATTGTTTAAATGTTCTTTTTACTGTTAAGAATTTAAATGAAAACATTCATAAAATGCATTATTTAAAAGATTTTGTTTTTTGGTTAATATTAATTTTTAAAAAAAAGCTTATATGACTTTAGCGGGCTGCTGGCTTCTAAACTGCAATAGATTTTGACAAAATAATTAATTTAACTCATTTAACTGTTTTCTTCTAAAAAAAAAGAACTTATTTAATTATTTTCTAATAGATTGTACAATTAAAATAGATCGAAGTGGACTGAAATACTACGTTAATGTGGCTCAACAAGAGCATAGTAATAATAAATGCTACACTTAGCCTTTAGATATTATATAGATTTGTAAACTTGTTTCTTAGTCTAGTAGTCACTTTGTATATATTAGATGTCTGTATCAACATGCTTCTCACTTGAGTTTGTTCAACCCATTTAAAATCTTTGGTTTCTTTTATATGCCGACTACTAAGCATACTGTCATGTACATTGTTCATAAAAAGCAGAAGTAGGAGTTTAAAGTCACCTAGGAGTGTACATGTAGTTTACTGTTTACTCTTTTGACAGCTTTGGCACAATGAGAAAAACTGGGGTAGTATGCCTGAGCATGTTAGAGAGCTGGACCGGACCTAAGTCTGAAGCTATCAATTCAGAAACAGGAAGGTTACATATGGGTTCAAAAATCCATTTGCAGGAAGGCTTATATATGGTTTCTGCTTGTCACAGCAAGTTCTTGTTGGAAGTTGCGGCCAATCATCCTAGATTTGAGACTCTGGAAACTTAATATTTTTATTTTTGCCTATTAAAGCCATTATTTATCTTAGAAATAACTTTTTTTTTTTTTTTTTTTATATAAAATTTTTCTGTAAGAAAAATTTCTCCTGTATAAATAAAGCTCATCTTGATGTTTCTTAATCTCATTCGCACACATGTAATATATGTGCGTATGTATTTGAATGCCCTTTTACCCAAATAAATAAACAGGATATCAAGCACGCCATACGTGCGATTCTTGTTGATTTTGCCAATTCATGTTAAGAGAAATGGTTTCCATGTGACTTTCTCACATTCAATGATTTCATAGGCAAATGCCTACAGTAGGAGCTGTGTCTCCTCTATTCTATTTGAAACCATTGGGGTAAGGTTCATGATCCAAAATCATTTCCTTAATATATATAGAGTCCAATTGAGGTAAGCTTTTTATCTAGATCTTTAATTTCTGAGGGTTCCAGATGCTCCAAAACTAAGCTTCTGGACATTCTATGATCAGGCATGTAACTCTGCAAAGGTACTTCAGTACAAATTTCAAAGGTAAACTTGGATAAGAGAGCACCTATATCTATAGTGCTTCTCCATAGGCCCATTGGGTTATAAAAACTTTATAAGAAAAATGAAAGGATTGGTGATCAAAAGAATGTGAAGATGCTCACTGAATATGAATCTGATTGGATATCCATCTTGCTTGATGATTAGAAATATCAACCAACAATCAATTTATATTATTCTTCATCATTGCATTATTTTTCTAAAAATTTAAATAGTTAATACGAAAGTAACAACTTCAACAATATAATTACATAGTATTCTGAAGGTCCAAGTAAAAACCGGGACCAACATTTATTTTTTCTGCATAGATGAAAATTCAAGATTGAAAGGGTTGAGTTTCAACTTGAAGGATGCAAGGAATTGATCTTTAAGATTGACGGAAATTTGTACATTTCTCTTACAACATCTGGTATACATTCTACAGGCAATTTAAAGATGCATTGCTTTCTGCCTTCCAGTTGCTCTAATATCATAAAATTTGGAAATCCAAGATCAGGGGGTTGAGTTCACCACAAAAACCGTAAATTATTTACAATTGTTAAGTCAAGCAACTGACAGCATCAGTTCTAGAAACACATTCATCTTCAACAAATGGAATGGTTCTCCACACTGTCAATTTCATTGGGAGAATCCCTTTTACTGCAAATAACAAGATATAATAAAAAATGTAGTCATTTTCACATTACTCTATTTTAGTCAGAAAATACTCAAATTATCACCTCCAGTTGTTCTATCCCCTTCAATGCAAATGGCAGCATAATGAGAACCAGCCAATTCCAGGAGTGCAAATTGCCAATTACTTGTCAGGTTTTTGGGATCATCAAAAGAATCAACGACTATATCAAACGCCTGACAGCATAATAAAAAAACTAAGGAGATTTCATACAACTTTTTAAGGAAAAATTTCCTGTGCTATTCTTTTTTTTTTTTTTTTTATGGGGAAGGGGGGGGGGGGGGGTGAGAAATATTATAATAGCATGAAGGACTCAATTCACTAGGATGAGAGGGAATGGCATATCAATAATATCCCAGCATCCACCTAAACAATCTTATAGCCAGCTAAGCAGACTACTACATGTCTATGCAACAAAAGTTGACTTTACTCTGAGTAGAATACTATCTTGAAAGATTGTAATTTTACAATTAACTTTGTCTAATTTTTAATTTTACAATTAGAATACTATCCCAGCACAATGCTTGTATTACTCTCCCACAACCTCATTTTCATGGTTTAGGCTGCTCCCAATTTTCTCACAAAATTTCCAGAAGGAATTGTCCATGCACATATTTATGAAATCCAAAGAAATTTGAAACATCTATTTTTCCAGTGCATCATGCATTCAAAGAGTGTTTTTTCAATTTTTGCTTTTATAAACAATATGGGTAGTCCATTCTAGTTTCTTTAAAGTAGAAACTTCTTCTGTGTCCAACATTGAACTGTCTATGGTAAAACTTTCTAACAAGTTAAGAATTCTCTACTAGAATTACTGCTTGAAGATGGAATAAGTATATTGTCTTTTAGCAATGTAGACAAAATTGTATGCTACCAAACTTTACAACATCCCATGCATTTGCAGCAGAACTTATCAAGAAACTCTTTATCAGGATTTACCAGATTTTCATCCAACTATAACAATGAACTGAAAGTTCTTGATGTAAATTAATATTCACACAACCTAGCTCACCTTGAGAGTCCATAATTTTACAAACTCCTGACGCTGAAATTCAGGGTCTGAAATAGCAGCTAAAAGTTCCACTTCATAAGGAGTAAAGTACCTTTGAGCAAATGCTAAGATGTTATTCTTTTAACTTCCGTTGCTTCTCTTCCACATCAATACCAATCTACAATTAGAAAAGTGAATCATATTAGCCTAACGTCAATGTTTCTTCAATGCAACAGACAGATCAATAAATAGATAAAACAAAATCAAAAGAGAACATAATGATCACACATGCAGAAGGTACATGTGGCCCATGAATATACAGAATACTTACTGGTGAATTCATAGTCACTCCACAGGCTATTAAAGAAGAGTTATGTGATATGTTGAAATGCAATGGTGCTAGGTGTGAGTCATCAACCTCATGCCACTCTACCTATTCACATATGCTATCGAAAATATTACACAAATTTGAAAAAGAAAATGAACTTAATGAGATACGATGACAAGGAACAGCAAACAAGGTCCATGAAAAAGAAGGAAACAAGTTTTATTACACATCAACGGCCAGAAAACAAACTCACCTCAGGTCTACCATAGATATTCTTCTTAAACTTCAAGGATCTTGGATTGACTTGAAAATTTGTCTGATCTAGTAATAAACAAAATTGTTTAGATACACCAACCTCTCTGTACAACATTTCTAAAAATTGGAAATCAAAACACTTCCTATGTCAAAAATAAATATTCAAGTATTCAAATAAAAGGATGTTGATAGCATTTAATAACCAAAAATACTTTCGACATACATGTATACATACCTTAATACAGCAACTTGACAATTAATTTTTTTTTTTTTTGATAAGTAACGTAAATATATTATTATTAATAAAAAATGTACCAAACTGAGTACATTGGAGATGTGCTATAGGGGCACAAATTAGGAACCTAAAGTACAACACTTAAATTTTTTATAAAACAAAACCTTTGTTACTATCCACATTGTACTTCATTAGACTAACAAAAAATGCCCCTCAATACAATTAATCTACACCATGAATGAAATAAACAAAATTTAGATTGCCACAACAAAAATACATCAAAACCAGACTACACAATCTACATATAACTAAGAAGAACCACTTCACTGTGTCATTTTTAACTCCCAAAAAGAAGAAGAAGAAGAAGAACCTCTTCGCTAATTCGCCATATTTCACCTCAATAGTGCAACCTAAAAGAAAGAATTTGTAGGTCCATGCCCATTAATATTATTGGTACAGCACTCTTGTTGTACTGCACGCATAGAGAGCCTATAAATAAGCCTACCTTGTAAAGTTTTATGTACAGTTGAATAATAAACAATTATTCTAACAAAGCAAGTGAAAAATAATAACAAGAATGAATGAGAGAAAGCATTAAGCTAAAAAAGGGACCTACATCTTGCAATGGTAGTCCGAACCAATGCACGGGCTAGCAGGGCTCTTTTCTGGGGCTGATTACCACACATGCGAAACACATTTCTTTCTCACATGGTGACAGAAGTTCCAAATATTGATTAAGAAGGCTTGTAATCTTCACCTCAGTAGGTAATATATACCATAAATGGGTTTCACTACAAACCCAAAATTGAAAAACTCTTTTCATTATTAATGTAGATAATAAAGTTTAGAAAAATAAAAACTAAACAATAAAACATTAATATATGCATAAATAATCAATCAAGCTCCTAATACACTTCTAAAAAAAAAAAAACAAAAAACAAAGCAAAACAAAACAAGGTTCCATTGTATCTCCTAAAATATAAGGAAAATGCTGTCTTGCACAAGGGTGGTTTCAGTACTGAAGATCAGATAATTGCAACCATTAGGAAGCAAGTGAAAGTTAGAGCTGATTTTCAAAAATCGTTTCCCTACTCTATGAGCATATATAGATAGGGTTTATTTGTAAATGTGCTTAAACCATGTAGTTCTGTTGTTTAGCTTGTAGATGTGGTTTCTGTTGGTTGTTTCCTGTTTCAGGTTATGGTGCAAGCGTTGCTTGCTTTCTAGCTTGTTTGTACTATATTGATGGTTTTCCCAGCTGGGTTTTCAATAAAATTCTCTTGTTTCTCAATATTTTTTGAAAACATAGGAATTCTTTCTAAAAAAAGAACCATCTGGACTCGCATCTAACCATTAAAACCTACGAGCAACTAATCCCACCTACTAGAACCAATTGTCGGGTAATCCTAGGGCATTCACCCTTGATAGGCTAAGCAGTTCATGCTTATGTCTAGTAGCATTTTTTTTTTATCAATATATATAAGGAAAATGCTAAATGTACTAACAATTTTACAACTAAAAACTTACAAAATTTGTAAGTATTTGTAAAGTAGAACATTCACATCAGTCCGTGCAAAAATTCATGTTTATTTTAGTATAATAACATACTTTTTCTATATTACATACGTTTCAAAACACCCCATATCGGATTATCTATTTTACATTACATTTTATTAAAATATCAAATTTTCTTGATTTTTTTTAATTATTTTATTTTTTTTTCCACACATAACAACCACCATTCACTTTCTTTCTTTATGCTCAAGATACATAAAGAAATAACAAATAACTAAATTTTAAATTAATATTTTCAATGTAAATTTACACAGATACTATAATAAACTTGTAAATTTACACAATTATACACATTGATGTGGGTCATTTTTAGGCAAAATTGGAGAAATTCTGCATCTATCTTTTTCTATTATACAAAGATGTGAATGCTGTACATGTGATAAAAATTGTATATAAAAAGTAGTGTCATACACTGGAGATGGAAGTTGTAGTGGGAACAGAGAGGAAGCAGAGAAGTTCCTTTGAAAGAAACAGCAACGTATATTCATCATCAAATACAACCTACGTTTCAACAACAACGTGAAGAAACATGCATTACATAAACTAAAGCAAGCAACCTATGAAATATAATTGTAAATCAAGAACGTTCCCAATAAACGACATCGAGAAATATATGTCAACTTCTATATCAATTTGGCTTTGTTAACTTGCCTGCGGATAGTCTTTTATAGTCGTGAGGAATACGCAAATAGTTTCTCTGGGAGTACAAAAAAGTAGCCCACAGAAACAAAGCAAGACAAAAACATTTATTGAATCAATGAAAATAAATACATTGTTAGTATTATTATTTTCAAAATTTTAAATTTATGTTGAATTCAATAATAAATCAAACAATTACTCAATTTCTCATTATGTTTTAGGAACCGCTAGACCAAAACTTAGGATTCCTTTTGATTCTACTCAATGTCAATTTTTTTTTAAACTTCTCGCTTAATAATGAATGAAAGGGATTGCATTATTATTTATGTAGTCCCACATAAGACACAGCCTTAATCCCAAAAACGAGGTTGATCATGAATTCTCAACATGTTGATTAGGGTCAAAAGAAGCGTCCCAACTTGTTTACGTATACAATCTATTCATGAAAAGTGACTAAATTTTACTTTAGCTATCAACCTATTACAATATGTGAACAAAATAAATGACGATTTGATTATCCTCTTCATAAGAAAATTTCATTATATGTCAACTTCTATATCAATTTGGCTTTGTTAACTTGCCTGCGGATAGCCTTTTATAGTCGTGAGGAGTTGATTCTAATCAAATACCATGTACAAACTCTTGACAACTAGATAGGCTTTAAACCATAGAGAAGAGAAGAGAATAGGAGAATTTCAAGAGGTCAGTGGTGTCTACATTAGTGGAGTAAGGAACTTCAAATTGATTAAAGGCTGCACTACGAAATTACAGAGAAGTGTTAGAACTGGTTAAGGACAAGTTAAACTCGAAGCAAGAAAACTTCCAAGAAACCCACTCGAAATAACATTGTAAAAGCGCACACATGAAATCATACACAAATATTTCCAGAGATGAAAACACAACATGCCAACAGGTTTCACCAGCTGGCTGATCCCCCCCAATACTACTAGAAACAGCTTCTGAACATCCTTCACCGCCAAGCTTCAACCAGCTCGGTCCTTGAGTTTATACGCCCAACAATCCCAGGTCCCTTGATTTTCTCTGCAGGTCCTGCTGCCCGAGAGATCAGGCCTTCACTGATGTTTTTCGATCCCTTCTTGAAATTAGAAACACTTGATTGACCTGTTCTCTTGGAAAGACAAGTTCTCCTCTTGGAAATATTTGTTTGAACCACTCCACTTGCACCTGTTAGAGCATCAACACCCTCTTGGACTCTAGTTGCCAAGGAATTAACTTGCGATACAACCTCACAAGGACAATTATCAACCAGAGACTGATTACCCCCAGGAGTGACATTTTCAATTGAAGCTAAGAAGTTTTGTGTTGTGCACTCAGTTTTAGAGTCATCTCGAATCAGATGGCTAGGACTCTCTAAATCAGGTTCTCCAGCAATAAAGACTTTCTCTTCGTAACTCTTGTCCTCCTCTTTGACCTCCTCAAGAATTGGCTGTGAAGAGCTTTGATGACCATCCTCATCAGAAGGCTCTGGGCGAGAAACAGGACCTGACTCTACCATAGACTCTTCTCTCTCTTTTAATGTCTTGACAATAAGAGTTTTGAGAAAATTCATGACTTGGACTGCATACATCAATGCAGTCAAAGGATCTGCCATCTGCATCACATGGAAATTAAACAGAATGTTATTGCACATTAATTTAACCAGCTTGAAACCACATTTTATTGAATATCCCAATTACTAGATTCAATGAACCTTAGTAAAGACAAATGGCAGAAGAAAAATATTACACTAAACCTGAATGGTAACTAAATCTGAAAAATGGTTACTGAAGAAAGTAAATATAAATAAGTTTCTATACAATTAATTGATTTTAGGAAGATTTTGACACGCTTCAAGTCAATTCTCAAACAATGTTAATGCCAATATTAGAACATGGATTAGAATACTTAACAGGTCCGTTAAAATTTCCATAGTATTCACTTATCCCTTCCTAACAAATTCCATATTTTTTAATCATAAATCTATCGGGCAGAACCATGACCACTGCTGAGGAAGATGCGGGCATAACCACAATCAAATCTCAGATCCATTCAACTCAGATATAGAGTTGGCTCAAATATTTGTATTAGAAATTTTATGAAAAGCAAATTATTTTCACTCACCTGAGTCATGTTAGGGGCAAATACCATAGCTACATTGCGTGCATTCATCTTGTTCAAGTGTTCCATTTGTGCAACATCTGCCATTAGGTTTATAGCCCAATCCAGCAGAGCAGCCTCTGTTGGGGGAAGGAACCGCACAAGCTGAGCACACTCCTCTTCTGACTGGGATTGCATCACTTGCTCTGGAGAGAGGGAGTCCAAAACACCAGATGGAAGCTCCCTAAACCAAGCCTATTGAAGTACCACAGCATCAGATTAATTTAAAAGGTACAAGTTGACAACAGGAAGTGCTCAACATTGAATCCACCAGCATTAGTTCATTTTAGTTTATATATACTCATATGGGATATGGGTGTGTTTCACAGCCCAGCAACCAGCACCTTTGATAAACAGTACCACACCAAAAAAACAAGTGAAGCACTTCTTAATTCCAAAATAAGTCATTTGGTGAAGTAATGGATAATGCTGATCATGAACAGACTAGGAGAATATCACTCAGCAAAACCATACCTTTATAAGGCCAGCCAAGCAGTGCACATCAACACCATCCGGTAGTATACCCCTATTTAATTGGTCCCGAACATGCTCCTCTTGACTGTTCTCAGCATTAATTCTGAATATTCCTTCTGCCTGCATTGAATTCAAAATTATTTGATGTTTGTTAAAGTTGAACATTTTGAAGAATTCTAAAAGGTCTACTGCTACATTATTAAAATCACATTCAAAAAGCAATCATGGTAGAGGCAAGCTCAAATGGACACTGTGTGATTTTAAACACAGGAACTCTAATGTGATAAACTTTATCACTTCAATTTTACATTCAAGAACAAAATGGAATAATAATCAGGTACCTGCAACCCCCCTTGTGCATACAAGTGTCTTTGCATCATCAGCAGTATTGTTGGCACACTATTTCCTCTGGCATCAAAAGAAAGCTGCATAGATTCCGTTGAAACTCCAAAAACATGGGCACTACACATAAAATTTATATATGTCAATAGTGAACCTTGAGCTTAAACACTAATGACATTAGACAGGACTGACAAGTCTGAAACATAGTACAGATAAAATTTATCTATGTCAATAGTGTAACATACACTTGGGACACTGTGATCATGACATTAGAGGACTGACAAGTCCGAAACATATTACAGATGTATACCAGGAATGAACACGGGGTATTAAGTGATAGTGAGTTTGTTCTTATCTAGTTGGCACAACATGCTATTCAAGATGCCCTGTAAGCAAGCGCAGAAAAAGTCAAATGAACTAGGAAGAAGCACAGATCATTTTGAATGACCATAAACAGGTATACTAACATCAAAGGTAGCGACTAGATAGACAGGTTTTAATTTTGTTGCACACATTACATATTTAAAGTTATCATTTTTTATATGTCTGATCTCAGTTGCACCAAAAGGCCAAGTCAATGAAGATGACAACCCTAAAAAATTCCTCTATATAGTTATAGATATAGATATATATATATATATATATATATATATATATATATATATTTATATAAAATAAAAAATAAAAGAAAGAGATTCTACACATTAATTGACCTGTATATCTATCTAGAATGAGAATTTAAGGAAAGGTACTGATGTGGATTAATGGTGATATCAAAGAAAACTCTTGTATATGTGCTGAATCCTCTTCCCCTATCCAGATAGAGCCCTAATAGGCCGCCATTCAATCAAGCTTCAAAAAGGCGAAAAGTGGGGAAAGAGGAATAAACTAAGAAAGAACACTTAAGTATCACAATCAAAGATGATATAGTCAGGTAAAAATATGACTATTTCGCCTCATGTAGAACCACATAATTTCCTTCTTTAATAGAACCGTCAAAATATAGATCAAACAGCAGAAATTAGAGTGGTTAACCTGCACTTTGGATCACTGAGAACACCAGCAATATATTCCCTAAAGGCCACTATTGGTTGCTTGAAAATGCTACCCTTCAAAAGTACATCACATTCAAAAAAGCATAGCATGGAAATGGACACAAAACAAGAATAAAAAGTGCTAATTACAGATCAAAGATTATAAGAATCCAAGGCAAAATGCTGAATGGATTTAAACTGGAGAAAATATTTCAACACGTTACAGTATTAAACCTAAAAAGCCAATCAAAGCAGCTTCTTTTTTTTAGCAGCTTTGAAGTACTTCCCTGATTCTAGTGATAAAGTGAACAAATTTTTGCATGAAAACAGCAAGACAGGCATCTACAAGACCCTACCAAAAAAGTACACCAAAAACATTGTACTGTGAAAATTATTAAGGAAGGCTCCTTAAAGCACGCATATTATAACTTATAAGGTAAGCAGAAAATGACATCCAGTTCATTCATTTTTGAAAAAAAGAAAAAATAAACATAAATTTCTAACATATTTGCATAGCAAGAATATTGGTGGAACTGAATCCAATATCTAGTAGACTTCTTATGAAGGTGAATCAGTTTCCAAGCCCAAAATGGGGTACACCAGAAGGTCTAATACCAAACCAAAGCAAAGGACATTGCCATATATGAATATCGACACGAAATTAAAGCAGAAAAAGAGACGAAACTCCAATTCATGAATACAAGAAAAAATGTCTTAAGATCATGAACAATATCAGTAATTGAAACCTTAGAGGATGGCATCAGCCCATATAGTCCAATACCAAAAAATACCCAACACAAATCCAAACCAATCCATTTGTATGAAGCAAAAAACACAACTTTCCACCCAGAAAAAAAAAATAATAACAGAAAAACAGAAACTTTTCTAGAAAAAAAAAATAAATAAAAATACTTACTAACAAATCTGAAACCTAGGAAAGAACTTCAAGATTATATAAACTAAAAATCCAAAAATTATGAGCAACCCAGATTACAATTTCTCAAAACAAACAAAAACACAGTGACCCATTAACCTGAAAAAAATTTTAAAGTGAAGAAACACAAAAAGAAAAGCAAGAAAAGAAAATTAAGCAACCAACCTGGCACTAGGAGCTCTTCTGGGAACTTCAGGTTCAAACTCAACAGGCAAGCCAAGAAAGCCATGAAACCTATCAAAGGTGACATGGGCAACATGTCTAACATTAGAAGGCCAGCCAATCTCCATGGAAGAAAGCTTTGCTGAAGCAGCCGCAGTTGCAGTACTAGTACTACACCCAATTAAAGATTTTCTAAAAGCAGCCACTAAAAGTGTCAAAAGAGACAGCTGGTCACCTTCTCTGTCTCTTTCTTTCCTTTTCCTATCACCAACTCCAACTCCAACTCCAACTCCAACTTCAACTTCAACTTCTTCCTCTTCCAGATGGTCTTCTATAAGGGCATGTGGGTGTGAGCTATCATTAGGTGTGGAAGAGCTTGAAGGTGAAGGTTGGAAGTGAGATGGGGATTGGAGTACCTCAGTCATGTTTTGTTAACCAAGAAAGAGTCTTTTTCACTTTTTTTTAGCTAAATATGATAATGGGACTTTTCTTTTTTATTAGATCTTTATGTGGGGGTGTGTGTGTGTGTAGACTAATAGACTATTGATTGGAAGACCAAGATATGGGAAATGAATGTGGAGTAGAGTTGGATTCAAGGAAGGTTTTTGGAAGGTAAGACGTGACTGTCATCACTGTATTTTTTTCACACCCTATATATTTTTCTCTTGCTTTAGCTTCCTGTATCCTTGCTGGCTTTTCATGTATTGAGGCTTGAAGAAGCAAAGAGAAAGAGAAAGAGAGAGAGAGAGAGAAGAGTACAGATTTTGTGTATAGGGAGAGAGAGTAGGGTAGCCGGTAGGGATGGAGATGGAGACGGAAATGGAAGGGATATGAGTAGAGAGAGGGAGAGAGAGAGAGAGAGAGATTGGTTTTTTTTGTATTGTTGTTGTTTTATGAGAGAAGAAAAGGGAAAGAGAAGGAGGTGGCCAGGTGGGGGTGGGTAGTGTCTCCGCTTCAGAGCCAAGCTTCCATCTTTTCTTTCTAAAATTTCTTATCACCTTTCATTCTATTCAAGTGTAGGACCCTTTGGCTTTTCCCACTTTTTTTTATTTATCCCAACACTATTGTTCAATTATCTCAATAGTATTTTCCTTTTAAAAAACCCTTAAATAGTAAAATTTTTTATCACCCAAAAAAATAATTATCAGATCCTATCCAATCTATATGAAAATGAAACCTATAAATCTATAACTTTTTTTTTTCAGAAATCTATTAATGTATATATATAACTTATTAATATATTGGTACGATGATAAGAACAACCATAAGTCTAGAGGATATAAGTTTTTTTTTTTTTTTCTCGGTAAACCATGCGATAACATTAAACTAAGAATTCACAAGTCTATTACAATGCATATTAGCTTTATCCAAAGCTAACAAAATCTCCACCACATGCGGTGGGTTACAAAATACAACAAAATGAGATAAGGTTTGCACTCTTAGCTTAGCCAATGCATCCACACATTGATTGGCTTCACGATAGGAATGAATCAAGCATTTAGTTGAGATTTCCTTCAAGAGGTTTCTACAATCAGTTAAGAGTGGTTCCATCACAAAATTTTCAGACTCATTATTCATAAGTATTACAACACTCAAAGCATCAAGCTCGATGATTAAATTAGTCAATTCCAACTCCCTAGCTAGGATTAACCCATCCCTTAGAGCTCATAGCTCAGCTATGATACTATTGGTGTGCCCGAGCCCTCTAGCATAGCCTTTCACTCATCCTCCATTATGATCTCGAATTAAGCCCCTCCCCCCCCCCCCCACCTGCCTTTCTTGGATTCTTCAAAGCGAAACCATCAGAGTTAAGCTTCATCTAGCCCCTCAGTGGTTTCTCTCACCAAGGGGTTGGATTGGCTAACAAGTACCACTTGATCCAAAGGTCATTGGCTAAGTTATCCCAATAATTAAAGAGTAATATTAGAATCAACTTCATAGTAACCAAAAAGTCTTTTAACTTAGTAGCATGACCATGTCTTATTTACAAGGAAAACAATGATTCAAATCTCTTTTCCCACATGTGTAAAAAAAATTTTAAAAAAAAAGTTTTATTGAGAGTAATATTACTTTCAATGGGTCCATCACATTCACTATTTTTATCATGCACAAACTACAATGAATCATACTAATAATTGTGATTTAAATTTAAAACATGTTGTGTCCACATTCCACAAACTAATTGAATAGTTAATCCTAAGATTGATCTATGAGGTTACATAGAGGAATTAGTTAAATACTTTAAACCCTAAACACTGACCACAAAAAAAAAAAAAAAAAAAAAAAAAAAAAAAAAAAAAAAAAAAAAAACCAATGGTAGTAACAGAAAAAGGTCAATAATTGATGCTGTGAGTCTGTAACACTCACTGAGGTTTTACCATTTTTATAATGAAAGTGACTCAAACTATCTATTATACAATATTCATGTATATATTTTATTTGATACAGTAAAATTCATACATGATTTTTTTTTCTTTTTTCTTTTTTGCAGTAACAGAAAAAGGTCAATAATTGATGCTATGAGTTTGTAACACTTATTTTTATAATGAAAGTAATTCAAACCATCTATTATACCATGTTCATGTATACATTTTATTTTATAAAACTCGACATGATTTTTTGTGCATTATTAGAAATAAAAATCAAGTACATAGGTCATACAATTATGGTATTCTTGATTTTTCAACATCAAACACAAATACATAATTTTCTAAAGATTCTTTTAACAAAATATTTGCATGAGCAACATTACTCGTCTAACATATATTGCTAATCATTTTTGCCTTATCATTGATTTTCTTTTTTTTCTTTTTTTTTTGCAAAAAGATTGTAGACTTCATTTATTCGGAATCATGCTGTGAAATAAGAAAGAGAAAAGAGAGATATTTTATACGTTTTAAGATAACTTTGAAGATAAGTTTTAAAATCAGTTCATTTATTTATTTTAAAATGAGTGAATTAAATCTTATCTCGTTATCTATATTTAAATAAATGCAAATTATAATCATTTTGGTATCAATTTAAATTATCAAAAATGTAACTAAATCCAATGCACCCAATTCATATGGATGATTAAGATTTAAAAAAAAATCTTGAAGCTATTGTTAAAACTTAAAACTTTAAAACTTCCCACTCTCATGAAAAAAAAAATCAAAATCATAAGGAAATTAATTGATTTATTCAAAACCTATTTTTCCCTAAATAAATTATAAATGTAACAAGTTTTATGAAGTTATGAAAACCATCAGGTACTATGATTGGATTTTTTTTTTTTTTTTTTTTTGGTGTGTGTGTGTATATTTTTGGTGCGATATGATGGGAAGAATTTTATCCACTGGCTGCATTTCGTAGGAAGTATTTATTAACTCTACGATTCAAAGACTTTGAGTTTTCTATACCCATCTGTCCCTGACAGATAAGAGACCAAATAGTTATAGAAGACCAAATGCAATTCAAAGACTTTATGTTTTTAAGAAGGCCAGCTAGACCATTAATTAAGATCCTTATTGAGAATGGTAATGATTCTCAATGAATACTCTTAGGTATTGATTAATAATTCATTTAAAGAAAGTTTTTATAAAAAAAAAATGTAATTAATATTTTGACTGTTTTTTTTTATTTTTCATAAAAATAGTGTTAAAATTTTTTAAAATAAATTGTTAGCTAATATTCTAAAAGTTAGGGGTGGCAAAATTTGACACGACCCGCGAACCCGACACGACACGACACGAAATTAGCAGGTTATGGGTTGAGGCTTAACGGGTTCGTGTCATATTCGAGTTGACACGACTAACCCGTTTAATAAATGGGTTGGGTTAGGGTTGAACACATAGAACCTGTTTGACCCGTCTGACCCGTTTAATTAAATGATATTTTACCAATATACCCTTCAAACTCTAGGTATATAAACTTATTAGTTGTTGTGATTTATTTTCTTTGACATATTGTAATTGATTATTTGTGATATTGGGATATGCTTTAACTTTGAATGATTATTTGTGATGCAGTTACTCGTTAGTTCTGAATTTTATATTAAAAATATTTATTTGTTTGTTTTTTCATTAATTTTTATTTTTCATTTTGATAAAATCTGATAAACAGGTCGACACGATTGACCCGTTTAATAAATGGGTCGTGTTAGGGTTGAGAAATCTTGACCCGTTTAATAAACAGGTCGGGTTAGTGTTGACCTATGTAGTCGAATACTCATGACTTGACACGACACGAACCCGACACGCGAACACGAATTGCCACCCTTACTAAAAGTACTAGTTACCATGACGCTTGTATAAAATAAAATAGTGATGGGGGAGTTAATGCCATCTAGTCCTAGGCATTTTTTTTTTTTTTTTTTTTTGATGGGAAGTCCTAGGCATTGTTAGTATGTTTAAATAATGCTCTTAATAATGCAGCTCTAGGTTCAGCTGCATCCTATACATGTAACATACCTATGCTTCTTCTAGCTCGAAACTCAAAAAAATTGTCTCTTGGTTCCCAATCGAAATTAATGAGTGCTAAAAAGAAGTTTAAACCAGTCCACCAGTCCTTGAATTGTCAGTTCTTTTTAAATATCTATTTGAACAGATAATGTTCATTTTTAAAGGATAAAAAGTTTAGATTTTATAGCCTAGACCTAGAGTATTTAATTAATTCAAATCATATGAATTTTTAAATTGTAAGTTTGTAACAATATATAAGAAAGTGTATTTGCTATTTTATTTTTATTTTTATGCCACATGATTAAATTTAATTAGAGAACCTATAATTAAAAAAAATTTAAGGAACCATATTTAAGTTTATCCAAAATTTTAAAATTATATAAAACTTGGGATACCCTTATCCTTGAAGATGTAACACTATTCCAATATTCATTTTAGCATCCACCTCTTTAATAAGAGAAATGACCCACAAGCGAAAAATTAGGTTCGAAACATAATGTTCATTTATAATTAAAAAAAAAAAATACTTTTAAGGTAAAGCTAGAGCACTCGCAGCAGTGGTGGTATATTGCTATATTGGTATTTTTTAGCTTTTCAAACACCAAAAAGCATGCTCCAGCAGTGGAGCTAAATCTATTTTTTTTTAGCTCTAATGAACAGTGCACATCTATCTAGAGATGTGCAATGTTCATGAGAGCTAAACAAAAAAAATATTATTTTACTCTCAGCCCAATTAAAATAATAAAAATGCTCTCAGTCACTCTCACCTCTCTGATCTCCCTCTCTTAGTCACTCCGTGCCTCTTCCTCTCTCTCTCATTCACTCTCACCTCCGCCGGCCTCAACGTCACGGATCCATCACCTGCCCAAGTCGACCCAAGCCTCAATTCACCGATCCATCACCGCCGATGCGCCGATTAGACCTCCGCCTCAGACCCACTTCTCTTCCGCCGATCAGACCCACGCCGATGTCTAGTCCACCATCTCAATGCTCACCCAACGTCGATTCACCGCCGATCCGCCGATCAGCCTCCGCCTCAGACCCACTTCTCTTCCGCCGATCAGACCCATGCTGATGTCCAGTCCACCATCTCAATGCTCACCCAACCTCGATTCACCGCCGATCAACCTCCGCCTCAGACCCACTTCTCTTCCGCTGATCAGACCCACGCCGACACTGTCCTCCTCACCGAAGCCCAGCTCTATGATTGGTGATTTTTTATTTTGTTTATAATTAGTGATTTTGTTTGGTCTGGGTTGAGGAAAAAGATTAGAGATTTCGGTTGGTTTTTTTTTTTTTTTTTTTTTTTTGCTGTTGTGGACTGGTGGTGGTGGTGGTGGTGGTTGTGACTGTGGTTGATGGTAAAGGTGGCTGTGGTTGGTGCTGTGAATGTTTTTTGAGTTGTGGGATATATTATTTTATTGTAATGTTTATATTATTTTATTGTGTTGAAAGCTAAAATAGATCCACTGCTGCAGCATGTGTGTAGATATGTATAGGTAAAATAAATAAAGTAACTTTTGATGAAGCTAAAAAGCTAATTTTTTAACTCCACTGCTGTGGATGCTCTATATAGTAATAGTAAAAGAAGGTATAAGTTCTCAAAAGGTAGTAATGTTCTAAATTTTCTTCTTAATCTTTAATGAGAGATTTGATTTATAATCATGACTAAGAAAAAAGTACGTAGTTGTCCACTTGTGGAAGTATGGTGTTAAAGTTGAGTTTTGGGTAATTATAAGTACTTATCTATACTAAACATACTATAAGTATAAAGTTGACTCAATTGTAGTTTTTATTAATTACTAAACTAGTATGTATTTATTAATTAAATATTAATCCACAAGTCACTTCAGTCATTCTTTTTTTCACACCCAACATATCACACACATTTGTTAACTTTATGTGATAAGCATGCAAATCTCATCTTGATGTTGGCACATAATTAAACAAACACTATTTGCACGTGGTTATTGTAGTCTTGCACACTAGGTTTGGAGTGATTATTCAGTAAAAAACATCATGGAGTAACATTTATCAATATATAAAGCTAACTTTTTTATACTCTGAAAACTATTTAATCTTGTAGTAGTTGCAACTTGCAATTCTACAACACCATTAACGATTCAAACTTTATATATTCATTCAAAAAACCCATTATTACTAATTAATTCATGACACCTAACAAGGACAATGACAAGTAAATGTATTCCACATTACTTTTTACTATCTCTCAAATGTTCAACTACACACACTAATCTCAGACTCAGGACCACAGTCTATACTATCTGTATCAACCAACCCCATTATCTCCTTCGATCCAAACTTGAAGAAAACGTCTGAATCAAGAATGAGAAGAACTAGTTGTGGGGCTATATATGAAAGATAATTGTATAAAATAAAATAGTACATAAACCAATAGACTTGCAGCTGTGAAAATAAGCTTCCATGATAACCTTAATCTAAGTATTATTGCCAGCAAATACATGTGCCAACCTTTTAATACACAGATTTGTTTTTAGCAAGTGGTAAAGTTATGAGTATGACACACAGATTCTCTAATATGGGTGTTTTTTGAGTTGTCGATTTCTACTAATATGAATCTTGGTGGCCACTTTCTCTTTTTTATCAGATCATGTTATATCACTATCAGAGATTCAGAATATCATGCTAGCTGAAGCACAAAGCGATGTGGGTTAAGTTAGCCGTTAACATACATAATATTCTGCCAGTTTCAATTTAAGCTTTGCTTACCAACCGGGTCTTGAAGCCTTTGGAGAAAGTTTCAAGTTATCACAGCATACAAAGAAAAAGGCAAAGCAAAGCAAAGCAAAGTCCAGCTATTGTAAAGTACAAAACTGCAAAGTAACTTTAAAACTTCAAGAGAAGACACCCGTTGTGTTATTCTTATTCCATGGATGCTTAAAACTATTTGAAATTCAAACTCGACATGGCGGGCAGCTATTCACCTTTTCATGTAAAATGTTTTTAGACCTTGTACTCGTGGTCCTCCCCTTTGTCCTAGGAAATTTAACCTCGATCAGACAGAAAAGAAAAGAGAATCATAACAAAAGGTTAAAGATGTTTTTGTTCTTGTTTTGGTATTCAATACATCGTAATTACAATAGGAGTTTTTCAAGTTTCAAGCAAAGAGATGCGTCCAACGCCATTATTCGACGTGGCTCTATTATAAAGCACGTCCAACCATTAATAATTGCCTAAATTTTTTATTTGCAAGACAAAGTTGTTGCAATGTTGAGCATCACAGGTACACGTTATTAAATAATAATGTACAAATTCTGAACGCCCAATAGATTTGGGGGTGGGAGGGTAGAGGGCCCTCTCAGTTGGGCAAAGAAAATCTGCATACATGCTAAGAGGCTAATGAGTAATGATATCATTTTGAAGAGGCTAATTCCCAAACTCGAACCAACTGACATTTTGTTGTTTTGGATGGAAGTGGAAGATGCTTATCATTACACGACTAGTGATAATAATCACATCTTGTTTATAAGCATTAAGCAATAAAATTCATTGAAAAAGAACAATAAGGACTGCAATCTAGGTAACACGGGAAATATATAAGAAAGCGTCAAATAGTGACTCAAAAAAAGGTAATAATTTACACCCCGACCATATATTCGGGCTGATTTGACATGATTTGTGAGTTATAACCCGCTCGACACTATGCTAAGTTGCAATTATGACACAGGAAGAAAAGCAAAGCATATTAACCCAGTTGGTAAGACCATATAAGCATTATATTAACCAAAAGTCACTGCCATCCATCATAACCCATACAGAATACACTATATTACCATCAAGTCTGCTTGAAAAGAAAAGGGGGGGAATAAAGCACTAGAATGGGCCACCTAATCCAGATTACAGAAGATCTCCTTCCCAATGTCATATTGATACCATCCAAAATAACACAAAAGCATAAGTAGAACCCACACTATGATCTGTTTACTGGTTCAAGAGCCTCAACAGTGACCACACTATTTCCTCTGATCACCTGCAGCAATAAAAGTAATATCAGATAAATGGGAATAATATGGTAACTAGATTATCAAAACTCCAATGGCAATGTAACTACCCAAAAAAAAAAAAAAAGACAAAGCCAAAGGACCCACCACCATGCCGATATCAGTTTTCTCATTGCCATTCACTTCTACAGTGTTGTCAACCACTAGATTCATAAACTGGTCAAACCCCCGAAGCGTCCCAACGACCATCCGATTTGCATTCATCTTGACTGCAGTATAAAACACCAATTATTAAACAATTTAAACTATTTGGTTCCTTTAAGAATATATTAAACTACATATGTCAATATTTTTTCTTTTGACAAGTGAGCTTCATCCCCCAGCTAATTGTGCTACCACATGGGGTTTATATCAATTTTTCCTCATTTGCCATGTGTTTGTCACATGAAGGTTTCTTATGCATATGCTGTAAATCGATATACTTAAGCCTAACAACACAGAGTGCACACATAGTCCAAGATGGTGACATAGCCATTAGATGGCAGTTAAAGCTCACAACACGCATATGCACATGTACAGAATTCAACTGATCCTATCAGTAAGGTGACAGAAGCCATCCAGTGGCAACTACAAGCCCTCTAGATTTCCTAGGGTACTCTACCAGTAGATTTCCTTAAATCCTAACCACTCTTTAATGATTTAATAGTCAAGATTCTGCCATGTCAGCATTCCACTAACAATAATCTTAATTGTTTTGTTTGCAATATTATTTTATTATTTTAAGAATATTGTTAATGGAATGCTAACATGGCAGAATCTTGACCATTAAGTCATTAAAGAGTGGTTAGGATTTAAGGAAATCTACTGGTAGAGTACCCTAAGAAATCTAGAGGATCTGAATCCCAACAGACGCATATTAATTGGTCTCATTTTTATCTGTGTTAGATCGGAGAAATATTAATTATAAGGCACCATAAATAGAATTTCAAAGGATTATAAACGCCATTGGCTGAAAATTAGAAATGGGATAATATGGAGTTAGGTAAGATTTGAAATGTCAAAAATGTTGTTGGTTGGATAATTCAAAACAAACCAAAAGATGATGAGATGGAAAAGCACTGTCTCAAGGAATTGAGTTCGATGAAAGCTAGCCTTCGAAGAGAACTCAAGCGAGAGATCAATTGGCTTACAAATGAGCCACAAGCCCATGAATAGAAATCCACACCGCACAAGCGAGCCTTAAGATGACGGGAAACCACATATTCAGCCAAGCAAAAACAGTTTCAAATGAAAGACAGATTCTGATCAAAAGATGATGGCAAAAGAACCTCTATATATTATCAGCATCACTTTTAAACGTCAAACTTGCTCTCCGAAGGACTTGCTTAATGTGCATCTATAGGCACTTATAGGATATCTCTACAACTTTGTACTTAATATTATAATTTATAGTGTAATAGAGATTCCATAATGGAAGTCGCAAGACTTGCAACAGCGATTTGAATCAAAAGTACAACAAATGACATCAAAAAGAACTTCAAAAGAAAGTCCCTTGAAAAGCCAACCACGAACCACCTTATAACTTCATGACTAGTGATGAATAATATTAAGACAAAGGGAGATAGTGCGTGAAGATGAGCTGGTAAAAGTTATGATTACTTTCATACAGACACCAAAGAGTCAGCCACACAAAAATAAAAAATGGATACAAAATATCACGAAGAGACAGCATTAGCAATATTTGATGACAATCGACACTTGGCTAGATCTATGAATACAAATTTATAAAAAAGTTTATTTACTAAGGATCACAAACAAGTACACTAATATCTGAGACAAATTTTTCTTGGAAGAAGCCAAGCTAAATATCTAAAATAACAATTACATTTTAAATACATTTTTTTTATTGGCAAGTTACACATACACCCAATGGTTGTAGCGACGACCTCATCATCCATCCATTCTGAAGTTCCATTAATATATATATATATATATATATATATAAAGTATTTCTTAACATGGTTCAACATGTATTATCTTCTAATATATAGCAAGAAGGGGAAGTGTCATTTGAGCCAAAGCTCATTGGTCATTAAATAAGAACAAATATTATCTTCCATATATTAGTCCTAACTTAATGAAATTGAGCTCTTCCTTCTTCCAAAGTACTAAAATCATCTATAATTGATTAAGCATTAAAAGTTAAAACCCATGGCAATCTCACTTTCTATTATACACAACCGAGTAACAAAACACCAACAATGAAAACATAGATTACAAGGGGGGCATATAAAAACACCACCAACCATTCCAATATAAAAACATCCATCTTATCCAACTGACACGAAAATTTACATAGAATACAAGCAAAAGCAGAAATTATTGGCCAGAAATATATTTTGGGGGGAAAAAATGATAGGCGGAAAAGAGCAAAAGTGGTATGAACTGACATCTTAAGCCATTTGAACGAGGGGTAATTGAGATTTTAAGAAAATCAAAGGGGGGCATATATTCGTTCATCACATTAGGAAAAACTAT